>NW_018164444.1:19046014-19093142 GCF_001263595.1 Phalaenopsis equestris
TTTGGTAGTGAATTTGGTGGATTTTGATGAAATTTGGATTTAGACCCAAATTAGGCATATGGGGCTAATTTGGGTCAAACTTGAGCTAGCTTTAGACTAAGATCAAATTGATTGTTGTGTTTGGTCACAAATGACCTCACAAAGGATTTTTAATAAAAATTGGATGCCAATTTGAGGTTTAGGGCATTCAATTGTTGAGATTTGGGGTATTAGCCAATATTGGGGCTAATTTGGGGTTTTGGATTTAACCCAAATTAGATGATCAAAAGGTTTTACCAATGCAAATTTATGGTCAAATTTGATGTAAAATATTTCTATGAAGCAAATACAACATTTCTTTGGGACAATTGGCATGGTTATAAGTCCAACTGATGTGATTTGGTCATTTAGCCAGGGTATTGTGAGGGTATGGTGAGGGTATTGTATACCTTAGCTCCAAACCAACACCCAGGGTCAATCTTAAGGCCAAGTAACCCTATAGTAACTCTTCTTGGGCTCCCTCATAATGATCTTACCTTCTAAGTATTAGAGGTTAGGACCAATATGTGGAACTTCAAGTTGAGTAAAGAGAAGAGTTTTGAATTTCTAATGGTGAGGGTACCTTTTCTAGTTTTCTAAGACTAGTCGGTAGGAAAGTCCTATGGCTAGACCTAGGCTACTAAAGAAATTTCTAGACCTCAATCAAAAGTGAGGTCAACATTCCATTAACAATTTCTTCTCCTTACTCTGTGAATTGTTGTTAAAACCTGGAGGATAATAAGGTTTATAGTCAATATTCGCCTGGTTGTTGGAATTTCCCAATGGGTTCGCAGGATTGTTCAATGGGTTCGCAGGATTGTTCCCCGTTCCCCCATTACGAATTTACAACATTAGAGTTATTATTACTCCAACTGAAATTAGGGTGATTTTCCAACCAGTATTATAATAATGTGAATAAGGATTATTAGTTAGGTTGTTTAATGCATTTAAATTTTCATATGAATATTTAGAAAATACATTTGTCCCAATGAATTTTCCTGAAGCACAGGAGGTGTTTGAGAATAATTCATTCTATATTGATATATTTTCTTTGATATTGCAGCAATTTAAGCAGCTAAAATAGATATTACATGAAAATCATGAATACTAGCTACTTCTTTTGGAGTTGCCCTTTCAAAGGGCCATTGAAAATTATTAGTAGTCATTTCTTCAACTAAAGAATATACTACATCGAATGGTTTTAACATTAATGATCCGCTAGCAGCAGTGTTAATTATAGATCTAAGAGATCCAACCAATCCATTATAAAAAAATTGAACTATTAAACAATTTGGTAATGCATGGTGTGGACACTTCCTAAAGAGATCCTTAAATTATTCTCAAGCTTCATAAATTGATTCTCCTTGAAACTGAAAAAAAGATGTGATATCATTTCTAGGCTTAGCAGTTTTTTATGGTGGGAAATATTTAAATAAAAAATTTTGTGATAATTCTCCCCATGTTTTGATAGATTGAGGTGCTAACTAGTTTAACCACATCTTAGCTTTATATCTTAATGAAAAAGGAAAAAGGTTAAGTCTGATGGCATCATTTGACACTCCATCTTATTTAAATGTAGCACACAATTCTAAAAAACTAACAAGATGTAAGTTAGAATCTTCAGTCGGTGTTCCCCAAAATTGATTATTTATTAATATTTGGATAATAACAAGTTTAAGCTCAAATGAATTAGTAGCTACAACAGAGTTTTGTATACTGAAATGAATTTCATCTATTATTGGATTAGCATAATCTTTTAAAGGACTTCGATGATGTTCATTTTTAATTTTTGGATTACTTAAGTTTGTAGTTATTTTGTTCAAATTTTCTGACTCTTTTTGTCGTTTTCAAATTTCTCTAATAAATCTTTCTAACTCTGAATTGTAAGGCACTAAAACTACATATCTTATACTATCCATACAAAAACACAATCAATAATTAAAATAAGCAAACATACTAAAATATAAAAATATTAATTAAACTACAATTTTTTTTGTTTTTTAGTTCCAATAAACTTTTTTAAATTATGAAGTAACATACCATTACACTCCGGCAACGGTGCCAAAAATTTGATAGCTGATTTTTGAATATGCATTGTAAATATCTTTCAATACCACAACACACCCACGACAACACAATTAGTAATTATGCAGATTAATCAAAAGAAAAATCACCTCAGTATAAATAGTTTATATTTTAAAATCTTTTAAGCTTCCAAACCTTAATAAATTTGCAAGTATACGTATCGCTCAAGTAATAAAGGGCTCTAATGGAGTCCTAATTATCGATCCAATAGGGAGTTGGAAATTCTTATGGTTATAATGTAAAACATAATATTCAAACTACAAACACTTATGTAAGAAAGACAAATCTAAAGTAAATTTAATATACGCTAAATGAAATGTAACTAAAAGAAATAAGTTAACTAAGTTATATTCTAAACTTCAAAATTAAAATTACTAAAACTAAACAAAGTTTTGTAATGAAAAGTTCAAATATAAAAAGCATCCTTCACCTTTACAATGAGTTTATGGATTATGAAGTAATTAAAATGATTTAAAATATATATAAAATTGTATTGTGCTAAATAGGAGCAATCTTATAATTTACCTTTGAGAGTGCATAAAGAACATTAACTAATCCACTTTGGTCCATAAATTTGTGGTTAGGTTTAAAGGATACTGGCTCCCACTCCAGAGCTCCCACTTCTTCCTCTCCTAAGGGCTAACAATCTCACTTTAATTTCCAAGCAACTGGACCAAACTAGGGATTTTAGTATGTGACCCTAAAATCTCCAATTCTGCACCCTTCAAAATTTTTCTTTCCTATTTATTTGCACTCAACCCCATGAACTAAATTCTCACCCATGAAATTGAATGTGACACTTACCTTGTTGTAAAAAGCATAGCCCTTTCAGATCTTACGATTCTCAACTAATTTCAACATTTCAATTTGTTAGATAAAAAATTAAAAGAAGATCAGAGTTTGCATCATCACAATTTATTGATATTTAAAACATTATACAACAAATTTAATTCTTCACAAAATCATATCTCATTGTACAGAGAATGATAAAGAAGATTACTCAGAATTCACGAGAAGGATACCACAAAGCATTGATTTTATATAAAAAAAAAGTTTACACAACAAAGAAAGGAAAGAACACAAATTATCTCACAATCCTCCTCAAAAAAATCTTATGAAGTTCCCTTTAAGCACTTTCTCTCTTTACAATCACACTCAATTCTCTCTTAGAAATGTAATGAAGAAGAAGAAGAAATCTCTCACCCACCTTCCTCTCCTCTTACAACTCTAGAAGAAAATCCTCTCCAAAACCTAACTCTTCTCTTCAAGACTTCTCAAGCCTCAAGCTACATTCTCCTCTTCAACACACCACACTGTCCTCCACAACACGCTACCAAGACCACACTAGTCTTCTTCTTTTAATTGGGGCGCCAGGCTTCTCTTCAAAGAATTCAAAATTCCCTTATTTTTCTCTAGGAGGCACACCTCATCACATTAAGAGACAAATCCCCTCATCACCTTATTTTTCTCTAGGAGACATATCTCTTCATTCAAGAGCCTTTACAAAGTATCTAGATGCATTGAACCATTCCTTGAGCCCTTTAAATTAATTGGAGCTTTCTATAACCTCTCAAAAATAGTCAATAACCGCCACAATCCATCTTAATTTTTCTTTGGTGCCTGTTTATTGGAGTTTTGCGCTGTTTTTTGGATTTTGGCGCCTCTCGCACTGCTTTTCTGTAAAATGGCGCCTTTGGCACCAGCATACTGAAAGACTGCATTTTGACTCAAAATTTCTTATTTTTTGCTCCTTTTTTTGCTCCAAATTCTTAAAATCAATATACTTACAAAAAAACATTAGAATATCCCCAAATTTAAGCATAAAATGTATACATAAAATTGCACATTTTTTTGGTGTATTGACAGGTTACTAGCTGTCCTATTTTGAATCTGGTAGAAGACAAGTTTATTACTAACAATGCTCATAACTATGTTGAAGAAGCAACCAATGCATTGGAAAATGAATGGCTCATCTAAAAAGCATAAAAAAAGAAAAATAAGAGGAAAAATGAGCTGTTAGGTTTAAATGAAGCCAATATTATTAATGAGGGAAGTTATTACTCTGATGGGGATCATGTCACAAGGAATGGTGAGAATGTAAGCAGGCATACTAGATCTTCTAAGAGGACAGGTTTAAGGTATCATGTTTAACATTTTAATATGGAATGTTATGGGAGTCTCTAACCCTGCCTCCCTTAACAGATCAAAAAGTTTATGCAAGGTTCATGAACCTTACATCTTTGCCTTATTGGAGCTTTTTTCTTTGTTCATAAGGATAAGATATTTAGCAAGTTCAATAATTATAAGCAATACTGTAATAAGAATAACAAGATAGGGGTCTTCTGGAAACGTATGGTTAATCTTACCATCATTAAAGATGATGACCGATTTGATGTCACAAACTTTCAATTGGAGGAGTATCATGGGTAAGCTACTTTTGTCTATGTTAGCACCATTATTCAAGATAAATACATATTCTGGAGTCATCTTACTAGAATGGGGACGTTGATTAACGATAATTGGTTTGTAGGGGGTCACTTTAATATGATCATAAAACCTGAGGATAGTAGGGGTGGGCGTACTTGTGATAACAAGCTTATTAATCTGTTTTGTGACAAAATTACATATGCAGGTTTTTTTTATTTGGGTTATTTGGGTGCCCCTTTTACTTGGACAAGGGGTTTTTTGTCTCAAAGATTAGATTTTTTTTTTGGCAAACATCACCTTCTTAATTACTTTCCTGTTTTTAGGGTCGAACATTTAAGTCATGCAGCTTGGGATCATAACCACATTTCGCTTACTCTAGCCTTCACTAATAAGCCTCTTACTTACAAATTCATATTTTTTAATGTCTATACCTCTCATGATAACTTTTTAAATCTTATTAACTAGAATTGGCATTTTTAAGGTGTAGGATGTCCTTGGTACATTCTTTGGCAATTGCATAAAAAGGTAGTTGGTGCTCTAAAACAATGGAATGTTCAAGAATTTGGCAATGTCCAAAAAAAGGTCATTGAAAAAAGGTCTTTGAAGCTAAAAAAAGGTGACTTTTTGGAGACACAGGTGGTGATGAACCCTCCTTTGTTAAAAGAGGTTGCTATGGCTCATGCATCTTTGCTTGATGCCTCCTCTTTAGAGGAAGGATTGGAGCAAAAGGCTAATGATGTGATTTTTACTTGTGGTGATTGTAATACAAAATAATTTCACGCCTCCATTAAACATATAAAGAACCTCAATACTATTTTGAAAATTAAAACTTTGCAGGGTGTTGTGATTACTGAGGGCAAATTGGTTATTATGCAATATTTTACTGAATTTTTGGTACTAGTTTGCAAGTGCTTCCAATTAAGGATAATATTTTTGATGAAGAAAGGAATTTTGTTGCTACCTTAGAACTATTTGATATTTCAACAGATAGGGAAATCATTAATGCATTTACGGATATTAGCCCCAATAAGTCTCTGAGACCAAATGGGTTCACATCCAAATTTTATGTGAAATGCTGAGATATCATTAAAAAGGATGTAACACTTGCCATTCAGAGTTTCTTTCTTTGAGATAATCCAGGTAAATTTTTCTCCGTTACTTTGATAGTGCTTATTCCAGAAACTAATGATAAGAACAACTGAGATCATTTCAGACCTATATCCCTTACATTTATTATTTTCAAAGTTATTAGTAAATTAATTTTCTCTAGATTACAATCACATCTAGCTGTTATTATCTCTCCCCAGCAATCTACTTTTATTAAGATTAGAAAGATAACTGATAATATTCCTCTTGTCCAAGAACCGGTTGAGGATTTGGATAGGAAATGTAGGAGAGGTAATATGGTGATTAAGCTTGACATCAAAAAAGCTTATGATGTGATTAATTGGGAGTTTATTTTGAATATTTTAAAGGCTAGAGATTTTAACACTACATTTTGTCGTATGATGAAAAGATGGTTGGAGAATAATTAATATAGTGTGTTGGTCAATGGTACTTCCTATGGTTTCTTTTCTGCTCAAAGAGGTATTAAACAGAGAGATCCACTTTTCCCTACCATTTTCATATTGTTTTTTAATTTCTTATCTCGTTTAGTCAATAGAATGCAGGAGCAACACCCATATATGTTATTTTCTCATAAATCAAGGGTGTTTGTTAGTCATTTGGCTTATGTAGATTATGTCATTCTATTCTCCAACCCTAAACACTTTTTAGAAGCCTTCTGGGCTTTTCCTTAATCAGGACAAATGTCATAATTACTTTGGGAAATCTGTTAAAATTAACTTAACTACTTGGGCTTCTACCTACACTCATTATACTAATGCTTATTTACCTCTTAAATACCTTGGTGTAAATCTTCTTAGAGAAAAGAGGAAACAAATACAACTGGATAATGTGGTAGCTAAAATTAAAGCTAGAATTATCGATTGGAGAAATGTTTTCCTATCTAATAGGGGTAGATTAACCTTGCTTAAAAGTGTCCTTCACAACATTCCTTTGTATTTTATGCAAGTTTTGAATCTTCAAAAGAGCACTCAGAAGACTTTGAAGTACATATTCAATAGATTTTTTTGGGTTGGAGAGGGCACTAGGAAAATCTAGGCTTCTGGAAATAAAGTTTGCAAACCTACTGCTTCTGGTGGGTTGGGTTTCAAAAGCTTAGATCATTTGGCTCAAATTAATATATGTAAATTATGGTTCAAATTTAGAGCTAGGGATTCACTTTGGGATCAATTTATGCATCAGAAATATTGTAAGCAACAACATCCTTTTTTGGTAAACTGGAAGGTTAGTGATTCTTAAATATAGAAATCCATTCTTAAGGTCAATTCTGTAGCTAATAAATTCATTATTTGGGATATTGGTGAGGGGAAGGTATCCTTTAGCATGATCAATGGGGATTGAGTTGCTTATTGGAGCTCCTTTCTTCTAATCATGACAGTGCTACTGTGATTTCTGATTTATGGATTGACGATTGTTGGGATATGCCTAAATTGCGGAGCATGATTGGCAACAATGCATTACTGGTAGCTCATATTCCTATTGGTCAGCATACTAAGGATATTCCACTTTTAAAATTCAACTCTACTCTCTATTACCAAAATGCTTTATAAAAAATTGTATGTTTTCACTGATTGGGATTGGGGGCATATGATATGGCTTAAGTTTATTTCTCCATCCTACTCTTTCTTCTTATGGAGACTTCTTATCACTGATGCCACTTGATGATATTTTAAAACTAAAAGGCTTGAGATTGGCTTCTAAATGTTATATTTGTCATGGTGTTGAAGAAAATTTAGCACACCTGTTTCATGAGTGTAGCTTTGCACGTGATGTCTGGAGAATGCTTGGTAATTACTTTGGGGTTGGTTGGTCTCAAAATTTTGAGGTCAGGGAAATTTTTTTTGTTTGGAAAGCCTCACCGAATGCTCACAGTAATCTTGAAAATTTCCCTTTAACAGTGCTTTCGTTTATTTGGTTGGCTCGAAATTGTTATAAATTCTACAATTTTCCTTCTCCGCCCTTCCTCACTGTTTCTCATATTGTTTTTAATTACTTTAATACATGCAGATGTTTCAGAGGTGCTGCCCGTAGCTCCATACAGGATCTCGGTCGGAGGCCAATTGTTTTCGATTGGCAGCCACCTGATTTTCGCTAGGTTAAAAAAAAAAAGGATGGTAGTTGGAATCCATGCGGGGCTGGGGATGGAGGAGTGTTTAGAGATCATTTAGGCCATACTCTCTATTATATGACCTCACTTATTAATGTGCTTTTGCCCTTTGAGGCTGAATGCTGGACTGTTCTACTTGCGGTACAATCAGCTGCCATTCTTCACTTTTCTAACGTTATTATTGAAACTGATTCCAGGATATTATATTAGATTTTAACTAAAACCATTAAGCCTTATTGGAAGTTAACATGTAATATTAACAGAATATGTCACATTATATCCTTTTACGAGGTCGAGATGCATTTGAGATTTATTTACAAAGAAAGTAATGCTCGGCTGATTGGCTCGTGCGTTTGGGTACGAATAAAAGATGTGGGGCTCTCCTCAAGTTACTTTGTGTAACTCTTTTCTTCATTAATATATACGAAGCCGTATAATGCTCCTTCCATAAATAAATATATATATATATATATATATATGAATGTAAAGTAACATAAATTAAGAATATTGAAAGGGAATATAAATTTATTCATGCGTTATAGAAATATATCATCTTCTAATTAAACATTTTAATCAAGAAAAATAAAATAATGAATAATATTGAATATATTAACAATTGTAATTTTTTTTAAAATTACCACATCAAAATCAACAGATAGATAGTAAAATTCCAAATATATGAATTTAAAAGAACTATAATAAAGCATATTCAAATGTATCATTGAATAAAAGTAAATATTTTAAATAAAATAAATTGATTTTTAATTTGATAAATAAAATAAAGCTTATAATATCAATAAATAAATTTTGTCATGTAGAAATAATTAGTTTAGATTCTTTTGTGTACATAATGCGTATAATGAATAGAGATTTGACCATAGTTAATATAGGTTAAAGAGGGAATTTGAGACATTTGTAAGTGAATGCTAAATATGATAAAAATGATAGATTCATTATAAAACATTCATTTTGTCAGTGGCCTATAATTACAATTATTGAACACAATCAAAATTTAGCTACCATTGATCATAGAATTAAATTAAAACAATGGAAGATTGGGGAGAAGATAGGGTTATCATGGGACTCACATTTCTAGAGCATATAAGATGTATAAATAATGCTTGAGATCAACAAAAAAAATAATAAAATGAATTAAATGTTATGTTAATCTTCATCTATAAAAGTAAATTATTGAATTATTATGTTTATGTTGAACTCACTTTTGGTTGAGGTTTATTCTTTCCTCTTTAGTAATCTAGGGTCTAGTAATAGAACTTTCATGTTGACTATTCCTACAAGACTAGTAAGGGAACTACCACCATTAGAAATTCTAAACCCTAAACCCTTCTTTGCCATTAGAAATTCTAAACCCTTCTTTGCTCAACTTGAAGTTCTACATAATGGTCCTAACCTCTAGCACTTAGTAGGTGGGGTCAATATAGGGCAGCTTAAGGAGAGTCCCCATAGGACTACCTGACCTTAAGGCTAACCCTCTGGTTGTGTGGTCTTGGTTGGTCTCACACAAACACTTGCAAATTACACTCCCACTCACTACCCAACTTGCTTAACTTTGATCCCTTAACCATTTAGGAGACTCATGTAGATGGTCCTCAAGACCCATCAGCCCTATGCTAGGGTTTAGCTAAGACCGGTGCATGGAGGACCCAAAGTAGGAAATTCTATTAGTCCATGGCTCAAGTAGGGTGATTGACAACCCAATTTTACCAAAATACCTAACTCAGCCTTTTGCCCCCAGATCTACCCAAATTACCAAATTACCCTTGAAACCTCAAAATTAGCCAAAATTCCCAAAATTACCCAAAATACACAAATTTATTCAAAAATCATCTCAAGGCATTTGAAACTACCGAAATTGTCCAAAACACCCCCAAATTTTTAAAATTACCAAAATACCCACTTTGCCAAAATTACAAAAATACCATTGGGAACTTAAATTGCCCCAAAACCTTCAAAATCATTTCAAATGTCCTCAAAATTAATTTGAACCACTTCATTGAGCTCAATTTGATCACTTTGACATATTTTGACCAAAAGCCCTAAATTGCCTTTAAAGGCTCAATTACCCTAATTCACCCCCAATGTTCAACAAGTTGATCCCAATCTTACCCAATTTCAATTCTAAATTCAAATTCATCATGTACAAAATTAATTCAAACCAAATCCAAGCCCAATTGACCCACATTTGAATCAAATTTCAACCCAAATCAAAAAGCCCCAATTTGACCCAAAACTAGAATCACATTCAATTAAACCCCCAAATCTATCCAATTGTCCCAATTTTACACAATAAACTATTTAAAGCACTTCCCCACATCAAATTAAACATTCAATTGTCCTTGTTCAAGCCTCAATTTCACTCAAAATCAACTTGAACCAAGACCTCAATTTTGCACCAAAATAGTCATGTCCCCAATTCCCACCAAATTGAACCCCATAACCAAAAATTTCCACCCAATTAATATATAAAATTTTTCATGACAATCACCTACATCAAATTGAACCACCAATTAGGCCATAGCCAAACTCTAGCACAAGTCAAACATAAGTCTAACCCAACATCCCCAAAATTGACCAAATGTTCAAATTCCTTCAAATTGACCCTCCAAATATTTTCTGAAATCATTTTGATAATCATCTAAATCATTTTAATCAATACATTGAGCCCAATGTTATGTCTAGCCCAACCTAAACCCAAATTTAAGCCAAAATGCTCACAAACCCCTGAGTGAGAGAAGTGTATTCCCCACAAAAGCCCCATAATAGAGGACCTCTAACCTAGCTCTAAACCAACACCTAAAATCGTTATGGTCAAAATCATACCTAGATAATTTACCACAGCCTAGGATCTCATCTGGAGGTTCATTGGACTCATTCAAAGCTTCTACAATCATCTAATTGAGGCCTCCCCTCTCATACTAAGGTATTGAGCTTTAACCCTAAACTGAGCTTAATTTGATTCTCTATTTGTAATTATTTTACATATCGTATAAATCCTATGGATGTGTTCATCTTGAGTAGATGAAGGTGTAGGAACAAACCTGAAATGATTTGGTTGAGTCTAGCTCGAGATCTTAAGGTCTTAGTGTAGACGACTTATGTGTTAGGTCTGTTGGGGACGATGAAAGGATGAGATCAAGCCAGGCGGAGACTTGGCACGTGAACCACGAACTGACGAGGTGCTGAGGTGTCTGGTGGAGTCAAATAGTGGATTTCCGGGTGTAAAGCTTGGAGCTGCCTAAGTTGAGGTGGCGCAGCGTGGATAAGTAGGAAAATAGGGCTTTTTTTAATTAACTAAATATCAAAACTTTGAAAATTCATAACTTTTCATTAAAAAATCAAAAAATTTAGTTGGTTTGTGGATCAACTTGTTCATTGGGGGTGAATTAGGGTGTTTGAGCCTTTAAAGGCTCAATTACCCTAATTGCCAGTTATGTGGAGGATTTTTGGTTATGGGGTGTATGAGCCTTTAGATACAATTCAGCCATGCAGTTATGTGGAGGAAGCAGATAAGATGATGTTCCTTAAGCAAAAGTGGAGCAATTTTTGACAGGTCGGGCTGCAGTTCAGGGAGGGAATGTCTACAGTACGGTTGGGTCTGTCTACCCCAATGGCTCTATCATATCTCTGGCTCCCGTAGCTGGTGGAATGCAACAAGCTGTAGATGGAGCAAATACCTCTACTGGTGTTATTACTGCTACTTATGACGGGGCGAGTGTTGGACTCCCACCTTTGCCCCCAGGCCCCCCACCGCCATCAGCAACTGGTTGGAGATGAAAAACTGGGGCTTTCTACCATGTCTGCAACTTAGAATCTAGAAGTCTGACAGCTTTCCTTAGTTTAGATCAAGTATTTTTGGGCATGAAGGTCGTGTTCTTGTTTAAGTTTTTGTTGCTATACAATAAATTTCCAATGAATATAGAAAACTGCAGGTTTTAAAAGTAGTTTATGGGAAGTTCATGCCTTTGATCATATTCCTTGTTTTCTTTCCTCTGTAATGCATGATTCTTATTAACTAACATGTTCTTTCTGTTGTTGGGCGTCCCATCAGTTTCTTAAAAGGGCAGTGTGTGATTTGAATTGGCGACTTCATGGTGAAAAATTACATAGTGGATCACTAAGTCACGGATAAATGCGCTAGAGCGGTCGAATTGTCCAGCATTGTAAATGAATGGGTTTCGATCCTTATAAACTGATTTGAGAATTTGTGGTACAATTTTGCATACGTCGCCCCGTACACGAGTTGTGTACGGACGTCGGACGAGATACACCGGACAAAAAAAAAACATTTCGCCGGTATATCGTGTCCATAATAAGCAGCAGTGTTTTAATGAAAATAAAAATTGTCTTTTCGTTAATAAAAATTACTCAGTGAAAAGGAGAGAATATTGTAGACAAAAATAAAAATTATTTGTTGACTTTTTGATTTTTAATTAATTAAATAGCCTCTGTTGTATTTTAATTCATTATGATTAAATATTGCTCATCATGGCTTGCAACTTTTAGGGCTTATTCCTCATGACAGAGGAGATGTTCTATGATTTTTCCAAGGTTAGAGAACATCTCTGTGCTTCTAAAACTAATTTTAAAGCTTGGAAGGCTATTTTGGTTTAAATTAATTATATAAATTAAAATATCACTTAAAAGTTTAGAGATAAATTTTTAGTAGGTTCCCTGTGGTCAAAAAAGCCTAGAAAAAATATCATGATGGTCTAAATAATATTGTACATTTTTATAATTAATTAAATGTGTATAAATTATATTAATTTATTTAAAATAAATATTAATTAAATATTAATAAAATATTAATGAAATTAATTCCACATTATGTGTAAAAATCATGTTGATTCGCTATAAAAATTTGAAATTTATTTGATTAAGTTTGAGAATTAAAGTTGATTTTACAAGAAAAATTGTATTTTTGTAAAAAAAATTATTATATTAAATTAAATACACTTAGGAAAATTATGAAAAGTTGTTTTCTGATATCCTTGTGATTAGAAACACTTAGGAAAAATAAAAATTATTTTTAAGAAAAAACTTCAATTTTTTAGCTATATTTTAAATTAAAAATAATTAAAAATTCCAAAAAAAACAAAAATATTTCAAAATATGTCTAATGGTTTCCTAATCACTTGAGACTCATTAAAATATTTTTCCCTATTAAAAATAAATTTTTAAGAGCCTACAAAGATATTTTTCTTATTTTTCATTAAGAATAATTATAATAAATAAATTAAAAATTATTAAATTATTAAACTTGTTTCCCCAAGTTCTCTGGACTCAGGGAGGTTCAATAAAAATTTTAAAAATAATTTTTGTAATTAAAATATACTTTCCATTTAATTAAATCAAAAAATAATTATAAGGTTAAATTAAAATTAATTTAGAAAATCATGGTATGTTACCTAAGTGTTTCTCTGACTTAAGGGAACCTCAAATATTATTTTCATAAAAACATTATTTTAGTTAATTAAATAAATAATATTAAAAATCATATTTCCTAAGTTAAAATAATTATTTAAATTAAATTAATTTTTGAAAAATCACATTTTCTCCTCTTTTATTTTAATTGACCCATGGACGGTATTCTAAAATTTTCATGGTCATTTGAATTATGCCTAATGAGTTATTAAGTGGAAAGCTTCAAGGGAAAAATGATCATTTTAGAATTTGGTGCCTTAATTAAAATTAAGGATTAATCAAAGGAAAAATGAGTAATTTTGATCCTAATAACTACTTTTGGATGATAGAAACACAATGGGTTAAATGTAGAAACCAATTTACCACCTTTCTATAATAAGAGTAAAATTATAATTTTCTAAATTATAGAGATTTGGAAGTTAGTAAAAATCAAATGATAATGAAGAGATGGGCTTAGGTTAGGAGGACGACAATTCACTTATTTCAAGCCCACAATTGGATGACATGATCTCTTAATAAGGATATGTATCACCTAAATTTAAAGTCTTAATGACTGTCAATTATCCCATTGAGATTGTTAAGGGCTTGGTGGTGATCTAGGATCAATATTTAAACTTATTTGATGGGATTTAGAAAGGTAACTTGCATAATGATAAATACCTCTAAACACCACAAGTCATACTTTAGTGGTGGGTACAAAATCATTCATGACTTAAACTTGCCTTAGGGGCATTCACCTACATAACTCTTAAATGAAATATCAACTGATTAAATGAGTATCCTGCCCTTTGGATGATAAGAATGTCAAAGTTCACCAAGTAACAGGGTAAACTTAATTTTAACTTGACCTTAGATGACTAATGGAACAATATAATAATTTCAAAATGAACTCTAAATGTTTCAAGTGATATTTAAAGTAATTCATGGTCATTCCTTGGACACTTTGGAATCTCTTAGATATTTTGAAGGACAAATTGAACTTGTTATATTTTGTTCTAAAGTCATCCACTAAGATCTTTCGGGACTCAATAAGTCATAGTTTGGGGTCTTGTAGATATACCTTCATCTACTCTTGTTATTTTATTTAAATTTCTGCAAAATTCTATACCTATTACAAATTTTATTATTCAACGGAAATGTCGAGAAGATGACAGGTATGCTTTTATAGTGTTATTTAATTTCTGTCATTTTACTTTATGCAATTTACTTTTGCTGCAAAATATTATAACTGCTTGGTTGTGCACTTTACTTTACTTACAAAAATCAAATCCATTTTCAAAAAATTAATCAAATTTTTAAAAAATTAAAAAAAATTATTTTAAAGGTAACCATAAATCCTTTGAAATTTCACTAAACATAAAACGTCCTTCTGAATTTGCGCGAGTTCCTCGGAGGAAGTAACCCACGGTTGCTAACAAGATCTCTCCAGTTTAAATGGGTTTCATAACTCGTTTAAGCTAAGTAAACTCAAAAGAAAATAGTGATACCGGAATAAGAGAACCATGGGATCCTAATCAGTCTCGCTCTAATCAATTTTAAACCCTCCCCCCATAATGGTTAAACCTTAAACTTGACATTTAAACCTTTAAACTTTTAGACCTTAGGACAGCTACTTTGTCGAAGAGTCTGAAGCTAGCTTTGAGGGAAGCATTCTACAATAGCAATATACAAGAGCATGAGGATCTACAACAGCATATCTTTCCTTAGAATTAAAAACCAAGCCATAGAATTTTGAGGTTGTCCGCCAAGTGCGACATAAATCCTCAACTCATCTTTAGGCCTTTGCACAGTCATATTTGTAATGTTCTGCTATACAATATAAGCCCTAACTTATTTTAGGATTCTGAGGTTGTTGTTCATTACAACCTAAATCCTCATATTTTTCAAGCTATTTGTGTGATCGTCTTGCATAAATTTAATCCCTAACTAATAAAATTGGCAAGATAAAACATTTAAATGATTCTTCTTGAAACTGAAGTTGAACCATAGAATAGTTTGGGAAGTCACTGAGGTTCTCCTCAGAATCGATGACATCCCTTAGTTCTTCTTTCTTTGGATTCCATAATAAATATTCCAAATTTGAGTCATTCTCCTTTCACACCTCTTTGTCCGATTTTTTGAAAAATATTATTTCATTGAATTCTTGAAGACAATATCCTCTGATTTTTATCGAGAGTTTTCTTAGGTAATTTTGGTTATCTAAGATGTAATTAACTATAGGGGTTTTCCTTACAGGATTTTTATCGAGAGTTTTTATCGAGAGTTTTCTTAGGTAATTTTGGTTATCTAAGATGTAATTAACTATAGGGGTTTGCCTTACAGGAAACTTTCAAGAGCCTAGCTTAATATAAACTCTATTTAATTTTTCGTATTAAATAGAGGAACTTGTCGGTCAATATATAAAAATGATCTTCGTGGACTTAAGCGGATGTCATAAATTCTTTAGTTTATTTAATCAAGCCTTACCAGTAAGTAGTGTCTTCCCTTCGGGATAGGTGCATTGCTTGCGGTATTAGGCTCATTTATTTAAACTACAGAGGATATGAGATCAGTTCAGTCTTATAATTTCAAAATTTCAAATATTATTTTCCCCAAATTATATATATATATATATATTAAACATCTTTTAAAACTGGGCTTTGGGATATCCATTCCGGCGACTGACAATTTTTAATTTTACGACCAACAGCTTCTGGCGACTCTGCAGGGGAATAGTTTCTCTCTCCATTTAAATCAGAAAATCTTGTCTTCATACATCGGTAATGTGTCAATGTCCTTTATGGACCAGACTACCCTTCTTCTGCGGACATGCTTCACCCATTTCCTTCTTAAGTATGGTCAACTCTTTTGAACTTCAGTACCGTGTGTTCAATCATCTTCGAACAGAGAGGTTCAGAAGTTCATTAAGACTTTTGTCTTTGTGTGAGTTTGTACCCCTAATAGGTGTGTTGGTGGACTAGTTTTGCCTGAGCATTATGCGTTGTAAAGTCGGTCCCGCAGTGGGTCTTAAACTTTACTTTTCTCCTCACGTCTTTTTGGGTTTGGTTTGTTACTTTGCAAATTAAATCAAATTGTTATGTGTTGTGCTTGCATTTTAACCCTTTTAATTAATTAAATTCCCCTACTTTTAATTTACATTACTAAATTTTAAAGTTTTCACAAATTAGAAAATTAAATAAAGACTTTCCCAGTCTACAGATCAACCTTTGTTAATTTTTAGTGTTTGCACTAGAGTTAACAAGATATTGGTCAAATAACTAACCCTAGAGCTTTCTTTTTGAAGTTGCGGCAATGGCGCTCCTGTCGCTCACTTTCTCATGCAACCTGTCAGCTAGTTGTGATGCTCGCAATGTTGCTCCCACCATTCAGTTTGGAGTCGGATTTGATGACCTCAAAGTCGTTCTTAGAAAAGCCCCGTTTGTCATAGTGAAAGTTACCGCTCCGGAAGTACAGGAGCCGTCTGTGGAATTCAACCTGAATTGTCCTAAAGATTTTCTTTCCTGCAAGAAGGTGAAAACCGTTGCTACCTCGGCACCTGTTAAGACTGTTATTCCCTTTTCTACCAAAGGAGAGGAGGTTATGATTGTTGAAGAAACAACTTGAGGATTTATCGTCCCACCATCAGTGTTTAAAATTGAATCAAGTTTGAAGACTTTGTCGTTAACCCTGTCTCAAAGGAGGAACCATAGTCAAAAAATTTGGAAGGCTGCTAAGGCCCAAATTCCTAAAAAGATACCCGTTGATGAGATTCCTCACCAGGAGGAACTTGGATTACTTGAGACCTCTCCGCTTAGGCCTCTTCACTTCTACGAGGGAGTAGGTTCCACCCGTTGATGGACACTAATGGATATGAAAGTATTCAAGAGATTGCCGCTACCTTGCCATTACTTCACGGTCGTGATGAGGAGAAGTAGAAGCCCACTCATATCACTAAAGTCCGTATGGTATTCTAGAGGTTGGCCTTTAGAGACGGATTTTCAATTCTTGAGCTTCTTAAGAAAGTGGGATGCGTGGTGTCTCCTCGAATGATGAAAGAGATTTTAATGGATGTCAGATCTGCCTAATAGTCTCAGAAATCAACTGAAGTTTTGCCAGCTCACATTCTCGTTAGATTCCTCCTAAGAAGTCGAATTGATACTACTGATTTTCTTATCACTGCTACTCTGAGGTCTACAGGACGTCAACCGGTCAAATCACGTCTAGGTCCGAGGATCCCGTAAGTTTTTGCTCGTAAGAGTACCCAAAAGAAGGAGAAGATAAAGAAGTCACCCAATATTGTACTTGGTCCGCACCGCGAGGAGCATGCCCTCTCTTCGACACTCTAATGCCTTTGTTGAGACACCCCGTCTCAAGACATAACCGTTGAAAAAGAAGGTATAGTACCCAAGGTCGTCGTACCAATACGCTTCAATGAGCCCGCAGGGCAAGAATGTGGAATGAAGCAAAGGTCCAATGTATCAGACATCATTGCAGCTATTGCTACCGAGTTTGATGAATAAGAGTATGTTCAGGAAAGTCTTTCAGATCTCAAAATGGTCCAAAATGCGATAATTGAAGAGAAAGTTGAAAAGCACAAAACTCAGATTTGTGAATTTGCCTAAGAGCATGGAGTAGCCATTGATGATGATGAAGATTTTGAGTTTAACGATTATCTCGATGAATACTTTATGGACATTTATGTCATCGAAACTAGAGCCACTACATTTGTGTGTGATGCCTAACCTCCTGTTGAATGGAACGCCGTGAATGATTTGCGCACGGTTTTTTTATTAAAGGATGAACAAATCAGTCAGATGGAGAAGATAATGAAAGATATGACCACCACCATAGACGTCATGACTACAGCTCACAGACAGTCTCAATCGAAGCAATTAGCTTCTCCTAAAGTCAACCAGCCGGAGATAATTCACATTACTGATGAAAGTTGAGAAGTTTCGAGCACCAATAGAGATGATCAGCAAAAGTAGGATTCCCCAACAAGTGTAATATTGGAGAAAGATATTAAGCAGTTGGTCAAACAACAAGTTCGGGAGGTCTTATAGCCCAATCTAAGGGTGATGCATTGATTTTAAAGGGTAGACCTTACCTAGAGGAGTTGGAGGTCGTGCCTTACCTTAAGGGTTTTGTGTCACTGAACTTTAAGACATTTGATGGGACTGGAAATCCCAGACAATATGTAGAACATTTCTGAGCCAGTTGTGGAAACACCAGAGGTAATGAAACCTTATTCTTCTATTAGCTTATTAGCAGCTTGTCAGGGATCGCATTTGATTGGTATGTCAAGTTTCCTAACAGATCAGTGAAGATATTCGTCGAGTTAGAACAGTTGTTTATAAAGAGATTTGTTGGAGCACAACATCAAGTTTCTATTAGAGATCTCGTTGTGGAAAGGGGAAAGCCTAACTAGACTTTAGTGGATTAAAAACATTTCCAAGCCTTATATATAATTTCCCAAGAGATTCTTAAGTGTCTCTTCAAAAATGTCCATATTCATTGATTCTTCCAAAAGGTGTCTCAAGTGCCTTTTCAAAACTCCTTATAACCACCCCAAATCCATCTAGAAAGTATCTTTTATTATTTCCAACAAACTCCCAAAGAGACACACGAAGCAACACGTCAAAAATTGTCTAAATTCTAGAAGATATGTTGAAAAGCATTTTTGGAGCTTAAGCGACCTCCTCTCTGTCTGGTGGCACCTAAAGTGCCATTTTGGGCACTTAAGTGCTAGGCACAAGCACTTAAGTGCCTGGGTTAGGCCCCCATGGCTCCGGTGTGCCCCGGTTCGACTTGATTTGCTCCGATTTGCTCCGTTTTGATCCATTTTTGTTCCTTTTGCTCCAATCACTCCAAAATTTTCAATTTGATGTACCTACAACCAAAAACACAAGAAAACATACCTTTAACGTGCAATATCATTATAAAATATAGCATAAAAATAGTACATTCTTAGGCACATCTTAATCTCCCAAACTTAAACATTACTTTTCCTCAAGTAATACTGCAATTTTAAAATAATTTATGTAGATTAGAGTTAATGGGTCATCCTTTAGATATGCTAAAACTTTGTTCTAAAAATGTGATAGTCCAAATTAGAAGAACTTCTAGTGAATCAGACTAGCCCAGGGTCTAAAATATTTATCATCAAACTTAGGAATTTGTTTTCCTATCTAATTCAGAAATATATGTAGCTTTATCAAACTTCGAATCCTATGAACTTTACTTTCTCGACTTAAGAAATCTCTTAAAAATAATTTTTATTAATATAAGTATAAAAAGAAAGCTTGGGATTGTTCTAAGTTCTTCACTCTAGAAAGACTCAAGTGAAACCAATTTTTGATTAGGACCTCTCCTCAAGCTTCTCCTCACTTTTTTGTTTTTTGCATTTTCTTTTTCTTTTTTAAGATCTTTTTGGTCCATTCTTTTTTTTCCTTTTTTTTGTGAAGATTACTATATTTGGAGAAGTCCTTAATTAATTTTTAATTCCACTATCCCCCTCTAAAGTTAAAACTTATTACTTTTCTTCACTTGAAAAGATGTATATTTTTTAAAAATACTTTCTAAAAGAGCCTTAAATATTTGAAAATAAAAATTCTAAGAATCCTTAATTTTCCAAAAATACAATTCTTCCTAGTAATGATAGTTATTCATTTTCCCAAGTTCTCCACTAAATATCCTTAACTCTAAGTCCACCCTTTTCACAAAAAAACTATCAACTAAGTTTTCCTACTCCATTTCAAAACTTAAAATTCTAACATCTCTAAGATGACTCCACATAACAATAATTATTACAAAATAAAATACAAATTTATTTGTATTACTTTTGAAAACAAGTAAGGTTTAAATTTGAAACATTTTTCTTTTACCCCTAAACTTGAGCTCAAACATATGTAACAATGAAGTACAAAAATATGCAGTAGAGAAATATCACTTTTACAATTTACTACACATCCTACAAAAAATATCAATAACACATGGTAGAATATTACAATAGAAAGTAAATCTAGCCTAAACATGCTTGACATAACACTATAAAGAATTTTTAAATAGTAGAACATGTATAAACTGAAGATTAAACAGGAACACATTTTAAACTTTATAAAGAAATTTCATGATGCCAACTAGTTTAAAATATTGAGATAAGTTTTATCATCTCAAATGAATCATTCAACTTGACTCACAAACATAAACACACAAACTCCAATACATAGACTCACAGATTCATAAACAAACAACAACTGAGGTTAATTCGATCTCTCTTCTACTCACATTTCTCCTCCTTACTTTCAATTTCTAACAAAATAAAATACACTAATAATGTGGGTGTATTATAAAATTTTATATGGTTTTCAGTTATGAACCGGAATTCCCTTATGTGTTGCCAATTTTTGGGTTACTTTAAGTCTGAGGTATACACAATCTGGTAAATAAAAAAAGTGTAGTTCATCTATATATTGTTCCCTAAGTAAGTTCATGACCTTACTCAATGAAGACAAAATCGGATAAAGAAAGTAATAGAGTTGACATGGAGTGGTCCAAGTCCAAACTCTACATGCTTTAAAGTAATGCTCAGCTCCAGTTGAGAACTGAGTCGTAACAGACTCGTCAACCTGCTACTACCAGAAATCATATACAAATATAGTCATGACGAAGGAATTACCTCACAGCATTAGTCCAATCCACTCTTACACATCAAACGCGGAACAAAGTTCAATATCTCAGTATTATTCAATCTAACATAACAACAATCACACTAAACAGATAACAAAAATAACTATGGGTTGTCTCCCATGAAGCTCTTGGTTTAACATCGATAACTCGATGTATCCAATGTTTACTCTAGTTGCCCCAACGTCATAATCTCATTCATTTTTTCTGTATACCATGAAATATATCATTCAGTGATTTTGAATAACTCTTTCTTAGGAGATATTTTACGGATTTTATCATTCAATTCAGGTTCTTCTTGTGATTGGGTCGGATCTGAAGATATAAAGACTAGTGGTGTAGATGAATTCCTTAAGTATATAGGCTTTAAAATTGTATGGGGTACATTCATCTTAAGTTCATGAGATTTTTCAATAGATGAAATTAAAATTTACTATTGAAAGTAATGTTCATCATTTTGCACTTCTTCTGAACATACATAGTCTTCTTTAAACAATGTTTTCAACTCATCATGAAAGTCCATCTCGATCTCATCTATTAACTCACTCTCAAAACTTTCTTGGAAATGATCTTTTACTTAGATAATCAATTTAATCCATTCGTAAACAATCATCTTTTCTGTCAGCTGGATAATTCATTGTCTTTAAAACATCACAATTAGCTTCATGGTCATTAATATTCATAGTCAACTCTCATTTTTGCACATCTATCATAACTTGTCCAATTACAAGAAAAAGTCTCCCCAAAATAATTGAATTTTATTTATCTTCCTCCATATCTAATACAATAAATTCTATAGGAAATATAAATTTTTTCACTTTAACAAGCATGTCTTCTATAATCCCTTTTGGATAAATGATAGATCGATCAACTAATTGAAGGATTACAGTAGTGAGAGAAATATCGGCTAAACCTAACTTTCTAAATATAGATAGAGGCATCACATTAATGCTCGTTCCTAAATCACATAGAGCTTTTTCACATAATTTTTCTCCAATTGCACAAGGAATTGTTAAGCTACAAGGATCTTTAAGTTTCTGAGGAAGCTTTTTCAGAAGTATAGCACTACACTCCTCTCTTAGTGCAACTATCTTGTAATTCCAAAACTTCCTTTTCTTGTTTAATATCTCCTTCATAAACTTTGCATAAATTAACATCTATTCCAAAGCTTCAACAAAAGGAATATTTATCGTTAACTTCTTAATTACTTCCAAGAAATTTGAAAATGGTTTATCTAACTCATGTTGTCTAAGTCTTTGAGGACATGGAGGAGGTGGTCTTTCTAAACAGAATTTAGTTGGAGATATTAATTTTTCCAGATCCTTAGAAACATGTTCTTTAGGTCTTTTAGTTTTCTTTGTTTCTCTCACAACTTCTTTCTCTTTTCTAACAACATCTTCTATCTCTCGTCCACCTCTAAATTGGACAGTTTCTACTTGTTCATTATTTTTCTCTTTAGGGTTGATCTCAGTGTTGCTAGGAAGTGTTCCTTGGGGTCCATTGCTAAGTGAATTAGCAATTTGTCCCAGATGAATCTCTATGTTTCTAATTACAACATTTTCACTTTACAACTGGTTTCCCATTTGCAATACCATTTCTTCTATAGACATCTTATTCTCAAATTTTTTATCATTGTTAGAGTCTGGTAGATATGAAGGTCTATAGTTTGTGTTCCCCTTGTTATTTCAACTTCCATTTGAATTTACATGATTATTTTCCCATTGTTGGTTTCCACCCCCAATACTTTGATACCAATTAAAATTAGGATGGTTCTTCCAACATGGGTTGTAAAAATTAGAATACGGGTTTTTTATGGTATTTAAAGTCTTATATGATAAGTTAGAATAAATCATATTCCCTAATGAACTTTCCTCACTTACTGGAGTGAATTGAGGCTGGTTCATTCCAAATTGGTTCAAATTCCTTGATATTGTAGCAATCTGAGATGCAAGAATTGCAATCGCATCTGTATCATAAACACTCGCTACCTTTTTAGAATTTACCCTTACAAAGAGCCATTGATCCATTGAAATACATTTGTAGTCATTTCTTCAATTAACACATATGCTACAACAAATGATTTTGACATTAATGATCCACCAACGGCAATGTCAATTATAGACCTAAGGGATCCTACTAACCCATTCTAAAAAGTTTGACTGATTAACCAATCGGGTAGAGCATGGTGGGGACACTTTCATAGGAGTTCCTTAAATCTTTATTAGGCTTCGTATATTAATTCCACTTTATAATGATAAAATGAGATAATATTGTTTCTAAGTTTAGTAGTCCTTGAAGGTGGAAAATACTTAGCTAGAAATTTCTGAGTTAACTTTTTCCAAATTTTAATAGAGCCAGGTGCTAATGAGTATAACCACATTTTTTGCTTTATCACTTAGTGAGAAAGGAAAAAAGTTTTAGTCTAACATCATCATCTGACATGTCGTTATAACAAAATGTAGCACAATGTTCAAGAAAACTTGGTAAGTGTAAATATAGATTCTCCGAAGGAGTTTCTCAAAATTGATTGTTCTGCACCAGTTGGATAATCGTTGGATTTAGTTTAAACGGGTCAGCTTCTACGACAAGGGTTACTTGAATGAATTTCATCTGTCATAGGATTTACATAATCTTTTAATGATTTATGATGATTTTTCAAGTTTATATTTTGAATATTTTCCATTTTCATTTCTAGTTTTTCAAGTCATTTCTGTTTTTTTATTTTTTTCTTTTTTCTAGCTCGAGTTCATAAGGCATAAGTCCTGCAGATCCTTTGTTTTGCATACGCAACACAACAAACAATACATTAAAAATTAAATAAAACATTAAAAAACAATACATTAAAAATTAAATAAATAAAACAAAAAATATATTCAACACAACAAAATATTTTCACAAACACCTTGTTTTTCACACAAACAGTTTTTTTCGTAATAATTTTTCACACAAAAAAATATTTTTCACACAAAAACAGTTTTTACGACACTACAGTTTTTCAAGTCTAAGCCTAATTACTTCAACCAAAATTCTCCTAAAAGTCAAGATCAACCATTGCGATCCCCGACAATGTTGACAAAAACTTGATTCCGATATTTTTTATATATAAGAATTTATGAAGTTGACACCACTACTTAAAAATTTTAATCCCTGACAATGGCACCAATAATTGATCCCAAACTTGATCCCAAGCAAAGTAAGATTTTAATTATATTCTTAAAGAGTAGGGATTCTACGCAAATATACGTATCGTTATCAAGTAATAAATGATTTTTTTATTAAGCCCCAAATATCGATCCCACGGAGATCGAGGTTTAATCACGACGGCTTTCAAGAGAACTTCTAGTCAAGAATAGCATGCCCTAGCTTGGAAGGTTGATAAAAGTTTGGTTTTGATTACATGCTACAATTATCACTATAATACTACTTCTACTCCTAAACTAAAATACTTAGTGAAAATCAGAAAGTAGGGTTTAATATATTAAAAGTACTCTTCCTCATATGATGAAATTAGTGACATGCGTAAAAAGTAAAACAAGTAATGAGAGAGATTGTGACAAATAGGAGTAATTATATTATTTACCCTTACTAGAGATGCTATAAAGAATATTGTTAATCTAAATTTTGAATAGTTCTGAATACGGACTAGGTATGGAAGATGTTAGCTCTCACTCTAGAGTTTCCTCTTATCCCTCCACCTGGAGGCTAGCATCTCGCATCAAAACCAAAAACAATAGACTAAATTAGGGGGCTTTAGCCTGTCACTTTAAAGTTCTCTAATTCTACACCCATCAAAAATTATTTTCCTATTTATTTGCACTCAATCATATGGACTACATTCTCATCAATACAATCTCATGTGATTCCACCACAGTTGATTGAGACAATACCATCACGGATCTTACATATTCTCACAACTATTTATAACATTTAAGTTGATCAAGTTTATATGTAAATGAAGAAAAAAGTAAAATCATCACAAAATATTCTTACTCTACTCAATTCTATATCCTACACATGTATACTAGTTGATTATAAGATGGAAGAGTAAAGAAAACTACTCACTACACATGGAGAAATAACAAAAACTTTTCATTAAACAAGACTTTGAAACCATACAAACAATGTACTAGATTCAAATCAAAATACAATGAAAATGCTTATCTTTGATGGAAATCAAACTCTCAGTTTATAGCAAAAACAATTTCCTTACAATCCTCTTCAAGAATAAAGTGAAAAGAAAAGAAGAAATTCTCACTCACTCTCTTTCTCTCTCATCTCTTTCTCTCTCATCTCTTCCTCTCTCACCTTGCCGCCCCACTTGGGGATCACGCCCAAGCCTTCTTCTTCTTCTCCAAGTCTTCTTCTCCTCTTCCAATTAGTTCAAGAGTCTAAGATTTCAATAGTCATTTTAAAAACATTTTCAAGCATTATTTATAATTTCCCAAGAGATTCTTAAGTGTCTCTTCAAAAATGTTCATATTAATTGAATCTTCCAAAAGGTGCCTCAAGTGCCTCTTCAAAAATCTTTATAACCGCCCCAAATCCTTCTAGAAAGTGTCTTTTATCATTCCCAATGAATTTCCCAAGAGACATGAAGCAACGCTTAAAAAATCATCCAAATCTGATATATATTCTAGAAGATATGTTGAAAACTGTTTTTTGGTGCTTAAGCATCAATTTTAGGCACTTAAGCGTCCTTTTATCTATTTGGTGGTTCCTACGCATCATTTTGGGTGCTTAAGCATTGGACACAGAAACTTAAGTGCCCAAGTTAGGCCCCCATGGCTTTAGTGTGCCCCGGTTCGACCTAATTTGCTCCGGTTTGCTCTGTTTTGGTCCATTTTTGTTCTTTTTACTCCAATCACTCCAATTTTTTCAATATGATGTACCTAAAACCAAAAGCACAAGAAAACATACCTTTAAAAAATATTGCATAAAGAATATTACATTTTTAGGCATATCAGTAGATTTCATGCTTAAGGTACTCACCATCAAGTCCTTTGAGAAGCTGCTAAGCAAGGCTAACAGTATACAAGAGTAAATTGAACATACGGATTCCCAAGAAAAGTCAAGGACAACCAAAGTATTCGAGAAAAACTCCAAAATAGTGGAAACATTCGATAAGGGAAAACAACTGATAAAGATTTAGGCAGAACATTCTCATCAAAGCTCTCAACCGTCATCACAGCACACTCAACAACAACAAACACAGCAGTATGGCTAGTTTAGCTAACAGTCACACCTGGGAGGACCGCACCGAGCAGAGAGTAGATAGGCTTTGACTCTTTTAGAACAAAAGAAGAGAGTATATTCTTTCAAAGATGAGGCTGTGCCAAAGATGTTCAGAAACTTAATGAAGAAGTCCGAATTCAGATTGTTAGATCCAAAGAAGCAAGAAGAAGCTGATAAGAAAGATTATCTAAATTTCTGCCCCTACCACTAGATGTTGGAACATACAATAGAGGATTGTTTCATTTTCAAGGATTGACTCTAGAGGAACTTTAAAGAAGGAAATATAACCATCCAAAAAGAATATTTAAAAAAACCTGAATAAAGTTTGGTAAATATGATTTCGACCGAGCCAATCACTCTGATAGATCTGTATTCAGAGAAAGATGAATGGAGCACAATTTGTAGCAAGTCATCTAAGAAGATACTGGATCACATTCAGACCGCTTCAGCACAGGCAGCCATCCAGAGTCTACAGCCTGTTAAGCCTAAGTTAGAGATTTTACCAAAAAAATTACCACAACAAAAGAAAGAGAAGAGCGACACCATGAAGACCGATAACGCGTGGGGTAGTATAGGGGATGCCTCTGTTAGATCAGTTGTCTCAAACTTGAGGAAGAAAATCCTCGAACCCCTGACCATGTATGATTATATCTTTTTGCCCCACTGCCACTGAAGTATTATGAATATAATGATTATGATTTTGGCTACGTTCTAACTGTTTCTAGTGATAACGTAACTGATTTTGGTCAATCTAACTCTAATCTCAATTCCCAAATCGATCCTCAAATTGTACTTAAGTATGATAAACAAGTTAACAATAATGAAGAAGATATCGACAACACCGATTACAATCGCACCGGGAGTGAGGGACCAGTTCTCGAGTACCATGGTACACCACTCGTCCTCAACTTGGATCTCTCCGATGAAAAAGTCACTGGAAGTTTTGCTTACACTATCTCAAGAAGAAGAAGAAATCATAGAAATAAATCTAAGAAGTGGGAAGGTATTACCTCCAAGAACAGCTTCATTGGATAGAGGAAAACAAATAGTCACTTGAGAAGAGCCACCTCCACCTCCGCCAGTGGAAGAAGCACATAACCAAGTAAAAATTAGAGGTATTTATAAAATAGATTATAACGTGCTAGCTCATCTTAGAGGTTTCCGACCAAACTAAGCATCCGACGCTCTGATCCTACAAAAAGAGATGAGAGAGTCTCTAGTTACAGCCTTGCTTGACCCAGAGATTTGCTTAGCTCAGTTGGCTAGCACATCCTCAGATGAAATTTGCTCGTTAAAAGAACAGCCTGGAATAACCTTTACAGATGAAGACTTGTTGCTCGGTACCATCGACCACAGCTGACCGCTCTACATCTCTGTTAATATCGGCAGATTTGTTTTAGCCAGGGTTTTGGTAGATCCGAGTGCATCACTTAACTTAGTGATTATACAAACATTAGCATACCTTGATATTTAGGCTCAAGAGCTTACAACTGATAAAATGATATTAACTGGATTTAAACAAAAGTGAGAAAGCCCTTGGATCGACTACACTATTAATGAAAGTTGGAGAGCTAGTAACAACCGCAAAATTTTATATCATCGATGCAGAGACCTCTTTCAAAGCTCTACTTGGACGACCATGGATTTACGAGCATAACATAGTTTTGTCATCTCTACACCAGTGCATTAAGTATTTTAAAGAAAGACAAGAAAATTGTAACAAAGGAGATTTACAATCATTCTCAGTTCATGAAGTAGACATCCACGAAGGCACCACTTACTATGCACCTCCGAAGAAATGTCTTTTCCTATAAAACTGTGGCAAATGAAGTAGAAGATTCAAATGAATCACAAGAGCAAGGCCAATCAACTCCACTTCAATGATCTACTGTCGTTTCTTCACAACGAGCTCGTAAGAGGTTCTTTCAGCTCATACACTTGAGATCGAGGCCCGAGGACGTGAACAAAGAAGAACAAACACGATTGTTAACCGGACTAGGCCTACCATCAACATCGACATAGAAGAAAGTTCTGATGAATAAAGCTCCGAGAAAGAAATGATGATAAAATAGAAGAAACCTTAGTACGATATTTCCTTGGAAGATGTAGAGAAAAGTGAATACGAGTCGATGTACGATCAGATCAACAACTATGTGAATTTCATGACACTTACTCTAATCTACCCTCAAAAGGTTGGGAGTTTAGAGGTCAAGGAAGTCTGTAGCATTAGTTCAATGCTGATCCAGTTTTACCGTGCTTCCCCTTCTACTAGTTCTAAAAATTATGTAAATTTGGAAGAAGATTCTAATGAATTAATAAAATTACCTTTTGGTTACTTTTCTACTTGTGTATAAAAGTTAATTCAATAGGGATATGTGTCAAAGCAAATGCCAAAGGATATGATACAACTTTTTGAGAAATTGTTGAATGTTAAAAGTCGAACACCTAACTCGAAAGAATGTCTCGAATTTGGTACTGTAGGACCAGTCGATGATACAAAATTTTGCATGGTTATTACTAACGGATTGGAAAAGAATTGCCACGATATAGAGGTTGATTCCGAATAACAGTTGATAGATGATGCCCCAGTAGAATTTGAATAAGAGATTAAATCAACGTTAGATGAACTGAAAGAAAACCTCAGGACTGAGGAACAGCCCCAACCCACCTTTATAAGTTTTTACTCAACAAAATAGAATCCGCATAGTTGATAAAATTACTGTCAAAATTTAAAGATTGCTTCGCTTGGAGCTATGATAAAATGTCAGAGCTGGCAATAGAAGTTTCTTTATAAGTTTGGAGTGGACAAATATATGGACCCATGTAAATCAAGCTCCTAGAAGGATGCACCTCGAGATAGAGCAAAAAGTCATTCCTGAGGTAAAGAAGTTAATAGACGCTAAGTTTGTAAGAGAAGAACAATACCCGCCATGATTAGCCAACATTGTACCAATTAAAAAGAAAAATGAACAAATTCATGTTTGTGTTGACTTCAGGGATTTAAATAGGGATTTAAATAAAGCGCGTGTCCAAAAGATGAGTTTTCACTACCAATACCAGAATTGATGGTGGACATCTCTTTGACACTTGAGATTTTCTCCTTCATGGATGAATCATCAGAATATAATCAAAGCAAGATGGCTCCATATGATGATCACTTACAACATTCAGGACACCGATTGGGATTTTCTGCTACACAATAATGTCATTCGGATTGAAGAATGTCGGAGCAACATACCAATGAGCAATGACGAAGATTTTTGATGACCTTATTCATAACTAAGTGGAATGCTATGTGGATGATTTGGTCATCAAAAGTAAATAAAAAATAGACCATTTGTACAAATTAAGGATTGTGTTTGAACAATTATGAAAATATAATCTCAAGATGAATCCCTTAAAGTGAGCCTTTGGTGCGTCACCTCAGGGAAATTTCTAAGATTCGTTGTTCATCATCAAGGAATCGAGATCGACCCAAATAAGATTAAAGCTAGCTTGGAAATGGCTCCCCCCAAAAATTTGAAACAACTATGTTCCTTCCAAGGAAAATTGGCATATCTGAGACACTTTGTTTCTAATCTCTAACGTAGGTGTCAGCCCTTCTCGGCATTAATTAAAAAGGACGTCAAATTCATTTGGGAAGAGTAATGTCAGCAGACCTTTAAGGATGTTAAATAATATTTAATGACACCTCCTGTTTTGACAACCACTATCCCGGGAAAACTGTTGATACTTTACGCCACGACCTAAGATGACTCTCTCGGAGACCTGTTAGCTTAGCTCAATGAAGAGGGTAAGGAAAATGCACTCTGCTACTTGAGTCATCGTCTAATACTGATGGAGGTAAAATATCCACTTACCACTTATTGAGAAGCATTGAGCATTGTCTAGTTTTAATTTTCACCACCCAAAAGCTTAGGCATTACATGCTTTCTCATAAAATTACTCTTATTTCGAAAGTTAATCCATTGCAATATTTGATGACCCGACCAACACATTCCGGATCTTTAGCAAGTTGGTCGATGATTTTATTATAATTCGATATAACTTTTGTTCCTCTTCACGCTATCAAGGGACATATCTTAGCAGATTTTCTCACAGTACACCCACCTCCAACTGGGTCCCCTCTCAATGATGAGCTGTCAGATGAACAAATACTGCAAATAGAGCTATCCAGTGCTAGAAATTGGGAAATATACTTCGATGGGTCTTCATCAGCCAGAAAGGTCAAAAGATCAGAGGTAGTTATACCAGGCAAAACAAGAATAGGTCCGATTTTCATCACACCAGATCAGGGTATGTTGAGGTTCTCCTACCACCTGACAAAGCTGTGTACAAATAACGAGGTAGAATATGAAGCATTGATCACCAGATTGGAATTGGCAATCTCAATGGATATAACAGATATTGTCATCTATGGCGACTCACAACTCTTCATCCAACAAGTTTTCAGATAGTATAAGATTTTGAAACCAATGTTAGTAGAATACCATCAGTACACGATGAAGTTGCTGGAACAGATTCCCAATGTGACCCTATTTCGGATTCCTCGGGTAGATAACGCCCATGTCGAAGCTTTAGCAAAATTTGCTAAGAAATTGACGTGTCCATCAGAGGATTTCATCGACATTATAGTATAAGGACATCAGGTTTTATCTCGAATCGACCTTGACAATCTACACAAGCTCGGAAGAAAAGAAGGATTGATGATTGTTGTTGCTGACGTCAATGAAGATTGGTGTAAGTCATTGATAGAATATTTGCAAACTAGAAAATTGCCAAAATACAAGTCTGAAGCATATCACATCACAAGAAGAGCTATGCCATATGCTCTAGTGGGTGATGTCCTCTACAGAAGATCATTCGATCTGGTTGAGATGTCTGAACAGAGCAGAAGCATCGAATATCGTTAAAGAAGTACATGTCGGATTGTGTGGAGCTCACCAGTCAGGGCTGAAGGTGAAAATGAATATTAAAACTCAAAATTATTGGCCAGCAATGATATTTGATTGTATGGATACTGCCAGAAGGTGTCACCTTTGTCAAGTACATGGGATGGTCTTACACCAACCTCCAAATGTGCTACATTCGACCGTTGTCTCGTGAAAAATCGAGTATTGGGGCACAGACATAATAGATCCAATAGACCCTCCATCCTCTAAGGGACAAATTTATTCTTACCGCTACAGATTACTTTTCTAAGGGGGCAGAGGTAGTGCCGTTACGAGAAGTTACAACATAACATGTTCTCCAATTTTTCAATAGTCAAATTGGCTACCGCTTCGGTGTGTCGTGCAGAGTGATTTCCAACAATGAAACAACCTTCAAGAGCATAAAGATCAACAACTTCAACAAATAACATAGAATAGACAGGAGATATTCTACAATTTACTATCACAGAGCAAACGGACTAGCCGAGGACTTCAATAAGAAGCTCATGTAAATTTTAAAGAAGACATTGGACAAGAACAAAAGAGGATGGCATGATAAACTATTAGAAGTTCTATGAGCCTACAGGACAACGTTCAGAACTCCTACTCAATGTACACCCTATGCACTTGTGTACGGGTTTGAGGTCGTACTGCCGCTAGAAGTCCAAACATCGTCCCTGAGAGTCGGCATAGCCAATTAAATCACAACAGAAGAAAATGCAAAACTCAGAATTGAAGAATTGGAAAGTATCGAGGGGAAATGGTTAGAAGCACAATAGCATTTGAAACTTTACCAAGCAAGAATGGTGCAGGCTCATGAAAAATTGGTCCGCCCAAGGACATTCAAAGTTGCGGACCTCATTCTTGTTCTCAAAAGGCCTATTCTTGTACACCACAAAATAGTTGGAAATTTTAAGCCAACTTGGGAGTGATCATTTGTCATAAAGGCCTATGTAGGAGGATCTTACAGCTGGTGAATTTTAAGGGTAAAAGACCTATGTTGTCGATTATTGGCCGATAGTTGAAGATATACTACACGATATAACATTGCTTAAAATATATTTTTGAAAATATTTCTTATTTTGTGATTATTTATTTGGCCAAGCGTCTGTAACTGTGCTCAAACTTTTATAATTAAATTAATCTCAATAAAATGAAAATTTTTGAATTTCTCACTTTAATTTCCTCCTCTTGCTTTTAAATTTTAAAATCTCATTAAATTAAATTAAATTAAATAAATAAAATTTGCATCTGTATAAGTTGAGTTTTTTTTTTAATTAATATTTTGTTGTTCTCATTCGTGTTGAACTTCAGCGCACTGATGTTTTTCTTTCTACAGAAAAATGTCGAGACGAAAGTTGATTCATCTCCTACTACATAAATGAAAAGCAGTCCAGGACCATATCATAAACTCTTACTTTGACTTCGGTCAAGTCAACGTGAACTACGAGGGTCCTCTAATGGACATAATCAGTCGTCAGAAAAAAGAAAGATTACCATCACTACTAGGGATAAGAGAAAATTACGCTACTATTACAATTTTCTCATTTTACAATCCACGTCTTATAATAGATATCAACATCAAACAGGGCTATAAATCCAGCCACATTTTTAGTGTAGCTTCATTGCACACCCAGCTCCTAATCACGCTTCAAAAGAGTACGACAATACTGCTGAGAGATGCACTAAAAGATTAACAAATTCTCTAATCATACTACAAGCTCATTTATAAATATATTTTTCCATTAGAACCGTACTTCTACAGTTTACAAAAAATAGATGGTAGGCAATCCAATCCGTTAAAAGTAAACCGAGCAAGCAGACTCCCACCGTCCAAAAAAGAAATGAGTTCGAGCGCTTGTTCATTTTTACCAACCATTTTACGGTCATCTAACGCCAAACTCTGCCTGTAGCATTCCAAGCAGCAAAACAGAGATATACATACATACTATGAAGGATCTGAAATACTCACCTGGATGAAGATGCAGCAGCATGCATAAACTGTACAAAATCACCATTGTTGATCTGATAGATGGTTTCTCCATTAGGAACGAGCCAATGGAGATTCTGGTCGCAGAGATCTGAGTACTCACTACCCACAAAGCTACAGTACTGAAGAGCAGGTTGTTTACTGCTGCATCGTAGCTGAAGGCTGTTCTGAAGTATAGCAGAGGGTTCCTCATTGATGGTTGAAGTTAGAGAAGCAGCAGGATTTCTAATACTAAGCTGGCTATCATTGCTGACCTGGAGCTTTAGTTTCATTCTTTTAGCCTTGGCACCAATTGGCAGCTCCGAGTTGGCGATTGCCTCCAAATTGTATCTGCTAAACTCAAAATTGGTAACCGCATTAGCGCCCCTGAATTTGATTGCAGCAACATCATAGGCTTCAGCAGCCTCCTCCTCTGTGGCTGATGGATAGATTTGGCAGAGTAAGAAGATAGGAACATTGGAATTATTTTGGTCTGATGAGAAACAAGGATAATTGTTCATGTGTTGGCAAAATTTTGGAATTTATTCATGTTACTTCATCTACTATGCTGCAATAAAACTTTCTACGAAGCTACACTCTTTGGAATATTATCAGACGTTGTACTTAATTAGCCTTGTAAACAAAGATAATGCCTTAACAACAGCAGCACTGGTTTTTTTATCTCAGTAAAATAACATACCAAATGTTCCCAAGTAGAGATCTTTGTTGCCTGTCACTCGGCCTATCCTAGCCTGCCAACGACCATGCTGGTGATGCCTATTTGATTGCATGTTGGCATTATAATCAAGCAGAGTGAGAAATTGTATTAAATTAAACCAGCTCAAGAAATAGCCGAATAAAAAAAAAAAAGATTTAGCTCGAGTAACGAAGAAAGAGAACTGCAAAATCGAAGTTTGCAGCTTCTGCAACAAGATTACCTAGTTACACCTCTGTAGATAGAAGCCCCCCTAGAAAATCCACTGCTCTTCCTGGGAAGCAATGTAAGAAGTGTCAAACACAGGATTAATAAATCCCCATTACAAATGGTAAAGAAATCCTCACCTTCTTAAGGATGCAATGAATTCCGGCTTGGTCAAGCTTTGCATCTCCTCCATCTCTGTACAGTAGTTTTTCACCTACAAAAGGATATTTTCTTTTGTTCCATGAATTCATCATTCCAACAATTACATCTCCAGATATATCTGATTAAAATGTAGTAAGCCACGCGTGCATTTTAATTGGGTTTATGAAAATAAGCTAACATTCATCAACTTTAGCCTCATTTGATCTATTAAATAGTTACTACCATTTCACAAGCTTCTCATAAAGTTTTCTGAAAAATTGTTTTGTATAACCATGAATATAACCATGAAAATAAAATTAATAAATTAAAAAAAAAAAAACTCTACACTGTAGTGATTCAAACAAAAATAATAAGTGGCGTGACAAACTTGTACCGGAAAGTTAGTTGTTGCTGCTAGACCCCAATACTTCAAAGCAGCAAGATCATAGGTCCTGGCGGCTCTCTCTTCATTGTCATACCCACCTGCAAGGCATTCAATGCTAGTGTAATTCGCAGAATACTACAAAAAAAAAAGAGGCATTTACAGACATACCACTCAATTCTTATATACTTACATTTACATATCTAACCCTGAAATTTTAGTTTTTTACATACCATCTAAATCCTTCCTATCTAAGATACCACTATTTCTTAATGGTGAAATCATTTTTGATGCACAAGATGGCATATATGTAAAAATTAAATTTTAGGTTTTAGATATATAAATGCATAAGAATTGAGGGGTTGGCATGTAAATCTCCAAAAAATAAATGCGGCGAGGTTTAGCGGGTTACTCACCTAGATAAACTGCATGAGGAACATCAGGAAATTTGCATGTAACACAGCATGAACATAACACATCAGTAGCAGAAAAATTAGTTGCATAAATTCAAATCTTAACATTTATATTCTAAAAAACAGCAGATAAATGCCATTAAAACAGTTCACTTGGTGTCCCAGATTGCATTTTGCACGACACCAGAGATGAGTAGAATGAAAATTAGTGAATTTCAGTAAAAAATGAAGGAAACAAAAAAGAGAAGGGAGAGCACAAGAACACGTAACAGACAGCAGATGAAAGAAAGCCAGAGCAGGGACATAAACAGGCCGCTCATTAAAGTGAGTATCACAGATAAAAATTTAAATGCGATTTCTGTAAGATCGCATTTTGAACATTAATGCAAAACAGGAAATAGCACAAATAAAATAACACTACTGTATTACATTAATGGCTAAAAAATGGCACACAATACTACTCCCATTTGGTATTTATTCAATTCCTCTTCATGATGGAGAATGCTGGAGCTCTCAAATATATTAAGATTCATTAAGTATCTCAATCTAAAACTGTAAAAAGGCAAATAACATCAATCCCCTGGCCTAATTTTACGAAGATTTAATTTGTTTGACGACCAAAAAGGTCTTACCCCTTCAACACTAGGTCCTTAGGGTAAAAAGCCCAAAAATCTTTCCCCCACCTCCATCAGCAATACACGTGCATAGTTGTCTCTACAGCAGGTAACATGACATTTATCAGGACATGCACTTTTCTCCTTCCTATACATGATCTTTCCAAATAGGGCTTTTAACCGTGGAGCTTTGATCCTCAGCTTAAGTATTACAGTATCATTAGGCAAAGTAAAATACAAACATACATACATACATAGAGAGAGAGAGACCTAAATAGAAATACCTCTATTACTAAATTTTAAAATGTGAAATACACCATTTTTTTCATTCACACTCAAATCAACAGGTCTTGCCTAATTTCCATTATCCTTTCTAGCAACTTGATTAAAATCTTCCAACATAACTACTATCTATGGTTTTTTCGTCCCTGGTTGGTTCAATTCTCATGAAATTGCATTTTTAGTCCTAACTCTTGCAATTGGATCTTTAATAATTTGACAGAAGCATCATTTTATTCTCCACATAGTGGATCTCTTTCTTATCCTTGAACCCTCAGTTTTGAATGCGAGTTATGACATTGATCTACCGGACATAATATGGATCATCAAAAATAATATATGAAAACGCTTCAATTGTTAGTATTCTTTCATTAAAAGCTCAATATGATATTTTTATTGAAGAGAAGCAAAAGAGTACAATGTCATTAGATTCGGTATCAAACTTTTCAAAATTTCATCTTTATTAAATACAAAATAGTTGCATCAAAATATATGTACTCTAGAGTAATTCATAAGAGATCTTGTTTACTTTAGGCCAAATATTAACTCTATTTCTAACACAACAATTCATGTTTACAACTTCAGCCCAAAAATCTACTGGTAAGTTATATTCATTCAATATTGATCAGACGACTTCAATTTTTTTTCCTGCTAAAATTTGTGGACTTTTAGGTTTAGAAACGTTTTGTACATGTCTTGGCTCATTCCAAAATAATTTTAAATATATCATTCTTAAACTCTCCAACATGATTACTGTGAATTATAGAAATCAGATATCCTTCTTTCCTTAGGATTCAGACAGTAATGCTCTACAAGAAAATTCATCCAGATAAATTTTATGGAATTGTCTACTCTAATCAATTCATAAGATTCCTCTGATAGACTATATTTATGTGAATTATCCGATAGGTCAAGACAATAAAACTATCTTAATCAAATAAACTGAAATTCTGATTTGTTTTTCTAATTGACAAAGTCTCATTTGTAATAACCAAGATTTATATAACATAATGTTCAAACAATATTACTCATGACAACACTCATACTACAAACGTCCAATAAGAAATTAATATTAATTCAAGTCCTTCCAGGACAATATTTTTATTTAATTTAGCAAGTAAATAATAGATAAAATTAATATCAAAGTCTTCATCACAACGTTAATTTATACAAAATTATGCTTTAAACCACTACCAAGAAAAGGTTTTTAATCAAGATTTGTTTTTTGTGTATTGATGTCTCCAATTCCAATTACCTTCTTTGTTGCTTACCTTACTGAGCTTAAATAGTATGGATTTTATTATAATGCTAATTGTGTCTTCAACACCAACATTCCAAATACCACATCTCTCCACCAATTTTATTGTAAAAAAAAAAACACCTTTAAAAAATATGCTACATTTTGATTTTTATAGTCCCAACTACAATAGATTTACTAATAAGTGTAGATGCAACGATACCGAGATATTCAATCTAATCTTGGAAATCCACTATTATGCAATGGTAATATCATTCACGTGATGCTTGACTATAGGATGCTTGCATGTGTAATGAAGTGCTAGTGGAAGATGTTAACCTCTTCAATTCATCTCTTAGATCCTACTTGGGACTCATTTAATTTAGCAAGCAAATAATAGATAAAATTAATATCAAAGTCTTCATCACAAAATTAATTTAGACGAAATTATGCTTCACAACATTAATCATAAAAAACTTTATAATCAAAATACCATTTTTTTCCTTTATTTTTTTTAATACAAGTCTCTAATTCCAATTAGCTCCTTTGTTGCTCTATCTTCATGTGTTACTACCTCCTTGAACTCAAATTTTATAGATTTTATTATATTGCATGTTATGATGGATTTTATTATATTGCAAGTCAAGTGTCATGAACACCAACATCCCAAATACCACATCCCTCCACCAATTCTATTGTGAAAACACACCTACAAAAAATATGCTACATTTTGATTTTTATAGTCCCAACTACATTAGATTTATTAATAAATGCAGATGCAATGATTTCGATATATGCAATCTGATCATAGAAATTCAATAATATGCAGTGATCATATGATTCACGGGAGTGCACGTGTGATGCCTGAAAGAATGCATGAATTTTTTTTTATTTATTTTAACGTTCTTTAAATGACTTGAAAAGATACTACATGTGATGCTTGACTATATGATGCCTTAATGAGAAACCCGTGCAATTGGAAATATGGTGAGAATGAGACGGTAACACTGAAAAGTATATGGGTAATGTTGAATAGAATATCTTCCACTCTCCTGATTACATAGGTGTGCTATGTATATATATTGATAGACAACTGGAGCGCATCAGATTGTTATGGGGAGTACAGATGGGGACCATTTGCCCAAAAGAATGCTGAGAATTCTATTACAAGTGAGTGGGGATTGAGGTATTTTGTTAGCCCCACTCAGACTTGGGATTTTAACGGGTGAATCCTAAGTTTGTCTCTTAGTTTAATAAACTTGGAGATAGACACTCTTTGTGATGATGTCAGCCACTTGAGGTAAGTACTGGAATTGGATGTTCTTGGAAACGATGTGATCCCTGCTGATATGAAAATCAAACTGTGTTTGGAGCGCCTGAAAATCGGCTTAGTGGAGCCAATAGTGGAAGTATTGTCGCATAGTATTGGAGTTTTGTTTTTCCCAAAGCAGTATACCCAATTCTTCAAGGAGACGGCAGATCCAATTGAGTTCAGTCGTGCAGTCGATGATCTGATGACAGTTGTTTGCTTATGAATTCTCTAGAGAATTGGGCCGGAACAAAGCATACAGCAGTATCTTGTTATGGATCTCATTTGCTGCCCAATCTGCATCGAAAAAGACCATTAGTGTGAGATTTCCCTTGGTGATAACGTTGCCATGTTTGAGTGCTGATTTTTTATGCATGCAGAAGCATAAAAATTCTCACAACAACAATCAAACACAAGAGATTTACTCGGTTCGACATTAAATCGATTCGCGTACATGCACAGGGAGGGAAATTTCACGGGCACCGGATGGAGGAAAGTAAAATAGCTAGGGGTTGCAACTCAACCCTTCTCACATATAACTCTCTTAAGCCCTTAAGTAGCTAGGAGGACTAGTGCATTAAGTAAATAAAGTCTAAAAGCCAAATTACCTCTAATTAAAATAATATCATAAAACAACAATCTCCACATCATTTCTTACTTATTGAAGTAAGATATGACCAAATGAGCTCTAAACTTCAATTCAGTTGTACCAAGATGGTTACCTTCATACCACCCTCCCGAAGAGATCAACCCCTGCACTATTCTTTAAAATGCCCTCCTGGATAGTTAGTCCTGAGCTCGGATGTTCACCAAATTCCTACATTAGGTGTATTTAAGACTAGTAGTACCTTCGTGAGCATGTTCATTGGATTCTCCTTTGTATCTATCTTCTTCAACTGAATCTTGTCTTCTTCAATCAAGTCCTAAACAAAGTGGTATATCTCACATCAATGTGCGGATAGTCGGTCATGAGCTCAGATGTTCACCAAATTCTTACATTGGGTGTATTTAAGACTGGTGATACCTTCATTAGCATGTCCACTAGATTCTCCATTGTATCTATCTTCTTTAACTAAACTTTGTTTTCTTCAATGAAGTCTCAAACAAAGTGGTACCGCACATCAATGTACTTGGTATGAGCATGATGAATTGAATTTATGACCAATATTATTACACATCGACTATCCCATAACACCATCATAAACTCCTGATCAACTACCAAATCATTCAAAAGGCCATGAATCCATATTTCTCTTTCAGCGCCTCTATGATTGTCATGTACTCGACCTCCATAGTAGAAAAGCAACAGTAAACTGAAGAACTGACCCCCAACTGACCTGACCTCCTGACAATGTGAATAAATGGCTAGTCGTAGATCTCTGCTTATCTATATCACCTGCATAGTCTGAGTCAGTCTAGCATACGCACAAATTTGCACTCGATTATGCATTAATACTCTTAGCAGCCATTGTAGCATATCTATCTATATCACCGCATACTACCACTCAACATCAATTGTACCCTTCAGATACCTCATTATACTCTTGATGGTCTGTCAATAACTCCTTAATGGATTATGCATTAACCAGCTCACAACACCAATTGCTTCTGCAATGCCCATTCTAGTATAAATCATGACATTCAACAGATTACACACTACACTAGCATAAGGAACCGATTGAATATTTTTTTTCTTATGGTCATCTCTAGGACACTGAGCTGAACTCAATTAAAAATGAGATGTAATGGCTAGACTCATCGTCTTGCTTGAGTCATCAACCCAAAAATTCATCAGCACCTTTCGAACATAAGCTTCTTACAAAAGCCAAATCTTTCCAGCAAGCATGTCCATGAGAATATCCATATCCATAATAATATGAGTTTTACCCAACTCCATTTCAAAATAATCGAACAGTTGATTTTTCATCCTATCAACCTCAATCTGACTAGCAGATGCAATCAACATATCATTAACCTATAGAAATAAGTAAATGAACTCATTGTTGGCCAACTTCTTGAAATATACACAATGATCATACTAGCTCCTTATTTACTCCTATTACCTCATGAACTAATCAAACTTTTTATACTACTGTCGTGGGGACTGTTTCAAGCCATACAAAAGCTTTTCTAGTTTGCAAACCAATTTTTTTTATGCTTTATATCCAGACGACTGCAACATGCATATCTCCACTTGCAATTCTTCGTGTAAGAATGCAGTTTTCACATTGAACTATTCCAAGATCAGACCGTACTGTGTTACAAATGCTAAGAGAACACAAATTGAGAGATGCTTGACCATTAAGGAGAATCACTCATCATGATCAATCTCTTCTTGTTGCACAAAGTTTTTTGCTACTAATTTACCATATACCACTAATCAACTCCATGAGATCCTTCTTTACATACACTCATTTGCACCTGATGGCCTTCATTCCAAGAGAAAGCTTCACTAACCTTCACATACCATTCTTCTGAAGAAACTCTATCTCTTCATCCATTGTCACTCTCTAAAGATCACAGTCTGGGCTCTTCACCGCTTCTTTGTAATGATAAAAAAATTGTCTCCGTGGCTAAAAGTGTAAATGCAATGTGATCATTCAACCAAGCTAGTTTTGGGACATCTCGTAGTCTGGTTCAACTTCTAACAATAGATTTATGAGTAGGAATCTCATCCTCAGCTACAACTGAATCAGATATCTGAGTCGGAGTGGGCGAACTCTGTAGAACAAATAGAGTTACATCAAACTCCAACTTCTGTTGCATATTTGTGGTCTCAGTAGAACTCTTTACCTATTTGAGTTCTGATTTTTCAACAAGCTTTCCTTGAAAAATGTAACATCTCTGCTGATGATACAGCTTGAAGCCCTTGACTCTATACTTTAAGCCAATGAAGATTACCTTTTTTTTTTTCTTGTGGCTTCAGTTTATCATTCTGCACGTGACAGTAAATTAGACACCCAAACACTCTGATGCACTCATAATCTTTAGCAGGAAGCCCAGATCACATTTTCTTTAGGGTTTTCTTCCCAAAAGCTGCACAAGAAAAATAGTTCATGAAGTGACATGCATATTATATGATCTCAACATTAATAGGTTATATCCAACCCAACAATGGATAACATACATTGCTTTCTCAACCAAAGTTCGATTCATCCTCTCAGTCACACTGTTCTACTATGTTGTCTCTCAAACAATGAGCTGGTGTAATCCCAGCTCTCTATCATTCTTGTAAAAATGCATCTGAAGTGTATTCACCACCATTATTTGATCTGACACATCATGATCTTTTACCAATCTAAGCCTTAATCCAGTTATTCCAAGTTATGAAAATATCCAACATTTTGCTTTAGCACTTCATGGTGTATACCTAAACATGCCTTGAGTAATCATTAATAAAAGAGAAAGTATCTTTCACCGCTGAATGATGTTGTCTTCGTCGGGCCCCAAACCTCTGCGTGAACATATTCTAAAATACTTTTTGTGGATGACAATCCCAAAAGAAACCAGATTTATTTACAAAATACAGTGTCAAAACTAGTTATTAGTTGCTTACTCCTTTGACCAATACTTTCTTCACCAATGCCTAAAGAGAAGTCCCTTTACCTTGAGCTACTAGCCCAACCTTATGACGTGCGCTGATGTCATATGATTGTCACTTCATTTTAAATATCCACTTGCAACCGAGAACTGATTAATTAGGTGTTTGAACAAATTCCCTTGTACCTTTATGCTGAAATGCCATGAATTCAATAGACATGGTCTTTCTCTAGTTGGGATTTTTCAGAGCTTGACTATATTTAGTGGGATTTGATTGGGGTTGGAGTTGATGTCTAAGATTAAAGATTGATTCTAGTTTTAGATTTCCTATTTTGATCTGTTGACCATTGGATGGATGGCCTGAGGTTGGGGTGGAGTGTGTTTAGGCTGAGAAGTTATGATGCTCTTAGTGGTTATGTTAGGATTTGTGAGATTAGTGCATGTGGATTTCGGTTGATAAGTGAATTGGGTGTAGTTGGTGTGGTGGTTATTGAGAAAGATAGTAGAAGTGGAGGGATGGAGCTAGGAAAATTGGAGTCGTCGGGAATTGATGGGGGTATGATGGGGTATGGGAGGCATAGGGGAAACGCGTTTCATGGAAAATGATGTAATATGATGAGCTTATTGATTTGTACATCTAGAAAGTAATAACCCTTGTACTCAGTGGGGTAGCTTAGAGATACACAGTGACGACCTTTTTGGTGAGTTTATTGGAGTTTGATGGTGCCTTACATAGAAAAAAATTACAACTGAATATTCTTAGGTGATCATATGTTGGGTGAGATTTGTATAATAGAAAGTGGGGCATGTGTATCCCAATGATATTGGTTGGTAGGCAGTGAATGATGTAGAAAACCGTATAAAGGGAATCCAGAGAGATAGTGGTACTTTGATTGTAGTAAGTAGAGTTCGAGTGGTCTCCAGTAGGTACTTGGTGTTACATTCAACGAGTGTTACATTCAACGAAATAGTTTTGGTATATATGGATAGCTGATGTGATGTCTCATGCCATGATAATGAAGATATGACTTGAAGTCATTGGAGATATATTCACCACCATCATCACTTTTTAATGTTTTAAAGGTTGAATTGAATTGATTATTAATTTGTCAAAATGAATGAATTTATTAAGTGTTTCTGATTTGGAGATCATGCTTAAGAGCCATGTGTACCTTGAGTAATCATCAATGAATGTAACGTAGCTATTATAACCATTATGAGAGGGAATAGGGCTAGACCCGATACATCAAAGTGAAGTAACTAAGTATTTATAATCATTAGGAGAACGAATAGGACTAAGTAATTGTAATCATTAGGAGAAGGAATAGGGGCTGAGCACGAGACCTTTGAGTGAAGGAACTGAAACAAATACCCAAATCTATAACTAGTTATAGGATTTTCAGCTAAAAAACACTCTAACATGGACAATAAGTGATTTTCCAGCATTCGAAATGTCCTTAGGTTAGAGCATTGTGAGAATATTGGTTTGCCCTTACTGTATGCATATGACGTAAGTATTTATTTTAAAATATGGAAGAAAAATTCTTAGTTCAACTGTCATTGAATGTTCTTACTAGTTGATCACCATTTAAAAAGATTAAAGAAGAGGTTACAAAATATGAATGGTTATGAATGGATATTTTTAATGTGAAATCTATAACCACTCAAAATATGAATGGTTATGAATGGTTATGAATGTGAAGTCTATAACCTCTTCATATTTAAAAAGATATGAATGGTTATAAACTTCACACTAATTTTCTTTCTCAAGGAAAGAAGATATAATATTAATGTTTGTGTTAGAGGAAACATCCATTCATATTGAAGTCAGCTACTATGAAATTCTTCAAGAAACAATGTATTTGTATTATTCGGGTTGTGTTGAGCGTAATGTATTTTTGTTCAACTATATACGATTTGATCATATTCCTAATTAAATAACATTAATACTAAACTCGTAAGATATCATTAAAGTTAAATTTAACATAAAATATACAAAATTCTATTAATTTATTCTAGCACATCAAATAATTACGTAAATTATCTTAAATGCCCTGATGGAATACAAAATGATTTATTGGATCGTGGTTACAAAGATTAAACTTAGAAGTAATATTGAGATTAAAAACATTTTTGAACATGTCCATTCAGAGCAAGATATGTCAGATTTTTTGTATTCACTTAGATTCGATTGAGCAAGTAATTACTTTGAAGGATGTCATTACAAAATATGAAGAGGTTACACAAATTGTGAACAAGTCTAATGATGAAATAAATGAAAAATTTTAAGTTCATCATTGACTCATTTATCTAATGAAACAAAATAAGATTGGTATGCAATTTTAGATTACAATTTCTTTTTGTTTTTTACTTCTTGTAGTACTAGCTTCTATTACTCACAATGTTTACCATGCATTTTTTCTATTTTTACTACTGTGTTTTTACTTCTAGTGCGCCGTTCTTATGCTCATAAGAGCAAGATCTGTCAGATTTTTGTATTATAATGATTATGTTTGGGGATTACCTTTGAGAATGTCACTGGGCATATGAAGAGATTAATTAAATTTTGGATGAGTATGATGATGATATAAAAAAAAAAATTTAAGTTCATTATCCACTGACTTATCGGAAGAAATATAATAAGATTATTATGTGCTATTAGATTACAATTTCTTTCTATTTCTACTCCTTATAGTATTAACTTTTATCACTCACACGGTGTGCTTCACATCTTCCTATTTTTACTTGTTTAATATTTATACTTGAATTAATTTCACTCTTAACATTATTTTGATTAATTTGCCTCTTCATAATACAAATACTTTCATGTGGGAATGCAAAGCAACCACCTTAAAAAACGAACCATGACTAAAGGAAAATATGTTGAGATTTTCATACCTATTTTATACTAATATTGATGATATTGCACTTTAAAGAAGGGTATTTTTTATGTTTTGTTCCAGGTATGTTGAATTATGGTCATTGGAGCAAAAAGATGCAAAAATGAGCGAATTTGGAGCAAAAAAGACCAAAATATGAAGATTTGAACCAGGGCACCGACGGCGAGCCCAACGACGCTGACGGCGGGTTTTTTCCGAGAGTCCAGAATCAAATATTTTAAAAGGCTGCCGAGGGCGAGAACGGCGGTTCTCTTAACAGGTGCATTGAATGTGGACAATTTTTTAGGGGACGCTTAGGAAACTCTTGGAAAACTCCTCTACAACTTTAGGAGAAACATTTGGGTCGGAAAAAAAAAGAAAGGAGAGCCCCGTGGTGGTGTACGTTGAGCTTTTGTAGTTTGTAGAGTGTAGAGAGTTCAATTTAGGATTAGTATTGTGAGGAATTCTTTGAGAGATTGTAAGAGTGGAAGGAAAGTGAGAGATTTCTTCCTCCTCGCCGCTTCGAAGAAGAATTCTATGTGCTGTAAAGAAAGGAAGAGATTCAGAGGAACTTCGAGGAGTTTGCTTGTGGATGTATTAGAGATAAGTGGTATTTACTTATTGAAGTTTGTATGACTTTGCTTTTATATATAAGTTTTAAGTTTTGTCGTATCTTCTCAATGAGTTATGAGTAGTTTTCTCTGTCTTTCTCCTTGTCATGAGATTTTGTGAAATGGTGATTTGAATTGGTTGAGCCATGAGAATGTTAGAAAAGTTGAGATGATCTTTTCACTTCGATCTTAATATACTTTCAATCTGGTCAATTGATTTGTTAAAATATGTTGATTCTTACAATTAAAGTGAAGATTAAATCCAAGTTTTAGGGAGGTCAAAGTCCCTGAAAGTTGGGTGCAAATATACAGAGAAATAAAAAATATCGGGCGTAGAATTGGAGATTTTAGAATGACAGGCTAAAATTCTTAATTTGGTCCTATCGTTTGGGTGCTGAAGTGTAGATGTTAGCTCTCAGGCGAGGGGAACGTGGGAGCTTCGAAGTGAGAGCCAGTATCCCCTCCCAGCCTAGTCGCAAATTCAGTAACCAAGCATAAGATTAGTCAATGTTCTTTATGTCTGAACCAAAGGATAAATAATATGTATGTTCATATTTGGCACAATACAATTTGAATGTTTTCTTATATATTAAATTTCACATTAGAAACTTTATTAGTAAAATTAGTTAATTAAGAATTTGTTAAAATTACATATTTATTTCAATTGTCTATTAGTGACAAGTAAGCAATTTGAACTGTATTGTTGTGATTAAGTATTGATATTCTAAATCCTAGTTCGTAGCCATTAGTTCGTAGCCTCTAGTATTACTCCCTGTGGGATCAATATCCATGACTCCATTAGAGCCCTGTATTACTTGAGCGATATGTATACTTGCGTTGACAAGTGTGACTTTGCAATTATTGAATATTTTATACACATTTTTATCAAATCTATAACCGTTGTCAAGTTTTTTGCGTCGTTACTGGGGACTTAAATATTATTGCAACACTATCAAATTCTTATATTTTTAAGCATATATAAAGTCACTGTCAAGTTTTTGGCGTCGTTATCGGGGAGTAAAAAAAATGGACAAATTAGGACTATTAGAAAACTTTTACCAGAATTGCAACTTATTTTCATATTTAGTTAACTATTTTTCTGTGTACTGATTTCAATTGTATGCGTAAAATTGGACCTGAAAATCTTATATCGTACGATTCGAAATTAGAGCGTACTGTTAGGAGAATTAGAAAACTAAGAAAAAACTTAAAAATCATGACACAATGAAAAATAATGTAAACAATCAAAGAATAGAAAATAATGTAAACAATGAAAAATGAACTTCAACCTAGACCTATACGGGATTATGCAAATCCTACAACAGATGAAATTCACTTATTTATCCAAAATTCTGATGTAGCTGCTAATTCATTTGAGCTTAAACCTGCTATTATCAAAATGGTATAAAACAATTAATTCGGAGGTACACCAAATGAAGATCTTAATTTACACCTCGCTAATTTTTTAAAACTTTGTGCTACCTTTAAATATGACAAAGTTTCGAACGATGTTGTTAAACTTAGACTTTTTTATTTTTCACTTAGGGATAAGGCTAAGATGTGGTTAAATTCGTTAGCACTTGGATCTATTAGAACTTGAGAACTTTCACAAAAATTTTTATCCAAATATTTCTCTCCATCCAGAACTGCTAAACTTAGAAATGACATAACATCATTATGTCAGATTGATGGAGAGTCGATATATGAAGCTTGGGAGAGATTTAAAGATCTTCTTAGGAAGTGCCCTCATCATCCGTTACCAGATTGGTTGATAATTCAAACTTTTTATAATGGATTAGT
>NW_018164444.1:19093668-19094562 GCF_001263595.1 Phalaenopsis equestris
CTGCTATTAAGAATATTGAAAATTAATTGGCGCATATCGCTGCTGCGCTTAGTAACCGAACATTGGGAACTTTTCCTAGTACTGTGGAACCAAATCCTAAAGATCAAGGAAAAGAACAGATAAAAGCGATACAATTACGAAGTAGAAAAGAATTGGAAAGAAGAGTGCAGAAAGAAACAAAAACTGAAAAAGAAAAAGTGGATACAGAGAAACAAAAGGATCATAATACCCAGATTTAAAATATCCACTTACACCAACGAAAAATACTGTGGAGAAACCTCCACCTCCACCACCATTTCCTCAAAGATTGAAGCAACACAAAAATGATAAACAATTCTCTAAGTTTTTAGAAATTCTTAAGAAATTAACAATAAATATTCCCTTTATAGAAGTTTTTGAGCAAATGCCCAATTATGTGAAATTTATGAAAGATATTTTGAACAAAAAAGGAAGTTCATTGATAATGAGACTGTTGTACTTAGCGAAGAGTGTAGTGTAATTATTCAGAAAAACCTTCTTGAAAAATTAAAAGATCCAGGTAGTTTCACTATACCGTGTGCTATCGGGTGAAAAATTTTATGGAAAAGCTTTATGTGATTTGAGAAGTGATTTGGGAGCCAGCATTAATCTTATGCCTCTATCAATTTTCAAAAAATTAGGATTAGGAGAAGTGTCACCTACTTCTATAACTCTTCAGTTAGCGGACCATTCAATTACTTATCCTAAGGGAGTTATAAAAGATGTGTTAGTAAAAGTTGATAAATTTTTCTTTCCTGTGGATTTCATTGTTTTAGATATGGAGGAAGATAAAAAATACTTATAATTTCAGGGAGACCTTTTTTAGCTACTGGAAAAGCTATGATAGATGTTCAAAAAAGAGAATTAACTATGAGA
>NW_018164444.1:19094622-19097469 GCF_001263595.1 Phalaenopsis equestris
AATGAATGTTTTCGCATGGAAATTAGTGAACATCTATTGCACAAACATTTTAAAGAACATTTTGAAGAGAAAGAACATTTTGAAGACAAATATGAAGTTATTTCGGACGAAATAGAAAATGTAGTATTAATTTATTGTCAGGAAAGATTTGAGATGCTGGATATCAGAGTAAATGCTGATAAGAATCTAGTTCCGTCAATTATAAAACCACCTGAACTTGAGTTGAAAATATTGCCTAACCACTTAAAGTATGTGTTTGTGGGAAACTCATCTACATTACGTGTTATTATATCTTTAGAGTTAAATGATTTGCAAGAGCAAAGACTTTTGGATACATTAAAAAAATGTAAGAAAGCTTTTGGTTGGACCTTAGCTGATATTAAAAGAATCAGTTTCTCGATCTGTATGCACAGAATTATATTGGATTAACAATATAAACCAAGAGTTGATCCACAAAGGATATTAAACCCAATGATGAAAGAAATAGTCAAGAAGAAAATTTTGAAATGGTTACACTGGAATTATATATCCTATTTCAGACAGTGTTTGGGTATGTCAAATTCACTGTGTTCCTAAGAAAAGAGTAGTGACTGTTGAAGCGAAAGAGAATAATGAATTAATACCTATCAGATAAGTTACTGGGTGGCGTATTTGCATTGATTATAGAAAATTAAACACTGTCACTAGGAAAGATCAATTCCTTTTACCATTTTTAGACCAAATAGTGGATAGACTTACTGGACACAAATATTTTTATTTTTTAGATGAATATACCGGCTACCATCAAATTCCTATTGCTCTTGAGGATCAAGAAAAGACAACATTTACTAGTCTTTTTGGAATTTTTGTTTTTGGAAGAATGTCTTTCGGATTATGTAATGCACCTACAACATTTTAGAGATGTATGATGTTTATATTTAGTAAGTTAATTGATGATGTATTAGAAGTATTTATGGATGATTTCTGTATTTGAAACATTATTTGACGTATGCTTAAATTATCTTGAAAAAGTTTTGAAGTTATGCTAAAGAACTAATTTAGTTCTAAATTGGGAGAAATGTCAATTTATGATTGCAGGAGGAATTGTGTTAAGGTATAAAATTTTGAAAAATGTTATGGAAACAGGCCCTTGCAAAAATTCAAGTTATATTTAAATTAACCCCTCCTACTAATGTAAGAGGGGTTAGAAGTTTTCTTGGACATGTTAGTTTTTAGAGACGTTATATTAAAGATTTTTCAAAAATTATTAAACCTCTATGCCAACTGTTAGAAAAGGACAAGAAATTTGAATTTACTGAGAACTGTTTAAATGCCTTTGAGTTATTAAAAGAAAAACTAATCACAACCCCTATTATAGTTTCACCTAACTGGGATAAATCATTCAAACTGATGTGCGATGCTAGTGATTATGCTATTGGAACTGTTCTTGGACAAATGTATGAAAATTTTTTTAAAGTTATATACTACGCTAGTAAAACTCTTAATGATGCTCAAATTAACTATACTGTTACTGAAAAAGAGTTACTGGTTATTGTGTATGCTTTTGACAAATTTAGATCTTATTTAATTGGGAATAAATGTGTTGTGCACACTGATCACTCTGCTATTAATTATTTGATGCGAAAGAAGGATGTCAAACTAAGGTTAATTAGATGGATACTTTTGATGCAAGAATTTGATTTTATGGTTATTAATAGCAAGGAAACTGGTAATCAAATTACTGATCATTTGTCGAGATTAGAATATCATGAATTATCTGACACCGACAGTGAAATTTCAAAGTTTCCCTGATGAACAACTTTATAATATTAATGAATGGAAAATATCTTGGTATGTTGGTATTGTTAATTATATTATAAGTGATATTTTGCCACCTATGCTGACATTGCAACATCAATGAAAATTCATTCATGAAGCGAAAGTATTTTTTTGGGATAAACCTAATTTTTATAAACAATGTAAGGATCTTATTATGAGAAGATGTGTACCTTATGAAGAAACTGAACTAATCATTCAGAAATGACATGATTCTGAATTTGGAGAACATTTTGAGATTGATAAAATTGCTTATAAAATTTTTCAAGTTGGATTCTATTGGCCTACTCTATTTAGAGATGTTTACAGATACATAAAAAACTTGTGATCGATGCCAACGAGTAGACAATATATCTAAAAGAAATGAAATGTCTTTGAATTTCATGTTAGATGTTAAGATCTTTGGTGTTTGGGGATTAGATTTCATGGGACAATTTATTCCTTCATCTGGGAACTTATACATATTAATTGCGGTAAACTACATTTCAAAGTGGATTGAAGCACAAGCTTTACCTTGTTGTGACGCTAAAAATGTTTCAAGATTTTTAATGAAAAATAGTTTCACTAGATACGGAATGACGGAGGATCCCATTTTAAGAATAAATACATTCAGAGATTGGCAGAAAGTTTAATATTATTCAAAAAATCTCTACTTCCTATCATCCTCAAATTAGTGGGTTAGCTGAAGTAGAAGTTTCTAATAAAGAGATTAAACAAATACTTGAAATGACTGTAAACCCTAGTAGAGTAGACTGGTCCACTAGACTGGATACCGCATTATTGGCTTACAGGAGTGCTTATAAAACTCTTATTGAAATGACTCCTTACAGGCTAATTTTTGGAAAGACTTGTCACTTATCAGTAGAATTGGAGCATAGAGCATATTGAGCGATTAAAGAAATCAATTATAATTTGAAAGATATTTATGAGAAGAGATTGTTACAAATGAATGAATTGAAAGAATTAAGAAATGAATCTTATGATAACGACAGAATTTATAAGGAAAAACTTAAGTTATAACATGATCGGAAG
>NW_018164444.1:19097479-19102476 GCF_001263595.1 Phalaenopsis equestris
ACCAGAAGAACTTTGAACCAGGACAAAAAGTTTTGTTTTACAATACAATGCTGAAGTTATTCCTGGAAATTGAAATCTCGTTGGTTAGGACAATTTATTGTAACTTCACTGTGACTCGAGTTTATACTTATGGAGCTGTTGAAATTGAAGATCAAAAGACTGTGAATAGATTTAAAGTAAATTGACACAAATTAAAGCCGTATTTTGAGTAAAAGATCAAATTTTAAAGAGGTTGTAATGATCAGTCAACCTGAGTAATACCTGAATAGGTCGGGCTGACGACGTTAAACCAAACACTTTATGGGAGGCGACCCATAGTTATCTTTATTTTTATTGCGATTATTGAAATTATCGTTAATTTGTGGTAGTATTAAACTCTACCACTCATATTTATCCTTGAATCATCATAAAAATTGGATCCATGGAAAAAATTTCCTAAGCGGGATGACAGTTTTCGGAGTTTGAAATGACGGTTTTTGGCGGTTTTAGGCGGGAGTTACTCCATATAAACTTTCAAATTTGGTTCTTAAGTTTGTATTACCCCAAAAACGAATTAAAACTCCACCAAATTCATCTTTTATGGTGTCCAATTCCACTGAAAACCTTAAATTTTTGAGTGTTTAATCAGAGAAAGTTCATTAGTTCTGAGGCGCAGCGAATCTTCAACAAAGTGCTGACAATAAGGAGATTAATCAAAGAAAGATGATTCGTGAATTGAAGGTTGAACAATCCTTCGACAGCAATTGAAGAGATGATTGTGTGACAACAATGGGAAGTGTTGTGCTACACTACAACTGCCGTAGTCATTTCTGTGGCGAAAGAGTTTAATGCTAATTTGCATGGATCAACCAATGAGTCGTCTTTGTGCGAGGTAGATGGATAAATTTTACTCCTACACGGATTAATGAATTATATATGATCGAGGATGTTCCTGTCTGCTGTTATTCCAACTTCGTCCCGACAAGAAACCTAATGAATGAGATTTACCAATATTTGACGAACGAGACTAAAGTCTAGGAAATGAGAGAAAACGGGCATGTTAGTATTTTTGCGACACTTCTAAACCACGTTTCTAAACACTGGCACTTCTTCATTTCTGCAAAACTATTACCAACGATGAGGATCGGTAAAGTTACTATGAAAAGTGCTATTCTGAATTACTGCATCCAAATGAGACTACCGATCAATATTGGATCGATAATTGTGAAGTCTGTTTTGGGTCTGATCGTTCATGGATCAACTTATGGGCTTGGACATCCTTCAACAATTTTCTTACTTTGCAGTCTGTTCCAAGTATATTATGAGAATTGGGAAAAAGTACTTCTACCTTGGAAGCCTTTGGACCCAACCGAGAAGTTCCCAGCCAATGAAGATGAGAATTATATGACTATTATTGTGGATCAATCGTCTCAAACTTCACTTCTTATTCAGTCTTTAGGTTTGGACAAGACACTAGTGATCTTTCGCAGAATCAAGAAACTAGAGAAAGATACAAAATATTATAAATGCAATTAATAATATCTCTGTTCTTTTCGATCATCTAGACTGGAGGATGAAAGAGCATTTTGATCACGAAGTTTGATACGATTGATGAAGAAGATGGGATTGATAAAAGAGAACTCTACTGAAGAATTCCCATACCGACCCTTTTATAACCTCTTTGTTCATGTTCAATCAATGGGTGATAGAGGAAATATCAGAGGAAAAACAAGCACAGAATCAGAAGAGTAGTAGATTTACTTTGTCACCTGTATGTCTAAGTGTGTGATTTGATTTGAACTTTTCTGTTTAGGTGACTTTCTAAATTTGTTTTTAGATCTCAGTATAGTTGAGATTGAGCATAGGATGTTTATTTTCAGCGTTTAGAGTGCTGGGACTTGGATTGCGAAGCTGAATTGATATATTGAGGTTGAGAAAATACCAAACTTATGTGTCGTGTAACATGTACTGTAACTCTTGAAATTTATATATAATTGTAAGATTTTGTGTTGTGAATGTTTATTTGGGTTAGTACATCATTTAATCACTTAAAATTTATGTCTAGAATGAATGAACGGATGTCGTCAAGGCTTGAAATTGAATAAAATTGCAAAAATCTGGAAATTGAACAAATTTTGAAAATCTCGCCAACAGCGCCATTGAGGCCGCCGACGGCGGATTTTTCCCGAGACTTAGGCTATTTAATTCAATAGAGCTCGCTGACGGAGCTAAAGTCCCCGCCAACGGCGAGATCCCGTAAAAAAAACACTTTTAACTGCGATTTTGACCAGTCAACCGCCACTATTCATTATCTCCTTCCTCTTAAAAAGCAAAAATTTTGATCTAGGGCTTGAAGATCTCGGATTTGGGGCAATTTCCAGGCATTTAGACACCGGATTTTATCATCTCTCGGTAAGAGCTTCACTCCAAACTAAAAATATTTGATTTTTACCTTGAATTTCTTCCACATTGAGAATATCCGAAAAAATTGAGAATGTGGAGAAAATATTTGGAAGAAATTCATGGAATTTAGATTTGAACTCTTAGAGTCACTCTTGCAAGCCACTATTTGAGTATTTGAAGTGTATTTTGGAATTTTTTTCATAATTTTGATTCGATTGACATGGCTGCGTGACAAAAGAGGCGACTTGAGTTTGACGAGTCTCGCTTCGTCAATGCGAAGGCTCAGTCAAGATTTACTTCAATATTTGAAGGGAATAAATATATACAAGATCATGTTTTTGAGAGTCCGGGAGGAAAAGTTGAACAAGTTATTACCGAACGGAGGTGGAATAACCTTTGTTATACCACCAATAACGCTGCTGTGAATATTGTGAAAGAACTTTATATCAATGCGTTCTATTCTGAGGACGGAACCGTTCGAGTAAGGGGTTTTTCTGTTGAGTTTACTGCCGCTCGCATTAACTAATTTTATGAAGTCCCAGGCTTCTATAACTGCAATTATTAAACCTTCAGTATAATGGAAGACCCGCTGAACGATGTCATCAACTTTCTCACTGATGGGACAGGGACATAGAAGATAAAGCAACGAGAAAGGGTAAATTTTTCTGCTTCCATGTTGAATGTCACATCTAAAGCGTGGCACTATTTTATTTTCTCTACTCTGTTACCTAGCTATCACCATAGTGAGGTAACAAGAGATAGAGCTATTCTGAATTTTTGTAATCAGAATAATCAAACTATAAATGTGGGGAAAATTATTTATAAGAATATATTGACCACGGTAAAGAGTGAATCAAGTGGAGGTCTGGGACATTCTGACCTCATTTATGCAATTTGCAAACTTTCTAGAGTTGAAGTTAGAGATGATGAAGAATGGGTTTACCCTATGCCTATGAAACCCATTAAGGGTTTACCCTATGAAACCCATTAATAAAGTTAATTTGAAGACATATGAATCCCATGAAAAATGGGAGTAGGAGTCAAGAACCTTTTAACCTTTTCCTAGTAGAGATATCCCCTCTACTAGTTATGACCTTCCTTGCTCTGGCTCCCCTACCCTGAATGATTTAATGAAAGAGTTCACCTTGCAGCGGAAGAGTATAGAGCAAATAAATGAAAGAATTGGGGGATTAGAACATAAACATGCTTATGATAGTGAGTACCTACAAAGGCATTCTGACTTTGAGATATCTTACTACAAAGCTCAGGCCCGACACTACAGAGGTGAGCCTGATGTTACCTTTCCTGAATGCCCATGTTATACTAAGTATCAGTCAAATCCACCTGCTGACAAGAGAGATGAGGATATAGAATGGGATTTTGATATATGATAGTAATTGATGTACTTTTATTTTTGTAATTTTGTAATAAAGATAGATGTTTGTTTATTTGTACTTCATTTTTATTTTTATGTTGTAATTGGATAATTTTTAATTATTGTTATAAATGTTTAGTGTGGTAGTTGACATTTGCATGTGTAGTTATAATAGATTTTGATTAATATTGTGTAAAACTGTAATGTGATGTGATTTTTATTTGCATTTTTAATATATTTGTAATTATTTTTTGTTAGTATTGTAGATGTGTTAGCAAAATATTGTGTTTGTATAATGTTTAGTTTTATACTTACTTCAAAATTTCATTACCAGCAAATTCTATAATGATTTATATGTATAGAAAACTCATAATATTACAGACCAATTTAAGTTAAAATTTTGAGAAGGAACTGCAAAAATTTCAGAATGATGAAAATGCCTAAAGTACTGAGGTATGATTTATATTTATAATTTTCTTTCCACCTGTATCATTCAAATTGAAAAATTTAAATTTGGGAGAGGGAAAAAAGAGATTAATTATTAGATGTTCTCAATTTTAATATTTTAAAAAATTATTAATGTGATTCTTTGTAGTGAATTTAATTCAGATAACTATATTTTGTAGATATTTAAATATTATGGTAGATTTAAGGGAATATTTTTGTAATTTTGTAGATTAAGATATTTAGTATAAGAGAATAAGATTATAATTAACTATTTAAAGTAAAGAAAACTACATTTTGAAATATTATGAATCTTAGGAATTCATTTGAGAAGAAAATATTGAGGCTCAATGATGTCAAAGCTATGAAATACTTCTAAGGTAAAGGAATGCTTTGAGTTTCAAATTTAGGGAACGAAAGGTGATGTTCAAAATCATTAAAGGCTATCTAGATATAGTAATCCGAACTTGAAAAAGAAAAAGAAAGGATTGACAATAATCTCTGAAATGAAAAGAAAAAAAAAATAGGATTGAAAGCAATCCAAATGAAAAAAAAAGGAAAAAAATATATAAGTGAGGAGAAGCTTGAGGAGATAGGAGAAGCTTGAGGAGATGTCTAATAAAAAATTAGCTTCACTTAGACCTACCTAAAAAAAAAACCTAAATACATTCCTGAACTTATATTTATGGAATAACATCTTTTATTAGTAGTGTTCTCATGAAGTTCCTATCATTTGAATATTCTAAGTGACTTGATATTACAACATATAGTCATTCTTGAAATGAATAGAAAACTA
>NW_018164444.1:19102749-19105970 GCF_001263595.1 Phalaenopsis equestris
ATGTTGAATTATGATCATTGGAGCAAAAAGATGCAAAAAAGAGCAAATTTGGAGCAAAAAAGACCAAAATATGAAGATTTGAATTAGGGCGCTGATGAGCCCAACAATGCCGACGGCGAGCCCACGGCGCCAACGGCGGGTTTTTCCCGGGAGTCCAGAATAAAATATTCTAGAAGGCCACCGACGGCGCCATCGAGGCCGTCGAAGGCGAGAACGGCGGCTCTCTTAACAGGTGCATTGAATGTGGACGATTTTTGAAGGGACGCTTAGGCAACTCTTGAAAAACTCTTCTACAACTTGAAGAGAAACATTTGGGCCGGAAAAATAAAGAAAGGAGTCTCGTGGTGGTGTCCGCTGAATTTTTGTTGTTTGTAGAGTGTAGAGAGTTTAATTTAGGGTTAGTATTGTGAGGAATTCTTTGAGAGATTATAATAGTGGAGGAAAACTGAGATTTCTTCCTTCTTGCCGCTTCGAAGAAGAATTTTGTGTGCTGTAAAGAAAGGAAGAGATTCAGAGGAACTTCGAGGAGTTTGCTTGTAGAGGTTTGCTTGTGGAGGAATTAGAGATAAGTGGTATTTACTTATTGAAGTTTGTATGACTTTGCTTTTATATATAAGTTCTAAATTTTGTCGTATCTTCTTCATGATTTCTGAGTAGTCTTCTCTGTCTTTCTCCTTCTTTTGAGATTTTGTGAAATGATGATTTGAATTGGTTGAGTCATGAGAATGTTAAATAAGTTGTGATGATCTTCTCACTTCGATCTTAATTTACTTTCAATATGGCCAATTGATTTCTTAAAATATGTTGAGTTTTACAACTAAAGTGAAGATTACATCTAAGATTTAGGGAGGTCAAAGTCCTTGAAAGTTGGGTGTAAATAAATAGGGAAATAAAATTATCGGTCGTAGAATTGAAGATTTTAGAGTGACAGACTAAAATCCTCAATTCGGTACTATCGTTTGGGTGCTGAATTATAGATGTTAGCCCTCAGGCAAGGGAAACGTGGGAGCTCCGAAGTGAGAGTCAGTATCCTTCCAACTTAGCCGCAGATTCAGTAACCAAGCATAGGATTAGTCAATGTTCTTTATGCTTGAACCAAAGAGTAAAGAATATGTATGCTCCTATTTGGCACAATATAATTTGAACTAATTCACTTTATTCATTCACTTTAATTTCTTGACAAGGAGAAGAATGTTTTCTTATATATTAAATTTCACATTAAAAACTTTATTAGTATAATTAATTAATCAAGAGTTTATTAAAATTACATTTTTATTTCAATTGCCTATTAGAATTGCCTATTAGTGACAAATAAGCAATTTAAACTGTATTGTTGTGATTAAGTATTGATTTTCTAAATCGTAGTTTGTAGCCTCTAGTATTACTCCATGTGGGATCGATATTCAGAACTCCATTAGGAGTATTACTTGAGTGATACGTATACTTGCGTTGATAATTGTGACTTTGCAATTATTGAATATTTTATACACATTTTTATCAAATCTATAACTGTTGTCAAGTTTTTGGCGCTGTTGCTGGAGACTTAAATATTCTAGCAACAGTATCAAATTCTTGTATTTTTAAGCATATATAAAGTCGCTGTCAATCCATACTAGCATTTCATACCAAAAGAAGCAAACTAATTCATGTCCTCACACACCAGCAATGTTATCACGATCAACACTCCCAACATGACATCATTTCCCACCACGCTTATATGCTCAATCAGGACTGTTACTTCTATCAGGCATGCTTCTCTCATTCATTCATTCCCCAATACATATTCACCGCAGTCCACTTCTTAGCTTTACCCCTCTGCTTCTGTCCCATCCAGATAGAACACCATCAAACGCTTACATAGAGCCTCATAATAATTTGTTCAGGTTATTTCTATCATATAACTAGTATTTGTATTTCAAATTATTTCCATCAAGGCAAAATCAGTTCTGACTACACTAATCCACCACAAATCAGTTCTGACTACACTAATACGGCTAAAATATTAGCCGCCAATTACTGGAAAAATAAATCTGCCGCAAATTCAGATGTTACCTATGGTTTATTATTTCTCTCAGAAAATCATTCTACGACTTAATATGCCGATGCAAATCATCTGCTAAAGGTAGCTGTGAAAAAATTTCACCTCAAAGCTATTTACAACAAGTATTAGCATCAGATTAATTTTAGAAAATCTGCAGTCGGTAATCATTGTTATTTGTTGAATATCCTGCTATTATTGGCTGATATTTTAGCCGGTAATAGCAATTTTTCCTGTAGTTGCTACTTATCTAGAACAAGCATTTATAATAATCTATTTTTGTCACTTAAAAAAAAGAGCAAATCAAATAATTTAGTTATTATTCAACATGAACTGTTCAGATTGGATAAAAAAAATAGCATAACAATTGTTTGACCTCAAACATTCCTACTAAATCGTCAATCGCCGCCCTTTAACAACTCATATCTAACTTCCATCAGCCACCAACATCTAGCACTTACCCTCGGGCATTTGCACTTCAACAAAACCACCCTCCCACTAACACCTAAAGATAACTCAGATACTCCAAGTTGTTGAAATGTAAACTTGGTTTTAGTTGTTTAAATAAAGCTTAATTTCTATAAGCTTATTCTAGAATATGTGGTAGGTATGAAATTATTGTGTAGTACGTGTGGTAGGTGTGGTAGGTGTTGAATTATTGTGTGGTAGGTGTAAAATTATTTATAACCATTGGATTGTAATTGTGGTGGCACAATCCTAGCCATTAATTTAGGAGGTGCCACTAGTATAAATAGGGGTGGAGTCTTTGAGTTTGTATTAAGCTCCAAGGAGTGAAGCTTCTTCCATAAGTTGTGTTTTTAGCCTTTGTCATTTCCTAAAAGTTTCTCCATTCCAATCCTTTCTTCATTGTCAATATGACATTTTAATCTTTCATAACTATCTTTTCATTGTATCTCTTAGCTTTTGTAGTGCATGACCGAATCATCAAAATCTATTCTCCATGACATTATTTTTCGTTTATGTAACATAGCATGGGATTTTGATTCACAAAATATAGTTATTTAAGGAAAAATTGAGATGAGGGGGCTTTCACAAGATTAGGTCACCCATTTATTTGGATCAATGAAACTTAAAGTTCTATCATGGTTGTTATCTATCAAGCTTTAGATGAAGATGGTTTTGAGAATATCTCAAGTGCTACTTCGGCCAAACTAGCATGGAA
>NW_018164444.1:19109362-19141862 GCF_001263595.1 Phalaenopsis equestris
CACATTGATATGCGTTATCACTACATCAGAGAATGCATCGAAAGAAGGGAGATACAAGTGCAGTACGTGAAGTCTCAAGACCAAGTTGCAGATATTTTTACCAAGCCACTGAAGAGTGAAGACTTTATTAAAATGAGAAGTTTGCTTGGAGTCACAAAATTAAGTTTAAGAGGGGGTGTTGAAATTAAACTTGGTTTTAGTTGTTTAAATAAAGCTTAATTTCTATAAGCTTATTCTAGAATATGTGGTAGGTATGAAATTATTGTGTAGTACGTGTGGTAGGTGTGGTAGGTGTTGAATTATTGTGTGGTAAGTGTAGAATTATGTGTAACCATTGGATTGTAATTGTGGTGGCACAATCCTAGCCATTAATTTAGGAGGTGTCACTAGTATAAATAGGGGTGGAGTCTTTGAGTTTGTATTAAGCCAAGTTAAGGTGATAAATAAGAGTGAAGCTTCTTCCATAAGTTGTGTTTTTAGCCTTTGTCATTTCCTAAAAGTTTCTCCATTCCAACATAAGTATCCTCCTACTATTGAATGTATCATCTACTGTTCATTTCTATATTGCATTAAATTCTCCTTCAATTATCGAAAATGACATTATTTATAATATTAAAGGTTTCATGGTGAATTTATTTCAACTAGGTCCCATAATTTCTCCATCTTCCTAACTTTCAAATAAAAGATGCTCTCTAAGAGTTTATCTCAACTTTATTCATGTGATCAGGATTTTTGTTCAATACTAGAAAGATAAACCCTCTCCACCCCCATAAACATGTAACATGCAACAAATGGAGAAAATATTTCCTTCAATAATTTCAAGTATAAAAAATCTTACACTGGACATTTTCTGACCACTAAAATTAATCTTTTCAAACCATGAGACCTTAAAATCTTTGCATACTTTGTTTTTATGTAAATATTATAACATGTATTCACGACCATCGCGAGCAAGGCTGTTGTATGGTTTCATCTTTACAAATTTGTGTCGTAAAATATTATCAAAAATAAAATTACTCATATTTCTGTAACTTTTTATGTAGGAATTGCTTTAATGAATGCAAAAATCAACTCAGTATAACTTGAACATCCATTGAATATAACTTATTAAGCTTAACTAAATTTTATCTTAATAATTATGTATGATAACTACTTTTCTTGATATATTTCACTGGATAAAAAAAAGGGTTCAGAGATCGTCTACATGATCTTGATTTCGTGCCGAACTTAAAAATAAATGCAGTGGTGGGTGGCCAAATCGTTCAAAGGTCTTTAATTCGGGTCTCGAAATGAAGCAACTCGTCAGGTGGCGGGGGACCGCGAAATGCTCCACCAATCTCATCGAAAACAAGCCCCCGATTTTGATAGCTCACAGTTGATTTGCCAACACAGAAATATTCCGTCAATCACATTATCCCGGAATAGATGGAGAGAGAAATAGAGAGGCAATCAGTTATTCTACAAAAGGGACGAAAATATTCAAATAAAAATAAATATCGAAGGGGACGCTGGCATGTGAGCACCTTGGCGTCCCTTGCGCTTCTGCCCTTCGCGTCTCCAAGTGTTGTCCCAGAGGTGGGCCTCAAATCGACCCGTCCACCTGTGCCTGCATTGCACCACACGTGTGACACACCAACGCTACGTTTAAAACATTCTAGAAGATATACAGTGCGTACTATTTTATTTAGTTCAAGGAAAAAAAAATGGCCTTGCTGAATCTATAGATCCCCTGAGCCTGCGAAGACTTCTGACCTTTGATGTAAAATTGAATAAAAATTGAGTAAATTATCCAATAAATTAACAATTTCACTAATGCACGCTGTTTTTTCATGACATTAAAAAAAAAAAAAAATTATTTCAACTGCATGCAGCATTTTTCAGATTTGGTAAAACAATTGCGACCTCTGCATGCATGTCAATTAAAAATCACATAACTGTAGCTTACCGGGTAACGCCGCGGTAAACTGACGTTCTCTGGGAAGAAACCAAAGAACCAACCGGCAGCTTCATGGAATCAACAGCTTCAGGCCGCTGCTGCAGTTGCGATAAAGCGAGGTCGGCATCGGCGGAATGATCGGCAAGACGGAGAAAATTGTTCCCCGTGGCTGACGAGGAGTCCTCAGGAGGAACACCAAAGCTGACCGATATGGGAACATCTGTGATGGACGAGGAGAGCTCCAACGCATCATCTACGGATAAATCGGAAACTAGAGGCAACGAATGGTGGCCGCCGAGGAAATCCTCCAGCTTCACTGCCCTGGGCTCGGAAGTTAGGAGGCGAAGCTCACCGTCCCCGTCGAAGTAAGAGGGGTCTGGAATGAGCATTTCGACCAAAGGTGAAGGGAAGGAGAGCCAATTCCTCGTTGGCGCCATATGCTGTCAAAGATTGCTGCATGAAGAAAGATATAACGAATGAGGGCTTTATGGCTTCGAGATTCTGAAGTATAATGAGATGATTAGGACTTCAGCGAGGAGAAAATGAAGATTTTCATACAGTTTTTTGATTTCCGACCATCGGCCAGCTTTTGGTGGCCAGTGGGAAAAAATATATAAAAACACATGGGGGTCTTGTCGCGCGCGGCGACAGGAGAGAGAGACAGAGACTTTGAAGGACTTATGATGTAACGGAGCGAGAAAGTGGAAGCTTGAAAAGCATTTTTAATGGATCATGCCTCTCGAAGGAAAACGGAAGCGAGCGAAGAAGAGCGGGGGGAGATGGAGTAATAAAAACATACGATTAAATTTAACATGATAGTATCATGACGTTGTGGCATATATATGCAGTTCGTCATACGTGGTTTTATGTAATAATGAGAAATGTACGTAATTATAGCATTTATTTTAAAGCGAATGGAAACAATTTATGCAGCTATTTAAAGGATAATTATTTCATAATCTATTATCAATTAAAAGTTTGTTTGGGATAACTGTAAATTATTTATAAAGATGTCATCCTAATATTATAAAGATAAATTGACTTGTTATTTGGTTGAGCTTATACAGAACAATTTATTGGCAGTTGTTGCTGGATAAATGATTATTTTGCTCCTGTTACTGTTCCTATGTTTTATGTCTTCTATTGTCCACAATAAGTGGAAGTAGAGCATAAGTGGGCATAATTGTTAATACCAGATTTGGTTAATGTAGAAAAAAGATTTACTGCACTTGTTAATATGTAAATATATAAATTTTTCTAATAAATTCAGTTTCATTTGCTATTTCTCCTACAAGTGTTTTCCTGGAGCAACAAAAATTGGGAATCACGTGAAAACAGGTTTATACATTGGGGTCGTGAGATCGAGTAAATGTATTTGAGGCTGGATCAAAGTGGCAACACCAGAAACACTTGACAGCTAGAGGGCTGGAATGAGCAGAAGCCAAAAAAAAAAAAAAAAAAAAAAAAAAAAAAAAAAAAGGATGGTACAAATGCTTACAGTGGACGGGCTTAAAGAGCTTCGATCCCATCTTCTCCCTGGAGCCTTTTGTCTTCCTCTTGGAGCGAGGTTTTGGATGCGGTTCGAGGTTTTGGAGAGCTTCGAGCCCTCTTCCTCTCTGCTTGGAGGGCGACCGGGATGGATTTGCAGAAAACTCGCGAGAAAAGGGGAGGAGATCGGGACGGGACGGGATCGGGGTCGAGGGTTTAAGGGTAATAATCTGGAACGATAAGCAGAAAGCGGGATCCCTCTCGGGGCCGAAATTAACGAAAATTTTCAAAGGAGCGGCATCGAAAGATTTTCTACCGTCATTCATACTCGCGAAATAAACACTCCTTCGTTTTAAAAACTCCCACCGCCCCAAACGGACCCTAAATGAGCAATTGGTCTTGCACTAACCTTTAAGGGGTTGTTGCATTATATTTGTAAGCTAAAAAATTATATGCACATATTTCGAGGTAATTTAACTATCTAAATAAAAATCATAATCAATGAAATGATGCCAAAAATCGATTATGATTATAAAAAAAAACATAAATACATGTAATTCTCCTATTAAAGCGGAAATTATCGAAATACATCATAAAGACCTATAACTTTCATGTTAAAGCAGAATATTAATGAAAATAATAATAATAACATGTAACTCTTCCATTAAAGTTAGGACAAATATGTAATTTCAGACTTGGTCTATCTTTCTCCTATAAATTGAGAGTCCATAGTATGTAAGAAACGAGGCTTTTTTCTCTTAACTTTTCTTATGTAAGAAGAACCATCTCCCCTTCTCAATATAACCACAATTATTTATATTTAAAATATGTCAAAGAGCTCGAGAACATTCCAATTTGCCCCGACTTGGCAAGTATGCGTGTTATTTTTATTTCTTCTTCTTTCTCTGTATTTTTCTCTCTCCCGCAAGGTCTCTACTGCTTTGATTATTGAGCATGACTTACAGGACAAATTTGGATTCAACATCTTAAAAGATGCAATGAGCGTGGAGCATGCTGACAGCAAGAAGGAAAACAATACCAATGAAGAGTAATACATCCCAAAGACACTATTAAAAAGGAACACATTAACGAGTTCATGTAACAACAGATCTTGAGCCAAAAACACCGTTTATGTCATATTCGTAGAAGCTTTGGCTAGAAGGCAGGCACAACCAAGCTGTCAACCATACTTTCATATCGCTTGGTCAATTCTAAGTGGCTCACACCGCATCCAAAAATTAAATGAAGTGTTACTTTACAACTTATCTTTTACTATGACACAAAATTTTCTAACATTGTCCCAAGTTCAACTGGCATTTGGAAAACTCGGTTCCGAGTAAGCGCACAAGAAGTTAATAAATAAAAGACTTTCCTTTGATGTAAACAAACAAAAAACTTCCCTTTGGGGAAAGCAAACAAATAACTCCCCTCAAGAGCGAGCAAAAAATAAATAAATAAATAAAATCCCCTCCGGTGCGAAACAAATCACTCTTATATAGGGTGATAAAAAAAATTTCATTTGAGGCGAGCAAACAAAAGACTCCCATCAAGGGTGGGCAAATAAAAACCTCCTCTCAGTGATGAGCAAAAAAAAAACTCCTATTTGGGGGCAGCAAAAAAAAAATCTTCCAAGATGAGCAAACAAAAGACTCACCTTTAGAGGAAGCAAACAAAGACTTCCCTCTAGGACCAGCAAACAAAAGACTCCTCTTCAAGGCTGACAAACAAAAGACTCTCATCCGATGTGAGCAAACAAAGCTTTCCCCTATGGAGCGAGCAAAAAAAATCCCCTCTAGGGTAAGCAAACAAAAGAGATCTCCATAGTGAGGAAACAAAAGACTCCCCTCCGAGGGAACGAAAAACTCTGCCATGAGAAAGGAATCAACGACGTGTCCTAGTAAATAGGATTTGCAAAGACTAAGACTCGAGTTGGATGGTATCATGACCGATGATTTCCCAAAAGGTGGGTCTTCAGTCGACACAAACAACCAAATCAACACAAGTGAATATCTTAACACAAGATGATTAAAGAGTCGATTCAAAGAAAAATGCTTATGAGCCGGTGATATAACACAAATGATGCTAAAATGGAGTGCAGAGAGTTCTTAAACATGAAGTATCATCGGTGATTCATGAAAACATATTTTTTGCTTTAAAAATTTTCTTGTCATTATCGTAGTTGTCGTTATCAAGTAGTAAAAAAATGGAGTCAATAATATGTACACAAAAAAAATTTGCACGAATCTCAAGATAATCTAATAGTCAGGATAAAAAGAGGTGACAAAAATGTTCTAAAACTTGGTTATAACTATAAACAGACGCAATAAAGACATGTAACTCTTCTATTAAAGCGGAGAATATAAAAATGTACCATAAGAACTTGTAATACCACTATTAAAGTGGAGCATTAAAAAAACAAAATAATAACCAGTAACGTCGCATTTAAAGTAAGGAAAATCATGTAAATTTAGACTTGCTTCATCTTTCTCTTATAAATAGGGAGCCTATAGCATGTAAAAGGGGCACTCTTCTCTCATTACTTTTCTCATGTAGGGAGAACTCTCTCCCATTTTCAATGCAACTATATTTTTTATCTATAAAAGGGGTCAAAGAGCCTGGAAACATCCTGGTTTGACCCTAAGGGGCATATCTATGCGTGTTATTTTAATTTTTTTTCCATCACTGTCTCTTTCTTTACCTCTCTGATCCTTGGGCATGACTCAAAGGATAAATTTGGATTCAAGTTATTAAAGAGATTTGACATATTTATCTACAAACAAAGGTGAAATAGAAATATTATTTTTTTTAGAAAAATATATTTTAAAATTTTATTTATACAAAATGATCTCTAATAAAAAATAATCTCTTATATTCAATAAATACTTAGATTGATTCAAATTATTTTAAACCTCGTACAAACCTAGCTTCTAATATGGCTAGAAATTGCATTTTTATCTTTTGAATTAATCGTAACAACTCCCTAGACTTACTTAAACCTAGCTATTCAAATTGTTTTAAAAACTTATTATTCATATGCCATCGTTGTTATTAATAGATTCCTACAACGTGCTCCCATCAAATAGCAAACGTCTGCTAAGGTTGTTGATTACGTTGATGACTTTCACTGATGAACTTTTGTTGTGAATCCCTTACCTTCTTTAGATGCTTCTATCCCAATAGCTGGTATTGCCTAAAAAGCTCCTGCTTATGATGCATCGACACTTCACTAAAAATAGTTGTATAATATCTAACATGTGTTAGACATGGACATGCGATATGCGTCAAACACGTGTTATACCCCACTTTTTATGCGTCTAATTTAAAAAATAAAATAAAAAGTGTGGATATTTGTCAAGATATATAATAGAATGCCACAAGGATTTAGAATATTTACAATGGTCAGATGTCAACGGTAAATATTAAAAAAATTGACTGTTGATAAAAATATGATGGTTTTTTGATAATTTTTAGAGCTTTAGCTAGTTTGCTTGTCAGTAATATCATTACCTAACTTTATGCTAATGGAATAACCATCAATAAATCATCAACTAACCATAAGATATAAAAAGAGTACTTGTAGGCCATTAGTTAACGTCAACGATATACCTATTGGTTATATGTTGCTTGACCGTAAGGTAATAGAATGACGGTCAGAGGCAGAAGGTTAATGCCAAAATATTTTATTTTAGCTGTCAGTATATTAATTGATGGTCTATAACCATTGGATCACACAAAACAGAGCAAAAAACTGTAAATGACCATACAAAAGCCGTAAAAAAATAGTCTTCTTTATTTCTTTATAATTTTCACACAACCAATTGTAACATAAAAACGAATCTAATTCTATATCACAAAATTTAATTTACCAATCTAAGCAATTATTAACTAAGATCATATGAAACGAAAAAATTAAACACAAAATTAAACCCAATTCATTAAAAAAATGAGTAAATTACATGTACATTAATTAACTTGTTCGGAATATTTAAAAAAATAAATATAAAAAAAATTATCATAATTTACTCCATAACCTCATCCTCTTTATCCTTAGATCCTCCTATCCAGGCTTTTTTTCTTTTATGTCCTTCCCGACACCGTAACAGATCCAATTTCATTTTCATTTTGTCATTCACTTTGACTTCATGATCTAAGCTATTTGGGCAACAATTTGAATCTCAATGTCTGTAGTGAATGCGACAAACTGCTTACAAATCTCTTCCTCTTTTGCAATATAAGTAGATGCAATGAATGTAATCAGTTTGTGCCTGAGAACCCAATCCATAGACTCTTTCTTCCCTACTTCTTGCCTTTAGTAGCCTCTCTCTACAACTCATACTTGGATGGATCTTGACTTGGGATCATAAGTCCTCTTGAGCGCTTGGTCTGACTCTTCTTCAGTTGTTGGAAGGTTTCCTACAAAAATAATTATAATAAAATTTAGTGTCTAAATTAAATTCAATAATTTTTTGAATTGTATAACAATAATTGTGACTGATATGACCTGTGATTTTTTGTCAACCTGTGTGTGAGTTGATTGCTACTTATGGGTACTTACATGTAACTTAGTAGTAGTGGGTTCTCACACCAACTCTAAAGTCTATCAAGGTGTGATAATTTTTTTGTAAATATTTATTTTACAATAAGTTTTAAAGCACAAATTAACTGTTACAAGCTTTCTCTTATAGGTATGTGAAAGCACCCCACCAGTATGCATGAAGGCTCCCATACCTCCACAACCATAACCCTAATTAATTGTATCCTACTAACTCCTCCTCCAGTAGTGTGAGCTAGATCTAGTTTAGGTTTAGGGTAAAGTCTGAGCTAGATCTGAGTTATGTTAGTTCTAGTGTTTAGATTTGAGCTAGGCCGAAGTTCGGTTAGGTCTAGTATTTAGGTTTGAACTAGATTTGGATTAGGATAGGTTTAGTGTTTGGTTAGGTTTAGCTAGTGAGTTTGGACTAGACCAGGGTTGGGACAGGTGTGGTATTCAGGTTTGGCTAAGTTTAAGTTAGGTTCAGGTTAGAGCTTGGGCTAGACCAGGGTTAGGTCAGGTCTAGGGTAGATTTATGCTAGGATTTGGGTTACACTTGGGTTGGGTCAGGTTTAGGGTTGAGGTTTGGTTTAGGTTAGGATTTGGGTTAGACATGGATTGGGTCATGGGTTTAGGTTAAGTTTATGTTAGTGTTCAGGCTAGACTTGCGTTGGGACAGGTCTAGGGGTTTTGGCTAGGGTTTGGGTTAGACCTAGGTTAGGTTAGGTCTAGGGTTTAGGTTAAGTTCGGGTTAATTGACTTTGGAGAAGGTTGGGTTCAGGTCGACTTGACTCAAACTAGAACCATGCTTAATCCAAGGCTTTTGGGTTGATTAATCTAGCCTAAAGCTAATTTGGAATTTAATAAAAAAATCAATGTTTAATTAAGAAAAAAAACTATGTAGGAGACATACTGGAGAAGGAGGCTTCAACTAAGGAGGAGGAGGCTTGCCAGAGAATTGCTTCTCTTCTTCTTCTTCCTCTGCTCGGAGTAAATGTCATTGAATACATCCTTTCATAGAAACAAATGGCACTAAAACAACTTCCTGATCTTCCTCGCAAAGAGGGCAAGCCCTTTTTGCTTGAATCATCTCCCTCCTAATGTGTGTGTCGTGCTCAGGCACAAGGAGAGCTACTTATGTAAAATAAATTTAAATATGCTATATGTATGTATGTAGGAGACTTCTGATGTGAATGACATAGTGGGGGTCCCTAATGCTAGTGGACCTCTTGGAGGTGGGAATGAGGTTGTTGTTGGGATTGTTGATTTAGTTTGTGGTAATGTTGGCATTTCTAGAGTGAAAGTACCCATTTAGAATGACTTAATGCACATTAATGTTGTTGAGAGTCAATCATTAACTATAATGAAGTTTACTATAAATGGTGATAAGAAGCTTCATTCTCCTAAAGAAGAGAATTTAGCTAAAGCATATAAGTTTATGGAGGATGAATGGATTGTGTAGAAATTAAGAAGGAAGAAGAAAGGGAATCTAGAAATCAAAATTTTGCGACAAGGTAACATACTACATCAATGAACTTCTTAATTAGATGGGATCAGAATGACACTTCAGCTTGTTTAACTAGGAGTTTTAATTTTCAAGTTGATTAATATTTAGTTTAAAATATTAGGAGATGACTGAACTCAACTCCCATGATTGGTTAAAAGGCTTGGTCATAACTCATAAGCTATGGGCTTTTGCTATTCTGGAGCCTCTTATGAGTGCTAGCAAAAAAATAATTAGTAGGTAATTCAGTAACTATCATTTTAACTATATCTGTGTTGATCTCATTTTTTGGAAAAGGCGAGTCAGTATTTTGCTCGTCAAACATCTCTGATTGGACTGACATATTGCATTAGTCGTGTCGCACACAAATTAAACTTGAATTGGCTAGATCATTGATGAAGTTGTCCAAATGAACTCAGATGACAAAACGGGCCACGCGAGCGCATTCAAAATGCCCATATTGCTATAGTTTCGTGCACGAATCATAAATGCATAAACGAAGGGTTTTAAAAAAAATATTTAAAAAATTGAATAAAAAATTCCCTGAAAACCTAAACCCACGGTCTTCCCCCTGAAGCATTCTATCTTCCTTCGGCAAAAAAAAAGCCTCGAAACTCCCATATCGCAAAAACACCGAGCTATCACCTCGCAGAAACAATAGGTCATGCCCTTGCTGGCCGTAGTCGTCCTTGCCGGCGACCCCTTCGGCCACCGGTGTGCTCTTCCTCGCCGAGACCCAATCCAAAACCTTCTCTCTTGCGGTGTCACCTTCTCTCTTCTTCTCTCGACCAGGCACACTTGATGCTTTATTTTCTCACTGGCAGTGTCTTGCAAGCCCCTTCCAATGTCAGCGTCAAGCTCTTGTCGACCTCAGCTCCTCCCTCAGTAGCCTCCTTTCTCATTATGAGCCTCCCCTTTCTTGGCCTTCTTCCTTGGTCGAGCCCTCTCCTCGGCCTCCCCTCCTACCGACAAGGTCTCCTCTCACGTTCAAGTCTCCCACCCTTGTTCTACCGTTAGCCTTTGCTTCCTTTGCACACAACAAACATGACATAGCTTAAACCTCTTCCCCCTTGAATTTTCTTGCATGCCTCTGATGAGCTACTCCTCCGCCTCTTCGTCCCTCACTCCCCAATGATCGGAAGCTTTACCAGAGTACTTGATTATCGACGGGCAACGACAGTACCACAACTTGAATAGGCGTGGACGTTTTCTCCTTGCGAGGAGAGCTTTGACCCAACCCAAAATTACACAGATTTTTATATTCCAAAAGTTGGCAAAAAACTTGACCCAATTTATATTTAGCGGCTAGTTTGAATAAGTGTAATGTTACAAATTATATAATAATAGTGTTCACACTAGGGATACAACTCAAGTATATGTATCGTTTCAAGTAATATAAAGTTTTCTATGAAAACTCTAGTATCGATCCCACAAGGAAGCTATAATTCTTTGTATGGAATTTTAGTGAAACTCTTACTTAAAACTGCATAAATTAATCTAGAAAATATAATAGTAAATGCATATATATATTAAGCTACAAAATTCTTACAAATTATGTTTAAAATTAAATGCAAATGTAGAAATTCTAAGCTATGTTAAATGTAAAATAGAGTTCTAATTATGAAAAGAATCTTTCCCCTTACAGCAAGTTCATAATCTGTATCGGAATCAAAAGGCTTAAAGATTTAAATGATGTATTGTGATAAATAGGAGCATACATATTTTTTACCCTCTAATGCATTAACATTAACTAATATGAAGTAAGTTCCTTATTGTATGGTAGTACTGAGTAGATTCTAGTCCCCACTTCTAGATTACCCATTGTGCCTTCTCTATAGGATCTACCAGGGACTTCAGGTTCCAACTCAAGACCAAATTGGTAAAGGATCTAGCCTGTCATCCTAGAAACACCAACTCTATGCCCATCAAAACTTATCTCCCTATCTATTTGGACTCTCCTTAGATTGTGGCCACTCTCCTCGTAAGGTTGGTGTGATACTCACTAGTTGGGTGAAATCATATCTCTTCTGGTTAATTATATTTTGCAATAAATTTTAACATTACAAGTGACGAGTTTGCAAAGTAAATGAAGAACCGATGAAAATACAATCACAATTTTAGGAATAAAAGAAGTTCTAAACAAATTAAATCCTCTACATGATTGCTTCTTATTACAAGGAGAAAGAAAAGGAAAACTACTCAAAGTTCATGGAGATAACAAAAGAAAACACGATTTATATTAAAACTCAGCTTAACAACACAAAACTTAAACAAAAATAAAAATACTTATTTCAAACTCTTCCTCAAGAAATCCTTTGAAGTTCCCTAACTTCCTTGACTCCAATAGATTCTTACATGACTCACAACACTCTTATGGTAGCCACCCACTCTAATAGGGGTCTAACCTACTCTAAAATGTCTGCACACACACACACACACACACACACACACACACACACACACACACATTCCCCCACGCTCTTGCACATACTAGCACTCTCCTTTTTTGTTTGAACTTCATCTCTATATGTAAAGCTCTGAAAGTAATCAAGGGTAGTTTCAGAAACCACTTCTAACTTTGGCCAATTCATTGAAAAAAAGGGGAAAATGTTTTTGATGCCTAGGCGCCCGACTGTGGTGCCTAGGCACTAGTCACGTCTGGACTCTAACATTTTGGCTCCACTGCTTCATAACTCCATTTTGCATCCATTTTTAATTCTTTTCCTATAAACTCCATTTATTGCTCCTGAAACAAAAAATATGCAAAAAATATGCTTCATAACTCCATTAAAGTGCAATATCATAAAAAAATAAACATGAAATGTATATATAAAATAGGTAATTTTAAGGCATGTCAATTCCCCCAAACTTAAATGTTACTTGTCCTCAAGTAACTCTTTTACTATGTAGAAATATTATAATTTATAGTAGTGGATTTTACTTAAAGATTCTTATAGTTTTTTTCCTAAAAGTGTGATAGTGAAACTTTTAGAGAAATTTTCAGTAACACAAGTTAAAGCTAAAGTATAAAAATATTCAGTAATCAAGTTTAGAAATTCTAATTTTTTATCCATTTTTAAAATAACTGTAATTTGTCATACTTAGTAATCTTAGAAAATTTAAAAGAAAAAAATTATATTAGAACTCTAATAGTAAAAATAGTAATACTTTTAAAATTATAATTAAGCTCATAATTGTAAATAAGTTTCTTCCTTTAAGTTAATTCAAGTGAAGCTAATTTTTAACTAGGCATCTCCTCAAGCTTCTCCTCACATATTTTCTTACAATTTTATTTTCTTTTTCTTTCAGGATCTATTTTTAATACTTACTTTTTTATGTGAGGATTACTATATTTGGATTACATTTAATGATTTTGAACTTCACCATTCTTTTCTTAAAGTTAAAAACATATCTTACCTTTATTTATATGATAATGTGTATTAGTATAAAAATGAATTTTTTCATAGAGTCAAAATTCCTTTTTGAAATATATATCTAATATTTCTAGCATTTCAAAAATACAATTTTTCCTATTCTAAATATTTAAAACATCATCCTATACTATCATACCAAAATATATGACCTCTAGAACTATCCCTTTATCACTACAAAATTTTATTTAAGTTTACTATTACACTTATAGAATCAAAAATATAGTTTTCCAAAGTTAACACCACATACCAAAGGTTATGTTAAATTAATTTTTCTCTTAAAAAATATAGTTTATTGAGGATAAAGAAAGTTTAATTTTAAAAAGTTTTTCTCCCTCTCTCAAACTAAAATTTTTAACAATAAAACATTTTAGTGAAAAATAAGCATCATGAAAGAAAGAAATTAACCAAATTATCTATCACATGGTTCTAAACATAAAAACAGTACAGATAAAAGTAATAACAATAGGTGTGTATCAGGAAGTAATTCACAAATTAAAACATGTTTTTCATCAAAAGTGCTAAGTAAAGATCTACTTACATACACAATCAGTATGTATATGAACTAGAACAAAAATAAACAGTGGTGAAATGAAGTAAAGAGCTCCATACAAGAATTCACACAAGCATCAACAGATAATAAATCCAGTACAATGATAAATGACTAAAGATATCAAAGAACAACAAATTCATACATGCACACTAATGAAAGCTAAATACTCCTCACCATCATCATCCTCATTATGATCTTCATCCATCCATTTGACTCAGATCATCAAATCTCAGATAATCAGGATAATCAATGAAATCTACAGTCTGATCTCCCTTGAGATAACTAATAAGAGATTTATGAAATCTCTTCTCATAGTCACTATGCCAATAGAGATAAGAGTCAAAGTGGTCCTGAAGATCTTCAAGTCTCAGAACTCTACTTTGAGCATCAGAAATACCATCCCTTACCTCTTGTATACTATCAAATAAATATTTTATGCTATAAGGAGAATGAGATGTAGAGGCATGAGATGAAGACGGAGCATCAAAAGATCTAGTATCAAATTTGAACTCAGCATGTTTCTCATATATATCCAAGTTAGCCATCCTTATAGGCTTAAGTGGATGCATTAGTTCAGAATAGACCTCTGATCTCAATTCTCTTTATATATGTTAATGCGATATATGTGATTATATTCTTAATTTCCTTAATTATAATTCTTACTTTACAACGACGTCAAAAACTTGATCCCAAGCAAAAGTTAGGTAAAATCTTGACTTCGAAGTAAATAAGAATACAATTATAATATTTAAATATGAGATACTACGCATGTATATGTATCATTATCAGTTAAAATAGAACTTTTTGATTAAGCCCAGAATATTGAACCCACAGGGACAACAATAATATGAAACTACAAATCACAAAAAATTAGATAACAAATTCTACTTAGCAAAATATTATTACTTAAACTTTAAATGCTATAATAGGAATGAAAGTTTGACTCTTTTTGTAATTTTTAATATCTGAAAAAAAAAGTATGAAACTAACAACTTAATTAGATATTTTCAAGATGAAAGCAATATAAATAAAATATCTTTTTCCTTATCATGAATTAGTAGTAAGTATAAGAATTATGATGTGGAAGTATTCTAATTGTGTTGTGTCAAATAGGGGGCAATAATATTCTTTACCTTTACTAGAGATGCTATAAAGAACATTGGCTAATATATAGTTTGAATAGTCTTGAAAACAAGTTAGATAAGGAAGATACTAGCTCTCACTTTAGAGTTCCCTCTTCTCCCTCCACATGGGGGCTAACATCTCACATCAAAACCTAAAACTGTAAACCAAATTGAGGGCTTTATCCTATCACTCTAAAGTCCTCTAATTTTACACCCTTCAAACTTTATTTCCCTATTTATTTGCACTCGATCCCATGAAATACATTCCATCCATGAAATCAAATGTGATTCTTACCATTTGTTAACTGAGACAATACCATCTCGGATCTTACATGTTCTCACAATAAGTATTAAAATCTTAATTGGCCAAATCAAGAAGTAAATGAAGTACAATGTTTAAAATCATAACAAATTCTTCCAACATTAAAGACTAATACTTCACACAATTTCCATCTAATACTTAATCACTTATCATTTTAAGGAAAAAGATAAAGAAAACTACTCAGAATTCATGGAGAAAACACAACCACACTTGAGTTTGAAAGTAGATATCATGCAGACAAATAAGAAGTCTAAATTAAAACCAAATGTAGTCATAAAGATAAAAACTTATCTCAAAATCCTCTCCACCAAAGTCTTGAAGTTCCTTTGAATCTCTCTCCTTACTTACAATACAAACTAAAACTTAAAATAAAAAGAAAAGTAGGCGGTGGCGGCGGCGATAAGCGGCGTGTGGTGGTTGGCTCTGGATCGTTCTATGGATGATGGATTTTTCCTCTTCAATCAAAGTCTTCTTTTATAATTTTTCAAAAGGTGCCTTGGTGTCTCTTCAAAATTGTCCCCATTCAATGAATCTCCTAGAAGTTTCCCCCTTTCAAAAGCCAATTAAATGAGTTTTTGCATCCATTAACTATTTCTTGCCTTTTCACTAGGTTACTTGAAACACCTCTTAAAAAATTCATCCAAATTCAATGAATCATCAAATAACTACTTCTGGCGCTTAAGAACAGGGCACCTGGCGCTTAGGCACGTAAGCACCAGCCCTGGGTGCTTAAGCGTCTTTGTTCATTTTTACACCTTCTACATTTTTGCTTGAAATTTGATCCTTTTTCACTCCTTTTACCATTTGTCATCCATTTGATTGTACTTGAAAGAAAGAAACACACAAATATCTTTCATTAAAGCGTAATATCTCAAAAATAAGTATAAAAATGTATTAAAACTATATATTTTAGGTTTATCAACCTCTCCCAGGTTACTTTGCTCAAATGGTTTGAAGGAAGTAGACGAGCAGAGATGAAGTAATGACATTCCTTTGATGAAGCATTAAGTGTAGAAGAAGTAAAATTTACCTTTTGGCTATTCCTAGTCTTCCAACCTCCACATCCATCATTCAAAAATGCTATGATCTCTTCAAGTTCTCCATCAGTAGGATCAAACTCTATGTAAAAGCAGCCAGTTACATCAGGTAACTAAAATAATGCATTTATCATTACAGAATTGAAATTTACTAGATTTTCTCAAAAAAAAAACAACAAAGCATCAGTCTCCTGAGGTAGATTAGCATATAACTCTTAAACTACAGAAATGACGACGTCGGCAGAAAAATAACAGATTTTCTCCCAATTTTGAGCTACAATAGACTCTCCAAAGAACCACCATGAGAAAGAAATGCTCTCTCTTGAATCAATTTCTTAGAAAAAAGAAGATCACTATAACTATCTTGTGCTTTTCTACACAAACTTCTTGGAATCAAAAGTGTCTTTTCCTTTACTTCTCTTCAATTTTGGAGGCATAATCAAATCTATAAGAATTTGAATTAAAAACTAAATAAATTCGACAAATAAATTTCATGAACTCCTATAAGTGCTTTCCAAGCAAAAATTTATATTCACCCTGGATTTTTCGCCATTATCTCCCAAATTTTCAATTTTAAGCTACTTTATAATGTGGAGAAAATACATGGTGAAAATTGAAATTTTCAAAGGCAAAGTGAATTTCTTAGCCTAAGATGATGAATTCCAAAGTTTTTGATCCAAAAATCTTCTCAATAAGCAAGGTAGGTGAAGCCCTAGGGTGCAAAATCGTAAAAAATGGGTAAGAAGATGAAGTCCAGCAATAGAATGGTGTGAACTGGTCCAAAACTCAGGTTTTAGTACATTTCAACTGGTTCGGCGCCTAGGCGCCAGTTTGGGCGCTGAGGCTCCAGTTCTTGACCATATAGATTTTGAAAATTTTTATCATTTACAAAAGAGCATAACAACTTAAGGTTTTCAAACCCTAATATGTAAGATTTTGTAACCGTTGTGATATTTAATTGGCTTCTTCATCTCTCCAATATTCATGCACACAACTACAATATTATTAAATATAAATCATTCCAATACACTAACACAAAATATTAACAACACAAACATGACACTATTCCATTTGCATAAGCATAATTTCAATACAAACAGACTTAATATTGATTTAACAAGGACAATTAAGCAAATACAAACATAATACAAATTTGCAGTTAATAGAGTCACTTTATGTTAAAATTCAGCACACAACACATAAACACAAGAAAATCATCAAATTTCACACAATATTCTGAGCATTAATAATTGTGAATGCTATTGACATTCACCTTTTCACCCATCAAAATTTGATGATCATATAAGTGATAAAAAGGAGCATGAGGAAAATCTTCCACAACTTTCTCCCTATCCATTAGTTATCTTGATACATCTTTACCTGATACTTCTGAAAGCATGCCATGTGATTGAACTGTTGTCTGAATTACCATTCCAGATGTTTGTATTGGTAATACATCTCGCTTAACTTGGAATGCAGATTCATGAACTCCTTCTCAATCTTCACAAATTTCTCTGTTACTCCTTCCAGGCTTAGTGCAAGGAATCCATTGAAGTATGTTTGGGCTTCCATATGTATCAACTTCTTTTCATCCAACTTAACATTATTCTTACTCTCCATGGATCTTGAGGCAATGATCTCAAGGTAGGCATGATTCTTCCCCTCCTTTCTCCTCTAAAACACTTAGAATTTTGTAGAAGAAGTCCCAATTCACATCCACAATTGTTTTAATAGAGAAGGAGGGGGCAAATACTAACATTTGGTGGTTTTTGGAAGTTACAAAAATGTGGCGTCTAGGCGCCAGATTGGGCATCTAGGAGCTAGGCTCGTAGTAAAAAGGGTGCTTAGGTGCCAGTTTTGGTGACTAGGCGCCAATATCCAAACATGTCAAAGGTCTAATTTACTAGTCCCAATCTCATTTTAATCATCAAATAAGTGTTTTGTGCATCCTTACATGTAAGACTCATTTTAAACTTGACATAACAACAATCACCAAATAAATAAATCCACATAAAAAACTATGGGTTGCCTCCCACAAAGCATTTGGTTTAACGTTGTCAGCTCGATGTATCTAATATTTTACTCTAGTTGAGCCAGCATTAGGATCTCCTCATCAAAAGGTTTGTTTCTACTAATGTAAGGTTTCAATTAATGTCCATTTACCTTAATTATTCGTTCAATTTTTTTATCTTTAATATCCACAAAACTATAAGTATAGACTTTTATTACAATAAATAGCCCCGACCACATGGACTTAAGTTTTTCAGGAAATAATTTTAATATTTTATTATATAGTAAAACCTTTTGTCCAAACTCAAAATCTCTTCCGATCATGCCAATTTTTCTTCTTTTAAGTATAAATCTTTACATTCTCATAAGATTCATTCCTTATTTCCTCAAGCTCATTTAATTTCAATAATTGTTTCTCGCTAGCATTCCTCAAATTATAGTTAAATTCCTTAATAGCCCAACAAACTTTATGCTCCAATTCAACTGGAAAGTGACAAGCCTTTCCAAACACAAGCCTATATGGTGAAATTCCTACAAGTTTTATAACCAGTCCTATAAGCCCATAATGCAGAATCAAATCTAGCAAACCAATATTTTTTGTTAGGATTTACAATTTTTTCTAATATTCTTTTAATTTAATGATTGGATACTTCTATTAAACCACTGGTCTAAGCTTGATAAGTTGTGGCAATTCAATGTTTAATTCCATATTTTCTTGTTAATGTTTCAACATTATAATTTTTAAAATGGCTTCCCCCATCAATAATGATCACTCTTGGTATTCTAAATCCGATAAAAATATTTCTGTTTAAAAATTTTGTGACACTCTGAGAATTACACAGGGTAAAGCAACAACTTCAATACATTTAGAAACATAATTCACAACTAATAAAATGTATAGTTTTCCAGAAAATGGTACAAATGGTACTATAAAATCTAAACCTCATACATCAAAATTTTCAACTTCTAAAGTAAAATTAAGGGGCATTTCATCTCACTTAAAAATACTGCCTACTCTCTGACATCTATCATAAGTATTCACATAAGTGTTAACATTCCTAAATTGCCAATAGAATCCAGATTTAAAAATTTTAAATACAGTTTTATCCACTCCAAAATGTCCCCCAAAATCAGATTTATGATATTTTTAAATAATTTCCTTGGTTTCTTTAATCTGTACACATTTTTGGATGACTAAGTCCTCACATTCTTTATATAAATAAGGGTTGTCTCCAAATTAAAATCTTGCATTGTGAATGAACTTTTTCTTCTTGTGGCTCGTTAATCTGTAGAGTAAAAATTACTAACTAAACAGTTAACTATATCAGCATACCACAGAATATGTTACTCAACAACAACATATAATTGTTCATGAGGAAAATTTTCATTTATTACATCATTAAAGTTTCCATAATTTTTTTTGTTTATATCTCAACAAATTATTTGCAATTTCATTTTCAGAACCCTTCCTATCCTCCAACTAGAACTTGAACTCCTATAACAGAAGGACCCATCTAATTAGCCTTGGTTTGACATCATCCTTCAACATCAGATGTTTATTAGCGGAATGATCAGTATGCACAATATATTTAGCTCTAATAAGATATTGTCTAAATTTATTAAAATCATATACTATTGCCAATAATTTGTGCTTCATTAAGAGTTTTACTAGCATGATATATAACTTTAAAAATCTTATCATATTTTTGCCCTAATAAAGCCCTAATAGCATAATCACTTGCATCACACATTAATTCAAATGGTTTTCATTAATTCAAATGGTTTTTCCTGGTTTTTCCCAGTCAAGTGAAATAATAATAGGTGCAGTGATTAATTTTTTCTTTAATAATTTGAAGGCATTTAGGCATTCCTCGTTAAAATCAAATATCATATCTTTTTCTAAAGGATGACACAAAGGTTTAACAATTTTTGAAAAGTTTTTAATATAACGCCTGTAGAATCTCTCATGTCCTAAAAAACTTCTTACTCTTCTCATCGTGGTAGGTGGGGGTAGTTCAACAATAACTTGAATTTTTGCTGGATCAACTTACATGCCATTTTTCAGAAATTATATGTCTTACAAAACTTCCACTTGCGACCATAATTTGACATTTATCCCAGTTGAGAACTAAATTTTTTCCTTCACAGCATTTAAGAACCTTGGATAAATGTTCTAAACATAAATAAAAAAAGGCTCCAAAAATGGAGAAATCATTCACAAAAAGTCAATTCCTTTCGAAATTAAGTTGCATAGAATAGACAATATGCACCTTCAAAATGTTGCAGGTGCATTACAGAGACCAAAAATCATTCTTCTAAAAGCAGAAGTCCCTTACAAACTTGTAAATGTAGTCTTTTCCTGATCCTCAAGAGCAATAAAGATTTGACGGCATCCAAAATATTCATAAAAAATAGAAATATTAGTGCCCAACTAGTCTATCCAACATTTAATCCAAACAGGTAGAGGAAAGTGATCTTTCCTAGTAATGAGTTTTAATTTTCTATAATCAAACAGATACGTCACCCAGTGACTTATTTTGTTTGAATTATTTCATTCCATTCATTAATAGCTACTGTCACTCTCCCTTTCTTAGGAAGACAGTAAATAGGATTAACCCAGACAATTTCAGAAATATGATAAATAATTCCAGCATCTAACCAATTTAAATTTTCTTTCTTTACAACATATTTCATGATAGGATTCAATCTCCTTTGAGGATCTGCCCCAGGCTTATGGTCATCTTCCATTATCAATCTGTGCATGTAGATTGAATGACTGATTCTCTTAATATAGGCTAACATCCTCCAAAAACTTTCTTATAGTTTCTTAAAGTCACCAATAATTTTTCCTTCTTGAGCTTCAGTTAAACTTGAGGATATTATAATAGGTAATGTTGTTGAATTCCCTAAATTTGCATACTTTAAATGCATTGGGAGCACCTTCATCTCAACTTTAGGAGGTTTTTCATCTGAAGGGATCAGAGGCTTACTATTTTTAGTAGTGTCCAAAATCTCAAAACTTTTCTAAACATAATTTGAATCCTCAATATTTATCTCACTTGATTTATCTTGCAAATCAATTTCTTTTTCATCCTACAGTTTTTTTTAATTTCTTATAACTTCACACATTTCTCAGAAATGATTAACAATTAAATAATCAATAATATCCATTCTACAGCATTTATCATCTTTTGCTTTAGTTGGATACATAGAAGATTTAAGCACTTTAAATGTGACTTCTTGGTCATTAACTCTCATGGTTAACTCTCCTTTCTGCGCATCTTTCATTGTTCGTTTACTGAAAAGGAAATGTCTCCCTAGAATGATAGAAATTTCTTTATCTTCCTTCATATCTAACATAATGAAATCCACAGGAAAGATAAATTTATTCACTTTCACTAATAACCCCCTTAGGATAAGTGATAGATCAAGCAGCTAACTAAAGGGTTATAATAGTGGGAGAAATCTCTCCTAAATATAGATAATGACATAAGGTTAATGTTAGCTCCTAAATCACATAAAGCTTTTCCACAAAATGTTTCTCCAATTACAGCAGGTATAGTAAAGTTATCAGGATCCTTGAGCTTTTTAGGAAGATTTTTCTGAGTTATTGCACTGCATTCTTTGCTTAGTGAAACAGTTTCATAATCTTCAAATTTCCTCTTTTTATTTAAAATCTCTTTCATAAAATTGACATAACTTGGAATCTGTTCCAAAGCTTTAGCCAAATAAATTTTGACTACAAGCTTTTTAAATATCTTGAAAAACTTTGAAAATTATTGATCCAATTTTTGCTGTCTAAGTCTCTGAGGAAAAGGAGGTGGTACTCTTTCTAAATTAATCTTAGTTGGAGAGACTGGTTTTTCCACATCCTTAGGAATAATTTCTTCAGGTTTTCAGTTTCTACAACTTCTCTTTCAACTTCAATCTCTTTCTAAATTCCAACATTTAATTCCTTTCCACTTCTGAGTTGGGTAGCTTAAACTCGCTCTTATTCTTTGTTTTTGCCATTCAGATTTATTTCTGTATTACTAAGAAGTGTCCCTTGAAGCCTATTGCTAATTACATTAGTATTTTGTCCCAGTTGATGTTCAATATTTCTAATTGAAGCATTCTGACTTTTGTAATTGATTACCCATTCGTAACACCATTTTTTTCTATAGGCAACTTATTTTCCTTAAATAGTTGGTTATTAAAGCTAGGAGAATAAGAAGGTGTATAGTTAGTATTTCTCTGGTTGTTCCAATTTCTTAATAGGTTCGCTTGATTGTTCCTCCGCCACCAGAATTTTTATTCTAGTTAAAGTTGGGGTGGTTTTTTCAACCTAGGTTGTAATAGTTAGATTATGGGTTATTGATATATTGTTAATTTCATTTAAAGTCTCTAATAATGGTTGAGAATCAATCTCTTATCCCAATGAAATTTCTTCAATCACATGAGGAGTTTGAGAAAAGTTCATACCAAATTGGTTTATATTCATAGATATCACAACAACTTGAGATGTCAGAATAGAAATAACATCATTATCATGAACACTGGCTACTTTCTTAGGATTTACCCTTTAAGATGGTCATTGAAAATTGCAAGTAGACATTTCTTCAATTAAGGCATAAGCTTCATCACAAGGTTTTGACATTAATGAACCTCCAGGCACACCATCTATAACAGATCTAAGGAATCCTACTAACCCATTAAAAATTTTTAAATAATTAACTAGTCTGGTAAGGCGTAATATGAAAACTTTCTGAGGAGTTTTTTAAATCTTTCTCAAGCTTCAAATATTAACTCACCTTATACTGAGTAAATGAAGTAATGTCATTTCTAAGCTTAACAGTTTTTCAAGGTGGAAAATCCTTAGCTAAGAATTTATGTGCTAAATCTCTCCAAGTTTTAATAGTACCAGATGCTAAGGAGTTTAACCACATCTTAGCTTTATCCCTTAAGGAAAAATGAAAAATTCTAAGGCTAATGACATCCTTTGATATGCCATCATACTTAAATGTAACACATAGTTCTAGAAAACTTGCAAGGGGTAAATTTGGATCCTGAGATGTTTTTCCCCCAAACTGATTATTTTATACCATTTGGATAATAACATGTTTAGGTTTGAATGAGTTAGCCGTTGCAGCAGGGGTTTGTATACTTAAGTGAATTTCATTTGTTGTAGGGTTAGCATAGTCCCTTAAGGGTCTTTGTTCATGATTATGTTCATTTTCAACAGTTTGAATATCAATATTATTATGTGATGTGTTAGTCATATCTTGCAAATTGTGAAGCTCTCTTTGTTATCATATTTTCCTAATTGTTTGTTCTAACTTAGAATTGTAAAGCCCTAAGCCTTCAAATCCTGAACTACACATGCAAAATGTGAAAGTTCAGAAAATATAATAAAACACACAAAATAACAAAATATTTTTTTATAATTTTTTGATTTTTTCAATTTTTTTTGGTTTTGAAAATAGGTTTTTAAAATATTTTTAATCAACAATACAATTTTTCTTAAAATTTAATAGTTTAAATAAAATTTCTAAGGCTAAGGAAAATTTTATCGCTTCCCTTGTAACGGCGCCAAAAACTTGACCTGGCCCGCAATTACACAGATTTTTATATTCCAAAAGAAGGCCAAAAACTTGAGCCAATTTATATTTAAGGGCTAGTGTGAATAAATGAAATTTTATAAAGTATAGAATAATATTTTTCAAACTTGGGGTACTATGCATATATACGTATCATTTCAAATAATATAAAATTTTCTATAAAAACCCAATATCAATCTCACAGGGAAGCTGTAATTCCTTGTATAGACTTTTAGTGAAACTATTACTTAAAACTACATAAATTAATCTAGCAAATATAATAGAAAATTTTGATGTGAAGTAAGCTACTAAATTCCTACAAGCTCTGTTAAAACTAAATGTAAATGCATAAATTCTAAACTATGCTAAATGTAAAAGAGAGTTATAATTATGAAAAGAATCTTTCCCCTTGTAATGAGTTCATAATATGTGTTGGAATCAAAAGATTTAAAGGTTTAAATGAGGTATAGTGATAAATTGGAGCATACATTTTCTTTACCCTCTCCTGAGTGAATAAAGAACATTATTCTAATCTATGGTAAGTTCCTAATTGTATGGCAGTACTGAGTAGATTCTAGCCACTCACTTCTATATTGCCAACTGTACCCTCTCTATAGGACCTATAAGGGACTTCAGGTTACAAATTTAGACTAGATTGGTAAAGGATCTAGCTTGTGACCCTATAACTACCAATTAATGCTTATATGACAAAGATTCCTGACAATTGGTCGACAAACACTTTAGTTTGATAATAAGAAGATAATAAGAAGGAATCTTTGTCATGTGTCTTCTTGAATTGGGCCTTTCACTTTAATTTGACCGGTCGACCAATCACTTTAGTTTGATCGGGAGCCCCGACTCGATCGACCGTGCACTTTGGTTCAACTGGACACTCCGGCTCGGTCGACCGAGCACTTTGGTTCGACTGGCAACCCTCGCTTGACCGACCGATCACTTACATCCATGATGCATTGCATCTTATATGTGTTTGCTTGATCACTATCATTTGCTTATTTTGCACTAACTTGGGTAACTGCCTCCATAGCATACCCAATTGTTAGGCCCTTCCCTCCACAACTCGCCAATTTTTGGGTCACTGCCTCCACGAAAACCTTTTCTTTGGTCCTTTGCCTTCATGTTATGCCAATCATTAGATCACTGCCCCTACGGTGTTCCTAAAATTTTGGGTCACTACTGACCGCAATTTTTGTGAGGTTTAGTTTCTTCTCTAGAAGCCTAGGGTCTAGCCATAGGGCATTTCTATTGACTATCTTAGAGGATTAGTGATGGCACCCACCCCATAGAAATTCTAGCCAATTCTCGACTCTTTTTGGCCCTTCACATGTGTGGTTTTGACATCTAGCACTTAGAAGGTTGGAACCAACATGAGAAAGTTCAAATTGAGTCCCCAAAGGAGTTTTAAGCCTTAGGGGGCAACCTCTTTGATCTTGGGTGACTATCACACTTGAAATCACTTACCCCTGACTCACCCCATTGCTCCTTTTGGAAGCTCATATGGGTGGACCTAAGCCCTTAGCCTTTGGCTAAAATGGTTAGGACCAACATATGAAAGATTCCTGTGGGTTGCATGAGCTCCACCTTAAACCATAAATCCACCTAAAGTCCACATTTTACCCAAAATTACCCAAATTTGCCAAAATTATAAAAATACACCTCGTGCCCCAAAATTCCACAAAATCTCCAAATTCACCCTAAATGGCCCCAAAATCAATTTGAACCACCCTATTTCTCCAATTGTGCCCAAAATCACCAAAATTGGCTAAAATTGACAAATTTCTCCTAAGTCCCAAAGTCCCTAAATTACCCCGAGTTCTACAAAATTTATTTTAAACTCCCCAATTTTCAAATCTACATCATAATTTATCATGTCTAAAATCAATTAAAATAAAATTCAAGCCCGTTTGATTAGCTCATGATCAATTTCAGAAATTAAACTAATCATGCACATTTTTAAAGCTCATGCCCATATTCATATTTAAAAGAAATTTTCATAAATTTGAAAGGCACAATTCAAGCCCACATGACAAAGATTCCTTCTTATTATCTCATTTTAGTTTAAATCATCCCGTCATGACATCATATGAAACATACCATGCACATACATGAAATTTAATCCAAATTGGGCATATTGACTTTTTTCTATTTCAAAACCATAAAATCCAAAATTCCTTTTGCATGAAACCTTCTCATGACCCCATACATAGAATGACATGTCTCATGGAGTCATCGATGGACATGTTGAAGTCAAAATTTTCCAAATGTGGCAAGTGGAGGTGACCACTTCCTCTCCCTCATTCACTTGGACTTACCCTTTCCATGCAACATTGAAATCCTTTCCCCATGCTCAAGCCAACCATTTAAGCTCACTCAAACTTGCCTTAGGGTCAGTCCAAGCCCTTTAACCACCTTGGGACCAAACCTAACATTTTTCAGAGGCAAAAAGATAATTCATTGCTACAAGTGTAAGGAGCTAGGTCATATGAATATGAAGAGGTCATATGAAGAGAGATTGTCCAAAGCTAAAGAAGCAGACTAGAAGAAAGGTGATGCATCATTGAAGTCTGTAAATGTGGTTCAGAGAGATAGTTCTGATTGCAGTGATGGTGATATGCTTTCGGTTTCATCAACTTAGTTCAGGGATGCATGGATTCCTGAGTGAGGATGCTCTTATCACATACCACCTAACAGGGAGAGGTTTACTTCATACATGTTAACTAATTCTGGCTCAATCTATTTATGTGATGATAGATGCTGCAATATTGTTGGTATTGGTGAAGTTAGAATTCAGTTATATGATGACACTGTTAGAACATTATATAATGTCAGACATATTCCAGATTTGAAGAAGAGTTTAATTTCCTTGGGCACTTTACATAGAAACTGTTTTATTCCTAAGGTGGATGAAGATAGGGAAACCGTCAGAATTGTTAAGGGTACACTGACCGCGATAAAAGGAAAGTTAATTGCAGATAATATTACAAATTGTTAGGGAGCACATTTGAAGGTGGAGTTCATTCTGTGGAGTTGGATGATGATAATACAAAGTTATGGCATATTCAACTAGGACATCTTAATGTACCTGGGATGGAGAAATTGCATAGAAGAAACTTGTTGCATGGTGTTAAAAGCTGCAAGCTCGATCTTTGTAAGTTCTGTGTTCTTAGAAAACAGACTAGAGTCAGTTTTATGACTAGAAAGCACAAAATTGAAGGGATTCTTGATTATGTGCATTCTGATGTGTGGGGTCCTACAAGGGAATTGTGATTGGGAGGATCACAGTATTTTGTTACATTTATTGATGATTCCTCCAGGAAAGTTTGGGGGTATTTCTTGAAGCAAAAATATGAAGTATTCTCTAAATTCAAGCTGTGGAAAGCTGAGGTGGAGAACCAAATTAATAGAAAGATCACATACTTGAGATCAGATAATGGCACATAGTACATAAATTTACAGTTTCAGAAGTTCTGTGAGGAGCATGGGATTCATAGGCTTTTTTCAGTAAGCAAGACACCACAACACAATGGTGTGGCAGAAAGGATGAATAGGTCCTTAACTAAAAAGGCAATATGCTTGAGACTGAATGCAAGGCTTCCTAAGAGTTTCTGGGTAGAGGGTATGAATATGACATGTTATCTCATCAATAGATCACCTCAAGCATCGTTGGGTGGTAAAGTCGCAGAAGAGGTACGAACAACTAATCCAATTAATTTTGATCATTTATTGATTTTTGGTTATCTTGATTATGTGCATGTACCTCGAGATGAAATATCAAAACTTCATGCAAAATCCAAGAAGTGCATATTTCTAGGCTACAAGAAGGGTGTGAAAGGATACAAGTTTTGGGATTTGATTACAAAGAAGATGGTGATCAGAAGAGATGCAATTTTTGATGAACAATCCATGTTGCAGCGAAATCAAGACAATGTGTCAGGGAATAGTTCTAGTTCAGATGTAGTGCAGATGGATTTAGAACAAAATCCAAAAATAATTGAGAGAGTTGAAGGTTTAAATCCAACACCTGGTGATTCCATTCCAGATAATCTGTAGAATTATAATCTAGCCAGAGACAGACAGAGATGCACCAATATAAGGCCTTCTAGCAGATTGGTTATGATGACTTGGTCTCTTGTGCACTTCTCATCTGCAGCGATGCTCCAACCACTTTTTAAGGAGCTATCACTAGCCAAGAGAAAGAGAAATGGATGGGTACAATGGTTGAGGAGATGGAGTCTTTGCAAAAAAATTGCACATGAGAGCTAATTCAACTTCCTGAGGGAAAGAAGACTATTGGGTGCAAGTGGGTCTACAAAAGAAAGCTAGCAATATTAGAAAAGAAGGGAAAAAGTTCAAGGCTCGGCTGGTAGAAAAAGGATTTTCACAACAGAAGGTGATAGATTATGATGAAATCTTTTCTCTTGTGGTCATACGCACTTTAATCTGGGCAGTGCTTGCATTAGTAGCCATTTAGAATTTGCATTTGGAGCAGATGGATGTTAAAACAACTTTGTTGCATGGTGATCTAGAGGAGCAGATTTACATGGAGCACCCATAATGGTTGTCTCAACCTGGACACGAGCATTTGGTTTGCAGGTTAAAGAACTCGTTGCATGGGTTGATACAGTCTCCAAGACAATCGTAGAAGCGGTTCGACTCCTACCTGATTCAGATTGGCTACAGGCGATGTGAGTATGATTGTTATGTTTATGTAAATAGCCTTGATGATATTTAGATTTATTTTCTATTACTATATGTTGATGATATACTGATTACCGCAAAGAATATGAATGATGTTCAGGGTTTGAAAGCTTTATTGAGCCAGGAATTTGACATGAAAGACTTGGGTCCTACAAAGAAGATTCTTGGAATGGAGATTCATCGAGATAGAGGCTCAGAACGATTATGTTTATCTCAACGAGGCTTTGTTGAGAAAGTGCTGGATAGGTTTGAGATGAGCAAAGCAAAGCTTGTAAGCACTCTTTTAGAAAATCATTTTAAGCTTTCTTCAGAATAGTGTCCTAAGATAGATACAAAAATCAAAGACATGACCAAGGTTTCATATGCCAATGCAGTTGGCTACTTAATGTATGCAATGATATGTATTCATCCTGATTTGGGTCATGCTATTAATCAAGTCTGCAAATACATGGCTAAATCTGGAAAGCGACATTAGGAAGCAGTCAAGTGGATTTTCAGGTATCTGAAGGGTACTGTAGTACCTGTAATTATTTTTGGCAGTCAGAAGAATGATCCTTCAGTTGTAGGGAACGTTGATTCAGATTATGCAGGTGATTTGGATGGCAGAAGGTCTACAACTTGGTATTTGTTTGCTCTTGGTAGAGGGAATATATGTTAGAAATCAACAATTTAGTCTATTGTGCAATTATCTACAACTGAAGCTGACTACATGGTCCTAGCTGAAGCTGCATGAAGCGGCAAAAGAAGCCTTATGGCTTGCTGGGCTAGTAAAGGAACTGGGTGTTGAGCAAGGTGTAGTTCAGTTCCATTGTGACTATCAGAGTGCTATTTATCTGGCTAAGAACCATGTTTACCATGCAAGAACCAAGCACATTGATGTCATGTATCACAAGATGAGAGAATTGAATGCTTCTGGCAAGATACTGTTGCAAAAGGTTCATACTGATGAAAATGCAGCTGATATTTTAACCAAGCCAGTTACTATCAACAAGTTTTTGCATTGCTTGGACTTTTTGAATTTTTGTAGTTGCTAAAGAAGCATGGTGGCCCAACCCACTTCTGGTATGTAAGAAACTCCCTGATGTATTTCTCCTAAGGGATTGGATATTCGCCAAGGTGGAGATTTGTTAGGTATGGCTCATATACCATATAAGGGACAAATGCTGGAGCGGAGCAGAGCAGAAGATTCTGTTCAAATCAGGGGAGTTTTCTTATATGTGTTGGGTGTGCGATACAGGGGTAATTTGTTAATTACATATTGTACTCAAGGTTTCCTTTCCTGCTATTTCTAGGATTATAAATATGTCTGCTTATAACCCTAGGTTATTCTATTTTGTATCCTGTGCTCTTTTTCTGGATTAGTGGAAAACTCGCCGCTCTGCTCCCGAGGACGTAGGCATCTTTGCCGAACCTCGTTAAATTTAAATCTTTATATGTTCTTCTGGATTTGTGTCGATTCTTATTTTTCTTTGCCCAAATTTCTCAACACTTATTCTATTAAATTTTAATGCATAATGAATCTGTCTGAGGTCAATTTCAGCAAAAAAAAATCATTTATTTGCAAACAAGAATTCTCCATATTCAGTATACTTTTGATTGATGATGTATCCATGATATATATAAATTTTTTTTTATTTATTAAATTTCAGATTATTCAAAATAAAATTTCAAAATAAATTCATTATGAAATTCTAATCAATTATAAACACCAAAATTTTTTTTATTTTTATTTATATCATTCATATATTTCATATAACATAAAAATATCATCATTTTAAATTCTAAAAAGATTTAAACATTGAAAAACGAGACTCTTTTTTCAACTATAAGTGGTAAATATGTAAGAACTGAAATATAAGTGTTAGTTTTGTAAATACGTACCAATTGAGTGGTCAGTTATTAACATTGTTTGTTTGGGCGTTAAAATGTGAAGGTTGGTATGGGAGAAACTCCTTTTCTTAGCTTCAGCAGCAAATTATAAATTTCAAAATCACCCTTCTATCATGATTGTCTACTCTATATTGGAGCTTTGGAGAGGTAAAAACACATCCCAACTCTGCTTTATTCCATTTTTTGCCCTATGGTTTGGTCCAATCTCCCTGTAGCTCTCAGTCTGTCAATCCTTACTATGTCTGGACCTAGTAAGATTTCCTGTGTTGAGTCAAATTAAGCCGCGGGCTCCACTCCTGGTGGTGCCCTTCCGTCAATTCCTCTAAGTTTCAGCCTTGCGACCATACTCCCACTGGAACCCTAAAACTTTTATTTCTCACAAGGTGCCGACGGAGTCCTAAAAGCAACATCTGTCAATCCCTGGTCGGCATCGTTTATGGTTGAGACGAGGACGGTATCTGATCGTCTTCAAGCCCCCAACTTTCATTCTTGATTAATGAAAACATCCTTGGCAAATGCTTTCACAGTGGTTCGTCTTTCATAAATTCAGGAATTTCACCTCTGACTATGAAATATGAATGCCCCCGACCATCCCTCTTAATCATTACTCCGATCTCGAAGGCCAACACAATAGGACCGAAATCCTGTGGTGTTATCACATGCTAATGTATCTAGAGTGTGGGCTTACTTTGAGCACTCTAATTTCTTCAAAGTAACGGTGCTGAAGGCACGACCTAGCCAATTAAGGTCAGAAACTCATCACCGGCATAAGGGATGAGACGGGTGGTGCACACCATGAGGCAGACCGACCGACCTAACTGAAGGTCCAACTACAAGCTTTTTAACTGCAACAACTTAAATATACGCTATTTGAGCTGGAATTATCGCGACTACTGACACCAGACTTGCCCTCCAATGGATTTTTGTTAAGAGGTTTAGATTGTACTCACTCCAATTACCAATTTCAAAGAGCCCGGCATTGTTATTTAGTGTCACTACCTCCCCGTGTCAGGATTGGGTAATTTGCGTGCCTGCTACCTTCCTTGGATGTGGTTGTCGTCTCTCTGGCTCCCTCTCTAGAATCGAACCCTGATTCTCCATCACTTGTCACCACCATGATAGGCCCTTATACTAGCATCAAAAGTTGATAGGGTAGATATTCAAATGACGCGTCACCGGCACAAGGGCCATGCGATCCGACAAGTTATCATGAATCATCAGGGAAACGGGCAAAAGCCCGCATCGAACTTTTACCTAATAAATGCATCCCTTTCAGAAGTCGGGGGTTTGGTGCACGTATTAGCTCTAGAATTGCTACGGTTATTCGAGTGGCACGTACCATCAAATAAACTGTAACTGATTTAATGACTCATTCACAGTTTCATAGTCTGAAATAATTCATACTTACACATGCATGGTTTAATCTTTGAGACAATCATATGACTACTGGCAGGATCAACTAGGTAGCATGGCCTTGATACAACAAGTGATCAGAATCACAACCGCTAACTAATTGAAGGAAGAGGAAAGACCAAAGTCGTATGGAGCAATCGACACAATGAACAACACGAGCTAGGAGCCAATGACACCAAGGCTCATTCTCGAAGAGGCCACATTTGCAAAAATTTAATGAGACCCGTGAGTCCGCCATCTTGGAACAAGAATTCCATGAGATAATTCTCAAAATAAAAAGCAAAAGAGTCTCACTTTACGAAGCACCCACCGTGCCCTGGAACAGGGCACGAAGAATGCCCACAGAGCATTGAAGAAAATTAATGCCACAGATGGAGGGATTCCCACCGCAAGCAACTTTTGAAGGAGCTCCAAAATCTTACAGGGAGCTTAAAAAATGAAGGGGCTGCTTTAATGACAGTTGGGTACGCACAAGTAGACACCAGTCACTAAAAATGAAGCCCAAAATAGCTCATGTGCCCCTAACGGTCTCTAGCCAAGTCACAACAATTAGCCCGATAGCACCATCGAAAAATGAAGAACTAAATTCTTCAATTAGATTCGAAATCAACTAAGCTAAAGAGTCATGAAAATGATGGGGATGGCGAGCTCCGTGAGGCACGTAATTCACGACGGGATTAAGAAGATGCACAAGAAGCATCCCCTTGATAGCAACACATTGTGTTGAAAATAGGCACAATTGTAAGCATCCCCACTAGCGCTGCAACGCATTACAAGGGTCTCGACGCCAAGCTGCCAACACACAACATTACAAGAAGGCATCATGCCCATGAGATCATGAACACATTAGCCAGTGCTTGCATGCATGAAAACCAGCTCAAGAACAGTCCAGCAGCTTGGCAACACTTCCCTCCAATAGACATGCAGGGCTTACACCCATATACAAACACAGAGAGTTCTAAAATGCTA
>NW_018164444.1:19146862-19153149 GCF_001263595.1 Phalaenopsis equestris
ATCTGTCTTGAAATAATTATATAAATTAAATAAAATTAAGAAAAAAACACAAATTATCCTTTAATGTTTTCATTTGACCCATGAGTGGGGTAATAGTAAATTTTCAAAGTTATTTTAGTTAAATTTAAAGAATTATGAAGTAGGAGGCCCTAAGTGAAAAGCGGTAATTTTGAGAATCTCTGTCCCCAATTTTTATTTAGGACTAAACCAAGGCAGAAATGGGCAGTTCTGATTATGATTAACTTCTTAGGATGATTGAGACATAAAAAAATAAGTGGAATAAACCAACTCACACCCCCTTCTGTTAAGGGATACAATTACAATTATCCAAATTATTGAGTATTGGAAGATAGCTAAGTTTGGAAGCTCCTAGTGTGAGGGGCCTCTGTTGGCAAGAAATTAATGCACTAATTAGAAGCCTCAAACTAATGGTTGAGTGATAATTTAATTCCTTTGATGATAATCTGCACATCACCTGAAATTCCTATAAAATTACAAATCCACCCTTGAAAAATTTAAGAGCTTGGTAGTGAGCTAGGATTGATCTAAAAAATCATTCATTGAGGCTTATAAGAGAATAACATAGTTAACCATCCGATTTGAAAACACTACAAGCTCAACTCGTGCAGGGGGGGGGGGGGGGGGGGGGTAAGGACTCCTTAGTGACTTAGGTTGCCTTTAAGGATGTCCACCCCCATAATCCTCAAATTTAAATGTCAAGTGAATGAATAGTTACCCCACACATGGGATAATTAAAACATTTGGATGTTCGCTAAGCATAAGGCAAAAAATCATAATTAAACTAGTCTTGGATGATTGATTTAACAAGATAATAAGTCCGAATAAACTTGAAATGATTAAAAAGTTTATAACATATGTTCAGATTTATGCCCCAAGCACTTTTGTAATCTTTTGGATATTTTGGAGGATATTTGGACCTATTATCCTTTGTTGAATGAAATCATCCTCAAAGTTTCTAGGGACCCACCAAGTTATGCCCCAAAACCCGTTAGTTCACCAAAGTAATAGAAATACCTAAAAACTAACTATCCTTAATTAATGACCCAATGCTTAAGGATTTGAGTATTCTCTAAGGTATTTAAATACTTGTGAGCAATCTGAGATATTTGGTTTTGCCACATATGGATCATCGGGCTTGTGTAAGTCTGAGGTCTAGGTGTCTAGGGAGATGATGATAATGCTAATGTGTGCTAAAATGTGGGATACAAAGTGGGATTTAAAATAGTATCTCCTACCTAAAGGACCCACAATAAAGGGAGAGGATAAGGACCGATGATATTATTCACTGACTCTTGATGAGATTGTGGTCCCCTGACACTCTTAGGTTGCCTGTAATCCTAGCTCGATCAAAGTAATTAACCTGTGGACTATACTACTTAACAAAGTATTTACAAGAAAACAAAATTTCTTCTGCCTCCTAAATTAAAATCTACATGCATGAAAACTAAATTAAAATGAAAATTTATGAAGGTCCACGGTTAATCACTTGGATTGAGGTTAGAACTACCTCCATTGATTATCAGGTTGGTAGCTCTTACTCAAGGTTGGAAGCACACTGTCCAACTTTGAGCTCCCCACCTTTACCAATGTCGTACACCAAGTCTCGGTCTTTTATATGTGACTACAGATTTTGTTTTACTTACTCATGTTTTCTTATGACTCATTTTCATACTTTTCTCATACCGGATGTTCCTACTTACTTTTCTATGATTTATTTAAATTTTATGCAAATATATTATGCTTTATGAGACTAATCATGCAGCGGTAGCAGATGCCCGGGTACACATTTACATTTTATGTATTGCAATTTTACTTATTTACCTTACAACATTTTCTACTTGCATTTATTTACTTTATATGCAAAACCAACCAAAAAATGAAAAGTAACAAAACATATTTTAAAAATTAAATATAAACTTTCAAAACAAAGAACAAACATAATACACTCCTTTTGGGTTTACAAGGATTTCTCGGATGAGGTAACCTACGATTGCTAATGAGAGTTCTCCGATTTAAATGAGCTTAACAACTCATTTAAATTAAGTAAATTCAAGTGAAAATAGTGGTGTCAGAATGAGAGAACCATGAAATCCTAACTAGTGTTGCTCTAATTAAATTAAATGTTTCCCAAATAAGACACTTGATCAACAACAACAAAAAAACTTGTCACTTATACTACAAAACTAAAAAACCTTAAACCTATAGCCGTCACAACAAGGAGTTTGGAGCTAACACTGTCAGAAGAACAATAAGGATGTACAGAAGAGAAACTTTGAGAGAGCAAACAAATCTATGTTCCAACTTAAAATTACCTATTTTTTATGCACATTTTATGCCTATTTTTAAGGATATTATGCTTTAAAGAAAGGTGTTTTGTGTGTTTTTGGTTACAGGTGTAAGAAAAAGAGTTTAAGAGTAAAAATACATAAAAAATGAGCAAAATGGGCCAAACCAAGGAAAATTGGCAAAACCAGCTGAACTGGCACCTAGGCGCTAGAATCTGGTGCCTATGCACCAGATGTAGATCGCGGTTGGCTCTGAGGCACGACAGTTTTGGTGCCTAGGTGTTACAGTTGTTTTCTAGAAGAACCATTGAATGACACCAAATTTTGAAGAGATATGTGAAGCAGCCCTTGAAGATTTTTGAAGCTCTATATATAAAGATTAATTCAAAACGCCAAGTGGGGACTTTTAGAATCATTTAGGGAAGGGGAGGCACCCATCTAGAGTGGGCAGCCTCCTTAATGAGGTTGAGTGAGTCTTTGTGATTTATGGAGTATTTTGAGTCCTATAAGAGTCTTGTGGAGTCAGAGAAGTCAGATAAATTCAAAGGAGTGCTTTGGGAAACATTCTAGATAAGTATTTATATCTTTTTCTTTAAGTCTTGTACTTTGGATTTGAGTTTTATAAATATTATTTTGTTATCTCTATGTGTTTTGAGTAGTTTTCTCTCCTTCTCCTTGAAATATGATGTAATCAAGTAAGTGATTTTGATTTTTTTTATAACTTCTTTTATTCCTAAAAAATTGTGATGATATTTTTACCGGTTCTTCATTTACTATACAAATTGGCCATTTGTTTTGTCAAAATTTTTGGAAGAAACTTATGGACCCGAGAGGGCTAAAATTTATTGACTTGAAAATATCACATTTCACTTTGGAAAGACTAGTGGTGATCTTCTGAGGGGGAGTGCAAATAGATAGGGAGATAATATTTGATGGGCGTAGAATTGATGTTTTTAGGGTGACATGATAGATTCTTTTATCAATTTGATTTAGAGTTTGGAACTAAGGGTCATTGGTAGGTCATATAGAGAGGGCATAGTGGGTAATCTAAGAGTGAGAGACTAGAACTTACCAAGCATTACTATACATGCCAATGCCATCTTTATTTTAGCCAATGTTCTTTACACATCAAAAAAAGTAAAGAATAGGCATGCTCATATTTGCACAATATCATAATTAAACTTTTAAACATTTGAAATCCCACACTGATTATGAATTATTTGTAAGGAGAAAGTCTCTTTAAATATCTTGAATTTACTAATTTTAGTTATGTTCGAATCTCTGCATTTACTTTTAAATTGCACTTGTAGTATATAGTAAATTGTATTTCATACTTGAATTACTTTCATAATTTCCTAGATTATATTATACTGCTTAAAGAAAAGGGTTTTCTTAGTCAAATACATAAATTTACTACTTTCCATGTGGATCGATACTGGGGTTTTTAAAGAAAACGCTATATTACTTAAAATGATACATATACTTGCGTAGTACTCTTAATGTGTAAACTATAAATCAAACTTTACATTCATTTTGCACACTAGCCACTTAATAAATTTGGGTCAAGTTTTTCACATATTAAGAAACATAAATATATGTGTAATTACGAGTCGGGTCAAGTTTTTGGCACAGTTGCTAAGGAAACGACAAAACTTTTTGACATAGAAATTTTATTTGAAATGTAGCCTTTTTTAGGAAAATTAAAAATTTATTTATTTTCCTATTTAATTTTAGCTTCTAGGGGCCTCAAGCAAGGAGACCCACTCCCCCCCACTGCATTTATCCTTGCCTTAGGCTAACTATCCCGAATTCTAGATGAACCATCTCAACGAAAGAATTACTGCAAGTATCATCACACATCTACCATGGATATCAACCACTTGATTTATTCAAATGACATTATTCTCTTCTCAAGAGCATACAAAGCTGCTGTTAAGCTTGTTAATATCTGCTTAAAGGCCTTCCAACATACTTCCAAGCTGATGCTAAATAAAGATAAATGTCAAGTTCTCTTCAGCAAAAGAACTCTCCTTAGCATTAAACAATGGGTAATTGATTTCACTGCTTTCACCCCCATGAACACCCCTTTCAAATATTTGGGAGTTCCTCTTCTCAAAGGTGGATCAAAGTAGACCCATTCTGATGAGGTGGTGGACAAAACTAATTCACAATTGCAGTGTTGGGCTACTTTCTTTTTATTCAATGAGGGTAGAATCACACTATTCAAAAGTATTCTTACAAATTTCCCAACTTACATTTTACAAATGTCAGTCATGAAGAAGAGCACCCAAGTCCAATTTGAAAGGTGCTTCAATTGATTTCTATGGTCGGGTCAGAGAAAACAACTTCACTGGGCTAGCTGGCAGAAAGCTGCTAAACCAACTTCTGCTGGGGGTCTTGGATTCAAAGGACTTCAACACTTGCAATAGATCAATCTATGCAAACTATGCCTCAAATTCAAATAGAAAAACACTCTTTGAACTTAGTTTATGATGACCAAATATTGCAGAAACTCTTATCCCAATTTGCTCACTATAAAGCTTGGGGACTTTTGAATTTGGGTTAATTTTCTCAAAGTGATGTGGTCTGCTGAAAACCTTTTATTGTGGGATTTGGGTAATGGAAAACTAAACTTCTGGTAAGATAAATGGTGTCCTGCTTAATTTCTTTCTCCTTTACCTGCTGAATTTGACACTGAACTACTGGTAGAGGATTGCTGGGATGGAAATTCTCGGTCAACTGACATTCTTAAATCTTTTTTAGATCAACACTCAACTACTCTCATTGCCAACATACCATTTGATAGAACTAGATCTGATAGGCTGGTATCCAATCCAACTCTACCTACAACCTCACTAAATCCATCTGCTCTAAACTTTATCAATGGAATAGTGTGCCTGGTGTAACTGCCCGTGGAACAAATATTTAACACCCTCTATGGTATTTTTTTGTTGGAGTTCCTTCCATCATCTACTACCCACTGATGACATTTTAAAATTAAAAGGCCTTAAAGGGCCTTCAATCTGTTTTCTTTACAAAGCTCCTACTGAATCTCCGGTACATTTATTTTGAGTGCCCTTCTCACAAGGAGTATGGTCCTATCTCCTACAAAACTTGAAAATCAACACAGTGCTTTTAGAGTGGAACATACTGACATCTTGTTGGGTTGGTTGGAAGGAGCAAATGTTGGCCCCAATCCCTTTTATTACTACATGGTTCATTTGGGTTTCCAGAAATCAAGCTAAGCTTGAGGAAAAATCTTCCACTGCTCTGCAGGTGGCTTCAAATTGTCTAGCCTTCATCAGAAAACTCATACAGTTTAAGAAGTTCCCCAACACACTGAACATAACGAAAAGCTCTGGTCCTAATATTTCCTCAGTAATTAAAGTCTTCTGGGACAAAGATGTCTTCCCTAAAGTCAAAGTAAACACTGATGGCAGCTTCTTCCCCCAAAGGGCTAGTTTTGGAGGTGTATTCAAAGACCATTAAGGTAGATGTTTTTAATATTTTCATTCCCCAACTATTGCTCAAGAAGCCTTAGAGACTGAATCTGTGGCTATTTTTTGGGCTCTCAAATTGTCCATTTTGAACAAATGGCCTTCTCTACAAGTTGAAATGGATTCTTCCTAGCTCTTGGCTTATGTTACAGATCACGGTAATCCTCTTTGGCTTATTCTCCAGTGGATCAAACAAGTACAAATATTAAAGAAGGAGATTTCTGTCTCTTTCACATTTATTTACAGAAAAGAAAATTGACCTGCAAATTTTTTTGGCTAAATTTGGAGGAGAGTCCTAGATTGTTTTAGTCTCCATCTCTCCAACTTCTCCTCTTTCTGGTTTGCTTCAGGGGGACTTGTTAAAGCTCCTATATATATATAAAATTATATTTTCTATAATATTGTGTGTGTATTTTATATATAACTATTTATAATATTGTGTTAATTTTAAATAAAAAAATATAATATAATCATATATATATAT
>NW_018164444.1:19153224-19159493 GCF_001263595.1 Phalaenopsis equestris
GCTATATATATATATATTCCGATGGAAAGGACTAAATGCTGCGGCAAAAAAGGGCATTCATGGGGTTTCTTACTAGGACTTCAATTTCTGGCGTCGGATTGGGTGAGATCTTTCCTTTTACTCTTGATTTTTCAGTATTTTTGCTTGCTTGGAACTCCCTCAATTCAGATCTGGTGGATTTGTCGTGGTTTTCATTTTCTTTTTCCAGATCGGGGATTTGTCACGGTTTTCCTAATCTTGTTTCATTTCTTTGTTTGTGTCGTGTTTTCTTGTGTTTCCTACCTCTTGATCTATGTTTCTTGTGCTTTTCTTGTGTTCCTGTTTTCTTGTTCATGTCTTTAGATCCGTGTTTTCTTGTGTTCCTGCCACCAATCTGTGTTTTTTCGTTTCTTCGTGGCTTCGAAGTTGTTCCTGCCACCAATCCTTATTTTCTCGCCTCTGTTTACGATTTTGTTTTTCTGCAATTTAATTTTTCACAGGTGTCTTTTTTATTGCTCTTTGTTGTGTTTTTCTGAATGTGCCTCTATGAGGTACTTTGTTTCTTTCATTTTGATGGATAAAACTTTTGCAGAGGCTCTCTCGGGGAGCCAATCCGCTAAGGTTAGCATTACGGGGTTTTTTCCTCAAAAGTTTCACGAAGCTTTGTTGACGGGTAGAGATTAAAATTTTATTCGAAAAATAGGAAATAAAATGGTAAATTTGCAATGTTCGTTTATGAAGATGAATCCAATATTCTTGCGTCTTCAGCTAGGCATGTTCTTGTTGGGAAGTTTTTATTTGGGCATCCTAGGTTTGAGTTGATTCGTAGAGATTTTGATGATATGAAATTTACAGGGTTTCAGAAAATAGGATTGCTAGATAGGTGTCATATCCTTATTCAGTTAGCTAATGATGAGGATTATACCCGTTTGTTTTCTAGCAGGGTCATTAGAATTGTTGGTGTCCCCATAAAAATCTTAAAGTAGACTAAATATTTTGATCCTAAGGAGGAACCCCCTACGATCCCGGTTTGGGTGTGTTTCCCAGGTTTAAAGTTTCACTTGTTCAATCCCAAGATATTATTCAATACGAAAAACCATTAAAAATGGATGGTCCCACCTATATGTTAAACAAACCCTCAGAGGCTCGTATTTTGGTTGAATGTGATATTACTCAACTTTTTTGTGATGAGATATGCATTGGGAATTTAAAGGGTACTGGCAAAAAGTCATTTTAGAAAATCATTCTCCTTACTGTTCACATGGTGGAATGTTTGGCCATATTCTTACGCACTGCTATAGATTACATCCATACTTAAAAAAGAACACATCTCCTCAATTCACCGAAGTTAGGCAACCTGTTGGGACTACGGGGCCTACAGAGCTTAATGAACTTACACAGGTCAATCAACATCCCCTTGAGCAGCCTTTGTTGTTTTTAATGTGGTTATGCCTCCTATTAGTGATGTTGAGAACAACTATACTTTTCCTGTTGAAAATTTGGAGAATTTGTCTAATCTCCCTATTTTATGCTCCAAAACGTGGCTCCAATTTCTACTATTCATGTTAGCAAGGATGATTTGAACAACTCTCTTATCCCGGTTGAAAATGTTGAAACTATTGATAATGAGATAGAAAACAACTCTAGAGTTCTTGTTGAAAATTGTGAAAGCATTGTAAAAATTGCTTAAATGAATACTAATATTCTTCTTGAGGATGAGGGGCCAATGCGTTTAGACCCTCCTACCGACATTACTCCTCATAGCCTTACCTCTTCTTCTCTTGAAAAAGAGGGCAATGATGGTTTGCAATTTGGCTCTGCTCATTGTCAAAAAATAAGTTGGTTCAGGTCGATCTTTCTGCTGTTAAGAATGTTTTAGAGGAGGAATGGATTGTTTAAAAGGCTAGTAAGAAAAAAGTAAATAGAATAATGAGCTTGTACATCTTGATAAAGATAATATCATTTTTTATGGTAGGTCTCTCTTTGATGGTGATCTGGTCGACACCTCTTCTAGATATTCTAGAAGGGGTTGTGCGAGACAGAATGTTTAACATAATGTGTTGGAATACTAGGGGAGTTGGGGACCCTTCCTCCCTTAATAGATTAAAGCACTTATGTAGGGTCCATAATATTTTTTTTTTGTTGTTCTGGAGCTTATCTTCTCTACTAATAAAGATCATATTCATAAGAATTTTAAATGTTATAGTTTATTTTATAATAAAAATAATAAAATTTTGGTTTTTTAGAAGCGTAATATTGATCTCACGATTCTCGAGGACGACAAGCAATTTGTATTGCTTCATTTTAAGCATGATATCTATTCTTCTTGGGCCACTTTTGTTTAAGATAGCTCTCTTCTCCAAGATAAATACTATCTGTGGCAGAAACTTTCTATGATGGGGGACACTATTATTGATAATTTGTTGGTGGGGGGAGATTTTAATATGATTATAAAGCCTTCTAAAAAAAGATGAGAGGGGAGATGAAACTCTTCACTTATCAATCATTTTTGTGATAAAATTAATTAGGTTGGGTTATTTGATCTGGCTTTACTGGTCCTCCCTTTACTTGGAAGCAGCGATCCCTTGCTCAGAGGCTTGATTGTTTCTTTAGCAATCAACATTTTCTTAATCACTTTCATGTTGTTAAAGTTAACCATTTAAATCATGCTGCCTCTGATCATAATCCCATCTTACTATTGCTTGCATTCAGTGTTAAGCCTGCCACCTTTCATTTTAAATTCCTTAACATCTGGACCACTCATGAGGCTTTTTTAAATCTTGTGCAACAAGATTGGAATGTTGATTGTGTTGGTAATCCTTGGTTCAATCTGTGTCAGCTTCATAAAAAGGTTGCTACGCATTTACGTAAGTGGAAGTTAAATGTTTTTGGTAATGTTCACAGGAAGGTCAAGGAGGCTCAAGCTCAGGAGGCTCAAGCTCAAGGAGGCTCAAGCTCAAGTTGACAAGCTTGAGGAACAAGTTATTTGTTCTACTCAACATGTCGATGATTTAGCCACTGCCAACTCTAAACTTTTGGAAGCTATTTCTTCGGAGGAAAGTTTTCTTCAGTAGAAAGCTAATGATATCAACTTTTCCTCTACAGAACGTAATAAAAAATACTTTCATGCCTCCATTAAGCATAGGAAAAACATTAATACTATCCTTAAGACTCGTTCCCCTTCCGGGTCTTGTTATACTCAGGATAAGGATATTGGTCAAAGTGCTGTTGATTATTTCATGGATCTCTTTATGACCACCTCTCGGGTTTCTCCGGTCAACACTACTCTTTTTGAAGATGAGCATGAGTATGTGTCCTCCTTCTTTCTTTGTGAGGTCCCCACTGAGCAAAAAAAATTATTGGCTTTGAAGGACATTAATGCCAACAAAGCTTCGGGTCCCGATAGCTTTACCTCTTCTTTTTACGTTTCTTGTTTGGATCTTATTAAGAAGGAAGTCACCCTCGCTGTTCAAAGTTTCTTTCTAGGGGAAGATCCTATGAAGTGTTTCACTTCTTCCACGATTGTGTTCATCCCGAAGGGTAATGATAAGTCCGGTTGGGATAAATTTCATCCTGTTTCCTCACCTCTGTCATTTCCAAAGTTTTAAGTAAATTGATGCTTTCTAGACTTCAGCCTATGCTACCTAAGATCATCTCCCCTCATCAGTCTGGTTTTGTTAAGGGCCGAGAAATCACTGAAAATATTTTACTTGCTCAAGAGCTAATTAAAGATCTTGATAAAAAATGCCGGTGTGGTAATATGATCTTAAAGCTTAATATTAAAAAGGCCTTTGAATCTATTAGTTGGGAATTTATCATTAAAATTTTGCATGCTCGTGGTTTTCACGACAATGTTATCTCCTTAATTCGACGGTAGCTTTCAAATAATCACTACAGTGTGATAGTGAATGGCAAATCTTACGGTTTCTTCTCTGCTCGGAGAGGCATCAAGCAAGGGGATCCCTTATCCCCTTCCATTTTCATCATTGCATTTGATTACCACTCTCACCTTTTCAACAATATGTAGTTTAACAAGTCGTACACTCACTATAGTCATAAGTCCATTGTTCTTGTTAGTCATCTTGCTTATGCGGATGATGTTATCCTCTTCTCTAATTCCAGTAAATCTACCATCAAGGTGTTAATGAGGGTTTTTAAGGAATTTTAACAAGCTTCTGGGTTATGGTTTAACAAAGAAAAATATAATTTTTTCTTTGGGAAGAACGTTTAAAGCTTTGTTTCCTCTTGGTCTATCTCTTTTTGTGGCTTTCACTCAGCCACCCTTCCTATTAAGTATCTTGGGGTCAACCTTTTGAGAGGGCGTCGTAGGCAAACCCAATTAGATGAGGTGGTTGAAAGGATCAAAAATAAAATTGATGATTGGAGGAATATCTTTCTCTCTGATGCGGGTCGCCTCACCTTGCTTAAAAGTGTTTTATTTTGTTTGCAAACTCTTAATCTCAAGAAGAGCACTCAACTTTCTCTTGAGAGACTTTTCAATCAGTTTCCTTGGTCGGGTGGTTATTCTAATAAGCATTGGACTTCTTTTCATAGAGTTTGCAAGCCTATCTCTGCTCGAGGGTTATGGCTCAAAAGTATTAATCAAATCTCTAGTATTAATATGTGCAAGCTTTGGTTTAAATTTTGCTCCAATGATTCCTTATGGGATAAATTCCTCTATCATAAATATTGCTCATACCATCATCCATATGTTGTTCAATGGAAGGCCGGTGATTCTATAATTTGGAAAGCCATTCTTAAAGCGAGAACGTTGGCCCGTAATTTTATTTTTTTGGACGTTGGTGAGGGTATTATTTCAGTTTGGCATGATCAATGCGGGATGGGTGACAATCTTATGATGAGGCAAGGTACCTCGCCTGATTTAATTATTTCAGATCTTTGGCTTCAGGGTAATTGGGATGTTAATAAACTTAATGATCTTTTTGGTGCGCATGAGGTGACTAAGATTGCTAAACTTCCCATAATTAATACTAGGAAGGGAACTCCCTTATGGAAAACTACTACTGGCTTATCCCCCACCAAAATGCTTTATACTAATATCTATTCTTATAGTGCTTGCAGGTGGAGTCAGGCTATTTGGCACAAGCTTATTTCTCCTTCTATTTCTTTTTTCTTATGGAGATTTTTTCTTAATTTTTTGCCTTTGGATGATATTTTGAAGCTTAAAGGTTTGAAAATGGTATCTCAATGGTTTTTTTTTTGTAAAAAGGACACCGAAACGGTTGCCCATCTATTTTTTCTTTGTCCTTTTGCTGCTGATATTTGGAATATGTTGGGTAACCATTTCAAGATAAAATGGCCTACCTCTTCTTCTATTGAGGATTATATTTATACTTGGAAAATTGTTATTTCTGTGGATAAAAATTTGCGTTGGTTTCCCCTTTTTTTCTTTGGTTCATCTGGGAGGCGAGGAATGAAGCTAAGTATGGTAACAATTTGTTGGCTCCTTATATTACTGTCTATAACATTTTGGAATGGGCCTGCCATTCCCTATCTTTGTCGGGTGATATTACGTAGTTTAAAGTGGGTAGGTGACCAGAGGAAAATATATTGAGATTTTCATACCTATTTTATACTTTTTTGATGATATTGCACTTTAAAGAAATGTATTTTTGATGTTTTGTTGCAGGAATGATGAATTAGGGTCATTGGAGCAAAAAGATGCAAAAAGGAGCGAATTTGGAGTGAAAAGGACAAAAATGTGCAGACTTGAACTAGGGTGCCGACGACGAGATTTTCCCGAGACTCCATAATTAATTCATTATGAAGGTCCGCCGACGGCACCCTCGAGGCCTCCGACGGCGAGCTCGGTGGTTATGCCCAATCAGGCTTTGGATACAAATTTTGAAGGGATGCTTAGGCAACTCTTGGGAAAGCTCATCCACAACTTTAAAAGACTATTTTGGCCAAAAATTGAAGGGAGAAGAGAGGGAGTCTGGAAGGGGGAGAGTTCCTAGAGGTTAGAAAGGTTCCAATAGTGTGAGGAATTCTTCGAGAGATTGTAAGAGTGGAGGGAAAGTGAGAGATTTCTTCCTCTTTTCTACTTCGAAGAGGAATTCTGTGTGCTGTAAAGAAATGAAGAGATTCAGAGGAACTTTGAGGAGTGTTCTTGGAGAGAAATTACAGATAAGTTATTTACTTGTTGTAGTTTGTATGACTTTGATTTTATATATGAATTTCGAGTTTTGTTGTATTTTCCCCATGAGATCTGAGTAATTTTCTCTGTCTTTCTCCTTGTCTTGAGATTTGTAAAATGGTGATTTGAATTG
>NW_018164444.1:19159557-19160989 GCF_001263595.1 Phalaenopsis equestris
GTTTTACAACTAAAGTGAAGATTACATCCAAGATTCAGGGAGGTCAAAGCCCTTGGAAGTTGGGTGCAAATAAATAGGGAAATAATATTATCGGGCGTAGAATTGAAGATTTTAGAGTGACAGACTAAAATCCCCAATTCGGTCCTATCGTTTGGGTGCTGAAGTGTAGATGTTAGCCCTCAAGCGAGGGGAATGTGGGAGCTCCGAAGTGAGAGCCAGAATCCTCCCAGCCTAGCCGCAGATTCAGTAAATAAGCGTAGGATTAGTCAATGTTCTTTATGCCTGGACCAAAGGGTAAAGAATAGATATGCTCCTATTTGGCGCAATATAATTTGAACCAATTTACTTTATCCATTCACTATAATTTCTTGACGAGGAGAAGGATACTTTCTTATATTAAATATCACATTTAAACCCTCATTAGTATCATTCGTTATTTCATAGTTATTAAAATTATATATTTATTGCAATTGCCTATTAGTGACAGATAAGCAAATTAAACTTCGTTGTTGTGATTAAAGTATTGCTTTTTCTAAAATTTTAGTTCGTAATTCTAAATCACTCACTGTGGGATCAATATCTAGGACTCCGTTAGAGTCTTATATTACTTGAGCGATACGTATACTTGCGTTGATGAGTGTAAGTTTACAATTATTGAATATTTATTATGTCCATATTTTTCTTTTATTATTAAGCATATAAAAAGTCGCGGTCAAGTTTTTGGCGCCATTGCCGGGGAGTGAGTAAACAAAAATCACAATTAGAGTAACGGACAATTTATGATTATTAGAAAATTTTTACTTGAATTGCAACTGATTTTAATATTTTGTTAATTATATTACTGTGCACTGATTCCAAATTGTAGGCGTAAATTTGGACCTAAAAATCTTATACCCTACGATTCAAAATTAGAACACACTGTTAGAAGGATTAAAAAATTAAGAAGAGAACCTAGAAATTCTGATACAATGGAAAATAACATGAACAATCAAGGAATATAAAATGAACACCAACCTAGACCCCTACGAGATTATGCAAATCCTACAACAGATGAAATTCACTTATCTATCCAAAATCTGGATGTAGCTGCTAATTCATTTGAGCTTAAACCTGCTATTATCCAAATGGTACAAAACAATCAATTCAGAGGTACACCAAATGAAGATCCTAACTTAGACCTCGCTAATTTTTTAGAACTGTGTGCTACTTTTAAATATGACAGAGTCTCAAACGATGTTAATATACTTAGACTTTTTCCTTTCTCAATGAGGGATAAGGCTAAGATGTGGTTAAATTTGTTTGCACCAGGATCTATTAGAACTTGGGGATAACTTTCACAGAAATTTCTATCCAAATATTTCCCTCCATCCAAAACTGCTAAACTTAGAAATGACATAACATCGTTCTGTCAGATTGATGGAGAGTCAATATA
>NW_018164444.1:19161334-19161954 GCF_001263595.1 Phalaenopsis equestris
CATCCAAATTTTAATTGGAATAACAATTCTTCTACAAATCAACAATGGGCAAACAACCCAGTGAACTCATTAGGAAATTCATCCAACCAAGGAAATGTAAACTATAGACCTTCTTATCCTCCAGGATTTAACAACAACACTCAAATTAAGGAGAAGAAGTTGTCTATGGAAGAACTGATAGTAAACATGGGTCAACAACTGCAGAATCAAGGAAATCAGTTACAAAATCAAGGAAATACTATTCAGAATATTGAAAACCAATTGGGACATATCGCTACTGCACTTAGTCACCGAACATTAGGAACTTTTCCTAGTACTATGAAACCAAATCCTAAAGATCAAAGAAAAGAACAAATCAAGGCGATACAATTACGAAGTAGAAAAGAATTGGAAACAAGGGTGCGAAAAGAAACAGAATCTGAAACAGAGAAAATGGATACCAAAAAAGAAAAAGATCATGAGTACCCAGATTTAGAGTATACGTTTACACAAATGAAAATTACTGTGGAGAAACCTCCAACACCGTTTCCTCAAAGATTGAAGCAACACAAACAAAATAAACAACTTCAAAAATTTAAGTTGCATGCTTTAGAAATTCTTAAGAAGTTAACTGTGAATAT
>NW_018164444.1:19162047-19162540 GCF_001263595.1 Phalaenopsis equestris
CACAGATAACGAAGATAATGAGACTTTTGCACTTAGTGAGGAGTGTAGTGCAATTATTCAGAAAAAGCTACTTGAAAAATTAAAAGATCCTGGCAGTTTCACTATACCACGTGCTATTGGTAAAAAATTTTATGGAAGAGATTTATGTGATTTGGGAGCCAGCATTAATCTTATGCCTCTATCAATTTTCAAAAAATTAGGATTAGGAGAAGTCTCACCTACATCTGTAACGCTACAGTTAGCGGATCGTTCAGTTACATATCCTAAGGGAGTTATAGAAGATGTGTTAGTAAAAGTAGATAAATTTATCTTTCCTATGGATTTCATTATTTTAGAAATGAAGGAAGATAAAAAAATACCTATTATTTTAGGGAGACCATTTTTAACTACTGGAAAAACTATGATAGATGTTCAAAAAGGAGAATTAACTATGAGAGTTAGGGTCTGTTTGGCGCAGCTGCAGATTCTCAGCTTTTCAGCTGCAGCTGCGCTG
>NW_018164444.1:19162843-19168266 GCF_001263595.1 Phalaenopsis equestris
ATATTCATTTTTATAAAAAAATTGAAGTTTTGAAAATATATAGGCTTTAAATTTATATTTATCTATATATCAATGTATACAAATATTTATTCGTCTATACATATAAAAATTTAGAAACATATATTTTAGAAGCATAAAATTAATTCTCCATTTTGAATATTTTAAAAGTTGATATAATTTAGAGTATTTACATAAATACCACATATTTCATGTCTCAACATATTAGACACCTAAACTTACATATTTTCTTGGATGACACAATTTTTTAACATCATAGCATGACAATCTAAATAGCTTCCAATGTCAATAAGGTAACTTCTACTACAAAACACTCGTAAGTTACAATTCTTTTGTCTTTCTAACAAATTGAAAATCAATCACATATTAACCAACGCATTAATAATTTGTTCTTGAATGGTCGCCATTTCAGTCGCACCTTCCCCTTCCTTAATATAAATGGTTGATTGTTCGCTGTCATCTCGTATCATAGAACTACCAATTTGATTTTCAGATGGGCCTTCAACTATTTCCTATTGGTTTGCTTCGACATTGAGGAAATCAACGTCATATCAAGACGGGTGCCGCCTAATATAATTGTGTATTGTCATTGTCGCTATCACAATTTGAACCTGTTTTGGAAATGGGTAAGGAGGCATATCACGTAATATCACCCATTTCTTCTTCCAGACACCAAATGTCCTCTCAATGATGCCTCACAAAGAGGAATGTCTTTTGTTGAATACCTCCTTTCTGGTTCGTGTGACATTACTTGCTCGTTCAAAGTCAGGTATATGATATTTGGTATCAGGATATGGTTTGAGATACCGTCGCTGCAACGGATAACCGAAATCCACCAGATAATACTTTCTTGTAACGTGTTTAACCTTCATTTTCACATTTACACAAAATACAATAAATATTTTCCCAGATGCAACATACCTTGAGGAGGATGAGGAAAACTATAATGTGGATTCCATGTTGCACTCTTGAAAATTCTGCTATCATGTGCACTACCCTCCCAACCTGGCATAATAAATGTGAAACACATATTAAAGTCACAGACTGCCATGACATTTTGGGTCGGGGTTCCACTACGTCCGATAAATGCAACTTTCTCATCATTTGACACACGTGCATCAACATGTGTTCCATTTATTGCACCGATGCAATCCTAAACATGTGGCGTTAGTAATTCATTAATTAATGTCATGCTTTCATGTTAAATTTCATTAATATAAGATTAAATATGTACCTTAAAGAATGACATGTAGCGTCGATCGTGGCGAATCTCCGTAGGAGTTTGTGAAAACGTTCAATCTGTTGGCTTTATGACTTGTTTGGTGAGGCTCACCAAAGCACTCAAACCCACTGAGAAGTACCTGTTAATGGTCTATGATGAGTGCTGGAAGCGTTCCATCGCACCACGCATTGACTCATTCTGTGATAATATATAAAAAGTAATCGCCAATACCTCACGATCAACCATCCTCATAGACCCATGGAGGCCATGAGATCCAATGAGTTCTGCTAAAAGATCTGTAAAAACATCCTGTGTCATGCGAAACATGTTGTGAAATCTTGTGGGATGCCCAACAAACATTTTCACAACCCATTTTCTACAACTTTTGCAACCCATTTGTCTCCAAAATGTGATGATGTGTAACATGGAGAACGGTCAATGTATGTGTTGTAGTACTCTATATACAAGTTGATAGCTATGTTTCTCCTTCTATGACGTACTTCATTTGGGTCCATAATGATGTATACTTGACACATTTTGACAAAGAAAACTAAATTATTAAGCTAATTATCACTATAATCATCACTATGAAAAGAAGCACTATGAAAAGAAGTCTATTATTTAACCTGTGACAATTAATACCACAAGCATTCAGTGTAGACCAGAGTAATGGAGTTCTAAGGAATTTTAACCAACAAATTAGATTTTTGCAGTTTTAATAAAGATAGTTAGATCTAAAAAAAACTAATTAAAATGAAAGGTCTCAATCAACAACAGTTCAAATAACCAGGTCTTCTCATAAACTGTTCAGATAAGCGCATAATAAATACTAAAGAACTCCATTCAGATTTTCTTGCGCTCATAAAAATGTCGTAGATACGACACCCTTCGGCCTTTGTCAATTGCGGTGAAAAATCTCTCTGCACCGAATCTTGAAGCAGCTCAACAGTAAAGTTGTTAGTCTATTGCCCAGTTCTATTTCTTTTATATAAAGGTCGCAAAACAACATTTTGATTTCTTTTTCCCAGAGTGCTGGTGAACCATGTTCTTTAGCCTTACCAGCCATGTTAAAACTACGATAAAGCAAACAAATGAAACACAAAAATGACATAATTTAGAAGTTAAGACATGAGAATCATTCATGGGCGTTGCATCATACTCAATAAAAATAGAAAATTTAAGGAAGCATAAAAATGAAAAAATGACACAAAATTTAACATGGTTCGGTCAATATGACCTAAATCCACGATAAAGGAGGCCAACAATTTTATTATAGCACCAAAAAAGAAAATACAATGCTTTGAATCATACATTACTCCCTACCCGAAACACAAAAAAAAACCAGCAGCATATATACAAAAACAGGTGCTGCCATGAATGAAACTCATACAAGGAATATAACATGAATGAACCCCATCCCAGAAAACCATGTGCTTCCATGAATGAACCCCATTAATCCCTACCCGAAACATTTGGTGAAGAACTCTTACTTAGTAGATTTAACTTTAAAACATTTCATATTGTGATTTTCGGAGTTTTTTAAAATTTATTTAGATTTTATCAAATTTTATACAGATGCATAATACTTTACTCCCTCTCACACAGCCTTTCGAATCTTGCAGACAGTAGTCAGGCATAATAGAAAACCAACAACATATCCAATAAAGAAGTAAGTCGAAGCAAAAAAGGCAAGTAATCTTGGAATTTGAGCATGAAATGAGAACCTCAAATTTAACGTGCAACATATAATGGATATTCTTTTGAAGGATATTGCTACTCTTATAACTTTCAAGCCTTAGCTTAAGGTCTCAAATTACTACTCCTCAAATTACTACTCCTAGATGAGAACCCGAAGCAAAAAAAAAATTGCTGCTGTAGATTCTCAACAAGCTTGCGAAGTAATGGAGCAATGCAAAGAATTTTAAGTGTAAAGATAACATAAAAATAATAATATTACAATTTCTTATAGGACCATACCAAGGTACCAAGAGCTGTCATGAGGGATTACACATGTTTTCTACCACTCAATTATGATCTACCTCTTCAAAAATACCTAACTATTATTCAAATGTGAAGCAGACATGAATATTCAGATTCTCAAGCATGTCATACATTTCCCACACAACAATTGAATGCCTTACAACAATTTAATGCATTGCACCAAAAGATCATCTTATAACTAGAACAAATAGAATAATAATAGCAACGGGTAATGAAACAAAGCAATGAGTATTTTCCAAAGGCAACAAGGGAGTAGAACCGAGCCCCCAAAGCAAACTCCAAAAGCCTCCAAGAACCAATTATTTTATCTTGCATATGTTTTGAATTGGGAGACAACCATATAGAGCAAAACTAGGCCCTTAAAACCAAATTCAGTTGCTCAAATATGCTTTAAACAAAGAGGCAACAGAGTAGCATCAAAACCAGAGTCCCAATATAAAACTCTAAAGCTACAAAAAAAATGATACTATATGCTTGTGTTTCAAACAGAGGGGGCAACAAAGAAGCAACCTTAAGAATTTCATTCCAAATGTAAGGGCTAATTGCATGGAAGAGAAAAATGAAGAATTTTTTCATCTTCCAAAATTTAAAGCAAAAGAAAACTTCGTGAAGCTAAAGATCCAAAACTGAAAAGTAGGAAAAAATAAAAATGCCATAAACGGGAATGGAATGAGGAGAAGAACACATTATGAGCCGCAAAAAATGACAATCTTCCATTAACAGGTGTTTGCAAATCTTCAACCACAAAAAAATCTAATGAAACACGGTAAACATGCAAATATGGGTGCGAGATCTACAACTTCGCAAAAAACCCACATCCTTCCTCTCAACCAATAAGCTCACGGGTTGAGGCAGCAGGGAAGCCAACACAAAACTCTCCAAAAGCCTTGAAACAAAAGGGAAATCATGCATTCATATTTCAAATAACAGAGGAGCAGAACCGAGCCCCCAAAGCAAACTCCAAAAGCCTCAAAGAATTATTTTATCTTGCATATGTTTCGCATGGGGAGACAACCATATAGAGCAAAACCAGGTCCTCAAAACCAAATTAACTTGCTTGAATATGCGTTAAAAATGACAATCTTCCATTAACAGATGTTTGGAAATCTTCAACCACAAAACAATCTAATGAAACCCACCAAACATGCAAATATGGGTGCAAGATCTACAACTTGGCAAAAAACGCACCCAAAACCTCTCAGATCCGAAAATACACAAAGAAAATGGCTCGTCTTTACATGTACTCTGTCGATCGAGGGACGACAAAAGAAGAAGGAGAAGGGGACACGAGGGAAGCAGCGAGGAAGATCCTAGGGCAGAGGCAGGAGAAGGCGACGCGAGGGAAGCAACAGGGAAGATCCTAGGGCAGAGGCGAGAAAAGGGTAAAATGTAAAAATCTCGTGCGAAAGCGAGGCAACAGGGTTAATGCCGCACCCTGCTTTCCCTCCGCTTCCGCAAATCTAATTGCCAAAGTCGCAAACCAAACAACAAACTTTCGTGAATAATCGCGGCAAAGGCCCGCGCAACGCCTAAAAATCCCTCCCAAACGGACCCTTAATGATCAAGAAGTGACTTTTAACATTGTGAAATCTATGAAAAACCCTACTATTGAAAGAGATAATGAATATTTTTGCATGGAAATTAGTGAATATCTATTGAAAGAACATTGTAAAGAATATTTTAAAGAGAAAGAATAATTTGAAGAGAGTAATAAAGTTATTTTGGACAAATTAGAAAATGAAGAATTAGATTATGTTCAGGAAAGATTTGAGATGTTGGATATAATGGAAAATGCTGATAAAAATCTATTTCCGTAAATTATAAAACCACCTGAACTTGAGTTGAAAATTTTGCCTAGCCACTTGAAGTACATGTTTCTGGTAGACTCATTTACATTAAATGTTATTATATCTTCAGAATTAAATGATTTGCAAGAGCAAAGACTGTTAGATACATTGAAAAGATATAAGAAAGCTTTTGGTTGGACCTTAACTAATATTAAGGGAATCAGTCCTTTAATTTATATGGAAAAAATTATATTAGATGAACAATATAAACCAAGCATTGATCCACAAAGGAGATTAAATTGATTAAATTAAGAAGTAGTTAAGAAGAAAATTTTGAAATGGTTAGACACTGGAATTATATATCCTATTTCAGATAGTATGTGGGCAGATAGTGT
>NW_018164444.1:19168299-19173640 GCF_001263595.1 Phalaenopsis equestris
AGGAGTGACTGTTGAAACAAAAGAAAATAATGAATTAATACATATCAGACAAGTTATTGGGTGGCGTATTTGCATTGATTATAGAAAATTAAACATTGCCACTAGGAAAGATCACTTCCCTTTACCCTTTTTAGATCAAATAGTAGATAGACTTGCTGGGCACAAATTTTTTTGTTTTTTAGATGGATATACCGGTTACCATCAAATTCCTATTGCTCCTGAAGATCAAGAAAAGACACCATTTATTAGTCCTTTTGGAATTGTTGCTTTTCGAAGAATGTCTTTCAGATTATGTAATGCACCTACAACATTCCAGAGATGTATGATGTCCATATTTAGTAAGTTAATGGATGATGGATTGGAAGAATTTATAGATGATTTCTCTGTATTTGGAACATCATTTGACGCAGGCTTAAATTATCTTGAAAAAGTTTTAGAGTTATGCGAAAGAACTAATTTAGTTTTAAATTGGGAGGAATGTCAATTTATGGTTGTAAGAGGAATTGTGTTAGGGCATAAAATTTTGGAAGATGGTGTGGAAGCAGACCCTGCAAAAATTCAAGTTATATTTAAACTAACACCTCCTGCTAATGTAATAAAGGTTAGGAGTTTTCTTGGACATGTTGGATTTTACAGGTGTTTTATTAAAAATTTTTCAAAAATTACCAAACCTCTATGCCAACTTTTAGAAAAGGACAATAAATTTGGATTTACTGAAAGCTGTTTAAATGCCTTTGAGTTATTTAAGGAAAAATTATTCACAACCCCTATTATAATTTCACCTAATTGGGAGAAACCATTTGAACTGATGTGTGATGCTAGTGATTATGCTATTAGAGCTGTCCTCGAACCAAGGTATGAAAAGATTTTTAAAGTTATATACTACGCTAATAAAAATCTTAATGATGCACAAATTAACTATACTGTTACTGAAAAAGAGTTACTGGCCATTGTGTATGCTTTAGATAAATTCAGATCTTATTAGATTGGAGCTAAATGTATTGTGCATACTAATCACTCTGCAATTAAATATCTAATGCAAAAGAAGGTATGCAAAAGAAGAATATTTAATGCAAAAGAAGGATACCAATTCAAGGTTGATTAGATGGATACTTTTGATGCAAGAATTTGATTTGTGGTTATTGATAGAAAGGGAACTAATAATCAAGTTGCTGATCATTTGCCAAGATTAGAAAACTAAGAATCATCTGACACTGACAATAAAGTTACTAACAGTTTCCCAGATGAACAACTTTATAATATTAATGAGTGGAAAATACCATGGTATGCCGATATTGTTAATTATATTGTAAGTGATATTTTGCCGCCTATGCTGACACTGCAGCAACAAAGAACATTCATTCATGATGCGAAAGCATATTTTTGGGATGAGCATTATTTATATAAACAATGTGAAGATATTATTATGAGGAGATGTGTACCTTCTGAAGAAACTGAGCTAATCATTCAGAAATGTCATGATTCTGAATTTGGAGGACATTTTGGGATTGATAAAACTGCTTATAAAATTTTACAAGATGGATTTTATTGGCCTACTATCTTTAGAGATGTTTATAGATACATAAAAACTTGTGATCGATGTCAACGAGTAGGAAATATATCTAGAAGAAAGGAAATGCCTCTGAATTTCATGTTAGAAGTTGAGATCTTTGATGTGTGGGGATTAGATTTTATGGGACTATTTATTCCTTCATTTGGGAACTTATATATGTTAATTGCTGTAGACTACATTTCAAAGTGGATTGAAGCACAAGCTTTACCTCGTTGTGACGCTAAAAGTGTTTCAAGGTTTTTAATGAAAAATATTTCCACTAGATACGGAATGCCTAGAATGATTATCACTGACGGAGGATCCCATTTACGAATAAATATATTCAAAGATTGGCATAAAAGTTTAATATTATTCATAGAATCTCTATTGCTTATCATCCTCAAACCAGTGGGTTAGCTGAAGTTTCTAATAGAGAGATTAAACAAATACTTGAAAAGACTGTAAACCCTAGTAGAGTAGATTGGTCCACTAGACTGGATACCGCATTATGGGCTTATAAGACTGCTTATAAAACCCTTATTGGAATGACTCCTTAGAGACTAATTTTTGGAAAGACTTGTCACTTACCGATGGAATTGGAGCATAAAACATATTGGGCGATTAAAAAATTCAATTATAATTTGAAAGATGCTGGTAAGAAAGATTATTACAATTAAATGAACTAGAAGAATTAAGAAATGAGTCTTATGATAACGACTTAATTTATTAGGAGTAATTTATTAACGACTTAATTTATTAGGAGAAACTAAAGTTATGGCATGATCAAAAGATTAACCAAAAGAACTTTGAACCTTTTGCTTAAGTTTTGCTTTACAACACTAGGCTGAAATTATTTCCTAGGAAATTGAAGTCTCGTTGGTTAGGACCCTTAAGTGTGACTCAAGTTTATACTTACAAAGCTGTTGAAATTGAAGATAAGAAAAAAGAAAATAGATTTAAAGTAAATCGACACAGATTAAACCATATTATGAGGGTAAACGACCAAATTTTAAAGAGGTTTTAATGACCAGTCAACCTGAATGACACCTGAATAGGTAGGGCTGTCGACGTTAAACCAAGTGCTTTATGGGAGGCAACCCATATTTATCTTTATTTTTATCGCAATTATAGTAGTTTTTATTTGAAATTATCATTATTATATTGTAGTATTAAGCTATACTACTCTTATTTACCCTTGAAACATCTTAAAAATTGGATCCATAGAGAAAAATTGGAACGCATTCGGACTAGAGCGAAAACTGTAAAAATTTTGCCTTGGGCGCCGATGACGTTCTCGCCGCCGCCGACGATGGGTTTTTCCCGAGAGTCCAAGAAAAACTAATACAAAGGTGCGCCGATGGGGCCCTCGACCCCGTTGATGGCGAGACAGGCGAAATGACGGTTACTTGGGTTCAAATGGCGGCTTTTGGCGGTTTCTCGGAGCGGTTTTTGGGAGGGAATAATCTTTTTAAACTCAAAAATTCGATTCCTAGTTCATATTTTCCCTCCAAAAATGAAGTGAAACTCCACCAATCTTATTCTTATGGCATCCAATTCCCCTGATAATCCCAGAATGTGATTTTTTTAATCAGCAAAAGTTTATTAGTGCTGAAGCGCAGCGAATCTTCAACAACTTACTGACGAAGAAAAGATTTATCAAGGAACGAGGTTTCGTAAATCATGGATTGAATAATCCTATGACCGATATTGAAGAAATGATAGTGCGGTGAAGATGAGAAGGTGAAGAGGAGAAGTGTTGTGCTACACTACTGCCGCCGTGGTGGTTCCTGTGGTAAAAAATTTTATGTAAATTTACACGGAATTAACCAGGGAGTTGTTTATGTGCTAGGAAGATGGATCACTTTCACTCCTACACGGATCAATGAATTATACATGATCAAATATGTTCCTATCTACCACTATTCCAATTTCATCCCAACGAGAAACCAGATGAATGAAATTTGCCAATATTTAACGGACGAAACTAACGACTGGGAAATAAGAGAAAACGAGTATGTTAGTTTTTCTGCGACACTCCTAAATCGCGTTTCAAAACACTGGCACTTTTTCATCTCTGAAAAACTATTACCGACAATGAAGATTGGTAAAGTTTCTAAAGAAAATGCCATTTTGAATTACTTCATCCAAAGGAGACTGCCGATCGACATTGGATCAATAATTGTGAAGTCGGTTTTAGGACTGATCGTTCATGGATCAACTTATGGGCTTGGACACCCCTCCACAATTTTCTCACTTTGCAGTCAGTTCCAGGTGTCCTACAAAAATTGGGAAAAGATACTGCTACCTTGGAAGCCTTTGGACCCAACTGAGAGATTCCCAGTTTTTGAAGATGAAAATGACATGGCCATTATAGTAGATCAATCATCTTAAAATTCACTGCAGTTCAACCCTTAATTCCTAATAAGTCTCTGGTGATCCTGTGCTGAATCAAGAAATTGGAAAAGGAGGTACAAAATGTCATGAATGAGATTAATAATATCTCCAATTTCTTCGATCATCTAGACTGGAGGATGAAGGAACATTTTGATCACTCTGGACATTTAGAAGATAACTTGATACGACTGATGAGGAGGATGAAGTTAATAGAAGAGGATTCCACTGAAGAGACCCTTCTACAACCTCTTCGTTGATGTGCAATCAATGGGTGATCTCAAAGGAGAATCTAGTACCGAGTTTGAAGATTAGTAGATTTATCTTACTACCTATCTGTCTATCTATGTATTTTGATTTGAACTTTGTATTTTCTTTGCTTTAGAATTATGTTTTTAGATCTTTATATAGTTGAGACTAAGCATAGGATGTTTTGTTTTCAGCGTTTTGAGTATTGTGGCTTGGATTGTAACGCTGAATTAATGTATTGAGGTTGAGAAAATACCAAACTTAGGTGTGTTATATAACATATATTGTACCCCTTGGAATTTATATATAAATGTGATGTTTTGTGTTGTGAAAGTCTATATTTGGTAAGTACATCATTTAGTCACTTAAAATTATGTCTATAATGATTAAAAAGATGTCGTTAAGGCTTGAAATTGATCGAAATTACGAAAATCCGGAATTTGGACAAAATCAATAGTGCCCGCCGACAGGCACTATTGATTTAAAGTAAATTGACACAGATTAAATCATAGTGTGAGGGTAAAAGATCAAATTTTAAAGAGGTTTTAATGACCAGTCAACCTGAATGACACCTTGTCAACCTGAATGAAATGACCAGTCAACCTGAATGACACCTTAATAGGTCAGGCTGACGACGTTAAACCAAGCGCTTTATGAGAGGCAACCCATGTTTATCTTTATTTTTATTGAAATTATAGTAGTTTGTATTTGAAATTATTGTTAGTATGTGGTAGTACTAAGCTCTACTACTCTTATTTACCCTTGAAACATCTTAAAAATTGGATCCATAGAGAAAAATTGGAACGCATTCGGACCAGAGCGAAAACTGTGAAAATTTTTCCTTGGGCTCCGACGGTGTTCTTGACACCGCCGACGGTGGGTTTTTCCCAAGAGTCGAAGAAAAATTAATACAGAGGCTCGCCGAAGGCATCCTCGACCCAGCCAATGGTGAGACCGGCGAAATGACGGTTACTTGGTTTCAAATGGCGGTTTTTGGCAATTTCTGGGTGGGAATAATCTTTTAAAACTCAAAAATTTGATTCCTAGTTCATATTTTCCCTCAAAAAATGAAGTGAAACTCCACCAATCTCATTCTTATGGTGTCCAATTCCCCTGATAATCCCACCCCTGATAATCCCAGAATGTGAT
>NW_018164444.1:19173650-19177635 GCF_001263595.1 Phalaenopsis equestris
TTTATTAGTGCGGAAGCGCAACGAATCTTCAACAAGTTACTGATGAAGAAAAGATTGATCAAGGAACGAGGATTCGTAAATCATGGATTGAATAATCCCACGACAGATATTGAAGAAACGATAGTGCGGTGAAGATGAGAAGTGTTGTGCTGCACTACCGCCGCCGTGGTGGTTCCTGGGGTAAAAGAATTTTATGCAAATTTACACGGAATCAACCAGGGAGTTTCTTATGTGCGAGGAAGATGGACCACTTTCACTCCTACACGGATCAATGAATTATACATGATCAAATATGTTCCTGTCTGCCACTATTCCAATTTTGTCCCAACGAGAAACCAGATTAATGAAATTTACCAATATTTAACGGACAAAACTGATGACTGGGAAACAAGAGAAAACATGCATGTCAGTTTTTCTACGACACTCCTAAATCCCGTTTTGAAACACTGGCACTTTTTTGTTTTCTGCAAAACTGTTACCGACAATGAAGATCGGTAAAGTTTCTAAAGAAAGTGCCATTTTGAATTACTCTATCCAAAGGGGACTGCCGATCGACATTGGATCAATAATTGTGAAGTCAATTTTAGGCCTGATTGTTCATGGATCAACTTATGGGCTTGGACACCCCTCCACAATTTTCTCACTTTGCAGTCAGTTCCAAGTGTCCTACAAAAATTGGGAAAAGGTACTGCTACCTTGGAAGCCTTTGGACCCAACTGAGAGATTCCTAATTTTTGAAGATGAAAATGACATGGCCATTATAGTAGATCAATCATCTCAAAATTCACTGCCAGTTCAACCCTTAATTCCTGATAAGTCTCTGATGATTTTGCGCCGAATCAAGAAATTGGAAAAGGAGGTACAAAATGTCATGAATGCAATTAATATTATCTTCGATTTCTTCGATCATCTAGACTGGAGGATGAAGGAACATTTTGATCACTCTGGACATTTAGAAGATAGCTTGATATGACTGATGAGGAGGATGAAGTTAATAGAAGACGATTCCACTGAAAAGTTTCCATTCCGACCCTTCTAAAACCTCTTTGTTCTTGTGTAATCAATGGGTGATCTCAGAGGAGAATCTAGTACCGAGTCTGAAGATTAGTAGATTTATATTATTACCTATCTGTCTATCTATGTATTTTGATTTGAACTTTGTATTTTTTTGCTTTAGAATTATGTTTTTAGATCTCTGTATAGTTGAGACTAAGCATAAGATGTTTTGTTTTGAGTGTTTTGAGCGTTGTGGCTTGGATTGCAATGCTGAATTAATGTATTAAGGTTGAGAAAATACCAAACTTAGGTGTGTTATATAACAGATATTGTACCCATTGGAATTTTTATATAAATGTGATGTTTTGTGTTGTGAAAGTCTATATTTGGTAAGTACATCATCTAGTCACTTAAAATTATGTCTATAATGATTAAAAAGATGTTGTTGAGGCTTGAAATTGATCAAAATCACAAAAATCTAGAATTTGGACAAAATCAATAGTGCCCACCGACGGCGCCCTCAACACCGCCGACGGCGCCCTCAACACCGCCGACGACGGATTTTTCCCGAAACTTAGAATTTAGTTCCAATAGAGCTCACCGACGGTGCCATCAACCCCACCGACGGTGAGCCCACAAAAAAAACACCTTTAACCGCAATTTTGACCAGTCAACCACCACTATTCATCATCCCCTTCCTCCAAAAAACTCCATTTTTGAACTAGGGCTTGAAAGATCTTGGATTGGGAGGCAATTTCAAGGCTTTTTGACACCAGATTTGATCATCTCTAGGTAAGAGCTTCACTCCAAACAAAAAATATTTGATTTTAACCATGGATTTCTTCCATATTGATGAGATCCAAAAAAATTGAGAATGTAAAGAAAATATTGGGAAGAAATTCATGGAACTTAGTATTGAACTCTTAGAATTACTATTGGAAGCCATGATTTGCATATTTGAAGTAATTTTTGGAATTTTTCTATAATTTGATTAGATTGAAATGGCTCCATGACAAAAGAGACGGGTTGAGTTCGACGAGTCTCGCTATATCAATGCGATGGCTCAAACAAGATTTACTTCCATATTTAAAGGAAAGAAGTGTATACAAGATCGAGTTTTTGAAAGTCCAGGAGGAGAAATCTAACGAGTTACTACCGAGCTGAGGTGGGAAAACTTTGGTTACACCACCAACAAAGCTGATGCAAATGTTGAGAAGGAGTTGTACGTCAATGTAAACTATTCTAAAGATGGAATCGTTCAAGTGCGGGGATTTCCTGTTGAATTTACTGCCGCCCGCATCAACACTTTTTATGAAGTTACGATTCTTATCGTTGTCAATATGAATCCTTTAGTACGATGGAAGGCCCCCTAAATGATATGATAAACTTCCTCACTGATGGGAAAAGAACATGGAAGATAAAATAGCGAGAACGGGTAAATTTTTCTGCTTCCATGTTGAATGCCACCTCTAAGGCGTGAAACTATTTCATTTTCTCTACTCTGTTACCGACCTATCACCATAGTGAGGTAACTAGAGATAGATCTATTCTGAATTTTTGTATTCAGAATAATAGAACTATAAATGTGGGGAGACTAATTTTTAAGAATTTATCGACTACAGCAAAGAGTGAGACTAGTGGAGGTCTAGGACATCCTGGAATTATTTATGCAAATTGCAAACTTTATGGAGTAGAAATTGGAGATGAAGAATGGGTTTATCCTATGAAACCCATTAGTAAGGCTAATTTGAAGACTTATGAATCCCATAAAAAATGGAGGACTTGGAGTCGAAGTCAAGAACCTTCTAGTAGTAGAGATTTCCCCTCTACAAGTTATGACCTTCTACCTTCTAGTTCCCCTACCCTCTCTGATTTGATGAATGAGTTGACCTTGCAGCAGAAGAGCATAAAATTGATAAATGAAAGGATTAGAGGTTTAAAACGTCGACACGATTATGATAGTGAGTAACTTCAGAGGCATTCAGATTTTGAGATAGCCTATTATGAAGCTCATAGAGGTAGGTGAGTCTGATATTACTTTTTCTGAATGCCCCCGTTATACTCAGTATCAGCCCGATCCACGTGCTGATCAAGGAGATGAAGATATAGCCTGAGATTTTGATATTGAATGAAATTGATGTACTTATATTTGTGTTTTTTTTTGTAATTTTTTTGTAATAGAAATGGATGTTTGTTTATTTAAACTTTTTTTCTGAATGCCCCCGAAATACTAAGTATCAACCCAATCCACCTGATGATCAAGGCGATGAAGATATAGCTTGGGATTTTGATATAGAATGAAATTGATGTACTTATGTTTGGATTTTTATTTTATGTAATATTTTTGTAATAGAAATGGATGTTTATGCATTTAGACTTTCATTTTGTGTACTTGGATAATTTTAAATTTTTATAAAGTTAGTGTTATAGTTAAACGTGCATGTGTAGTTCAATAGATATTGAGTAGAACTGTGGATTGTAATGTGATTTTTGTTTTGCATTTTAAAGTTTTAAATGTTTAGAATTGTGATTGTGTTAGGAAATATTGTGCTTGTTTTAGTTTGATACTTATTTCAAAATTTCATTACCCAGAAATTCCTCTGATGATATATAAGTGTAGCAAGCTCCTAATATTACAGACCAGGTGAAGTAAGAATTTGAGAAGGCCTGTAGAAATTTCAGAATGATGAAAATGCCTACAATACTGAGGTATGATTTATATTTATAGTTTTTCTTTCCACCTGTATTATTTCATATTTAAAAATTTAAGTTTGGGGGAGGGTAGAAAAAGATTAACTATTAAATGTCCTTTATTTAATTATTTTCAAATATTATTTATATAGTTTTATATAGTGAATTTAATTCAGGTAACTATATTTTTGTAACTATTAAATATTATGGTAGATTTACAGAAATATTTTTGTAATGAAAATTAATTTTATAACTTAAGATATTTAGTATAAGAGAATAAGATTATAGCTAACTATTT
>NW_018164444.1:19177995-19178543 GCF_001263595.1 Phalaenopsis equestris
TAAATATATTCCTGAACTTATATTTATGGAATAGATCTTTTACTAATAGAGATCTCATGAAGTTCCTATCTTTTTGATGTTCTGAGTGACTTATTATTGCAACATATAGTCATTCTTGAAATTAATAGAAGGCTAGAACTCTTAAACTTGATGACTAGATAATCTTGTGGCTACAGAGTTAATTCAATTACTTTAATTTTTTTTCAGAAAATCTAAATTTATTTAAATTACTTATACTATTTCTGAATTAAAACTTTACTACAGTGGATAATAACCCGGATAATAACCTTTATATAGTACTAAAATTACTTGGGGACAAGTAATAGTTAAGTTTGGGGGATTTTGACCAGAAAAAAATATGTTGAGATTTTCATACCTGTTTTATTCTGTTTTTGATGATATTGCACTCTAAAGAAAGGTATTTTTGATGTTTTGTTGCAGGAAAGATGAATTAGGATCATTGGAGAAAAAAGATGCAAAAAGGAGCGAATTTGGGCCAAAAAGGACCAACATGTGCAGAATTGAACTAGGGCGCCGAAGGCGCAAAC
>NW_018164444.1:19178614-19179324 GCF_001263595.1 Phalaenopsis equestris
CCCTCGGAGGCCGCCGACGGCGAGCTCGGGGTTATGCCTGATCAGGCTTTGGATAAGGCCAAATTTTGAAGGGATGCTTAAGCAACTCCTAGGAAAACTCATCTACAACTTTAAAAGAATGTTTCGGCCAAAAATTGAAGAGAAAAGAAGTGCTAGAGAGAGTTCCTGGAGGTTAGAAAGGTTTTAATAGTGTGTAAAAATTGTGAGGAATTCTTTGAGAGATTGTGAGAGTGGAGGGAAAGTGAGAGATTTCTTCCTCCTTGCTGCTTTGAAGAAGAGTTTTGTGTGCTGTAAAGAAAGGACGAGATTTATAGGAACTTCGAGGAGTGTTCTTGGGGAGAAATTAGAGATAAGTTATTTATTTGTTGTAGATTGTATGACTTTGATTTAATGTATAAATTCCGAGTTTTGTTGTATTTTTCCCATGAGATCTGAGTAGTTTTCTCAGTCTTTCTCCTTGTCTTGAGATTTATGAAATGGTGATTTGAATTGGTGAAGCCATGAAAATGTTTAAGAAATTGTGATGATCTTTTCACTTCAATCTCAATTTACTTTCAATATGGCCAATTGATTTGTTAAAATATGTTGAGTTTTACAAATAAAGTGAAGATTTCATCCAAGATTTAAGGAGGTCAAAGTCCTTGAAAGTTGGGTGCAAATAAATAGGGAAATAAAAATTATCGGGCGTAGAATTGGAGATTTTAGAGTGA
>NW_018164444.1:19179582-19181256 GCF_001263595.1 Phalaenopsis equestris
TTTCTTATATATTGAATATCACATTTAAACCTTCATGAGTATCATTCGTTATTTAATAGTTATTAAAATTACATATTTATTGCAATTGCCTATTAATGACAGATAAGCAAATTGAACTTTGTTGTTGTGATTAAAGTGTTGTTTTTTCTAAAATATTAGTTCGTAGTTCTAAACTTACTCTATGTGGGATCGATATCTAGGACTCTATTAGAGCCCTATATTACTTGAGCGATACGTATACTTGCGTTGATAAGTGTGACTTTACAATTATTGAATATTTATTACGTCCATATTTATCTTATATTTTTAAGCATATATAAAGTCGCGGTCACCTAGGAACCAGTCCTAAACCTAGAAACCTAAGAGGTTGGCGCTTAAGCACCACTTCATTGGCGTCATGACACTAGATTTTTGGGCACCTAGGCGCCCGTACCAAAAGAGGCAAACCGAGAGACTGACGCCTATGCTCCAGCCCTATAGCGTCTAGGCACAAGAAAAAATCTGAGCAGTTTTCAGCAGTTCAAATCCATGATTTGGGGAGCTATTCAACTTGATAAAATAGATCTTTAATGAATAGAAAGGAAATCTAGTGAAGAGAAGGCAAGGTTTGTGGGAGAAAAGAACAGGATAGGATTCATTAATCATTTTGTGATGAATTTAAGTTGTATTGTGAGGAGAGTATTCAGAAAAGCAGCAAAAAATCAGGAAATCCTTGGATGAGCATTCTTAGTGCTTTGTAAAGGTGATAAAAAACTAATTGCTGTGTATTTCTCTTATTGTGTTTCTGTAAACACAATTATTTAATGGATTTTTTTATTTCAAATGATGTTTTGTAGTGTGTTCTTCATGTTTTCTGAGTAGATCTCTTTTACTTTTCCTTGTAATGGTTAAGTAGGTTGTGAAGTAGTGCAAAGTGTTTCTAAAATTGGTTTTTAAAGGTTGAATGTGCTAAATAACCTTCTAAATTTCATTTATTTTCATTCTGGTTATGTGATTCGTTAAAATGTGTTGTGATCCATTATGACTTGGGAGATCTATAATAGAACAACTAGTTTATTCACATTGATCTATAGGGTAAGGCGCAAGTGCTTTGTAGAGAGATGCAAATATTATGGATATCATCTTTGATGTGTTCAAGTTGGGGTTTAAGTAATTAAAACCAATTTAATCAAACTTCTTTATGTACTTGGCAGAGGGTAAAGAAGAGAGTTGTTCCTAGTTGTCACTAGCCACATTCACAATCAACACTTCACATTTTCTACATTACCACATAAATCATTGCAAGGGAAGGTGGCTTAAGAACTTGAGAATCACCAGTCTAATTAGGATAAGTAAGATTTTCGTAGGAGTTAACATATAAACTAGATTGCAATTTTGTATTAGTTTGTAGAACCTTTACTTCATTTCATTTCTAAGTTAGAAACTAAAACTAATAGGCTTGAACTCTCTATGGGATCAATGTTCCAGACTCAAAATTCAATATTATTGAAATGACACACACATTTGTGTGAGGCACAAAGTACGAGAGTACATGGAAATAGGGCGTATCAAGTTTTTGACACCGTTGTCTGGGAGCAATGATATAGTTAACTTAGAAGAATTTTACTTGAACTATTTAGAGCTAGACTTGGAAATTTGTAATGTTAGTCTTTGAGTGTAATTACTTTTTTTTTT
>NW_018164444.1:19181356-19196418 GCF_001263595.1 Phalaenopsis equestris
GTTTATTTGGTTTGTTGAAAAAGAAATACAATGCTAAATGGAATACAACATTGAAGTAATGTTTTGTATTTGAAATACTTTGAAGTTGTGTAATTTTTTGTAAAATAAATGTAGGACTTTGCATTCCCTTGTTTAATTTGAAGAAAATTGAAATCAATGTATATTAAATCTATTAAGATTGGCGGCGACTACGGATAGTCGATATCAGTGGTCTGTGCAGCAACAACAATGGCAGTGGCAGCATTTAAAGCGATGGTAGATCCGGAAAACGAAGACGGAAAAGAGGCGATGATGGTAGTTGAAATTGGTGCGCGGCGGTAGCTGACAACAGGCTATAATGGGTGGCAATAGCAGGCGTCAAGTGCTTGCTAGTAATGGCAGCCAAATGGTGGGAGGCGGTGTTGTGGCGGGCGACCGACGTCGGACTATAGTTGGCTTACAGCAAGGACAGAAGGAGATCGATGACAATGGTATATAGCGGACATCGGATGACAACAGGTTGTAGCAGACAATGGCTGACAGCAAACAGAGGTTGTAGCGGACAAACACAAGTGAAGGCAGTTGCATCAGCATTTGAAAGTGGTGTGGGCAACAATGAAACCACATAATCAGTATATTTGGAACTCACCCAAATCCAATAAATCTCATTTACATTGAAAATTAATTAGAGTTTAGAATTTTACATTGCATTTGTTTTTCTTCCGATTCAAATGCCTTAATTTTTAAATCCCCCGCGACAGGAATAGAGTGTGCTTCCTTTTGTTGGTGACCAAATAACCCCTAAAATGAAAATTTGGACGAAAAGAGTCGATAAAATTATTGATAGCAAATATAATTTAAGCCAGGCAAATAGTCCTTCACAAATTTATAATAAATGAATTATTAGCACTTAATCACACAATGCACTTATAAAATATTTGAGATTTTTTTAGACCGACATACGACAAACTTGCAAGTATTTTAGGATAAACTTCTATGCTTATTTTGTGATGAAAAAAATAATTTAAGATGGATTTGTGACAACTTGTTTTTCACTAAAAAGCAAATGGTTTTTTGCAGTCAATTGTGACCAATTCCGTTGTAATTCTACGAATAAATGTTGCAAAGCTAAAGCCTTGAGTAGTCTATAATTCATCACAAAATCATCATAAATTTGGATGTCCCTCATGAATACAACATAACCATATGTTTATTATTTATTGAAAATTATCCAATTATTTTTAAAATACTAAACATTCATAAATAGCTCGATCACATAACAAACATTATAATATTATGAACATTATAATTATACCATCATCATTATTATCATTGTCATCCTTGGCAATTTGGTTTCTTCTACACAGGTTTTACTTTTTAAATTATCTCATAGTCTAAGTATTGATAAGTTGTTCCTTTAGGCTTTCACATACTTCAAGCTCTATTTATAACTCTTGATTACGTAACAACGTGGGCAACAATGACACCACATAATCAAATACTTAGAGCTTGAACTCACCTATCATCATCCTTGGCAATTTGGTTTCTTCTACACAGGTTTTACTTTTTAAATTATCTCATAGTCTAAGTATTGATAAGTTGTTCCTTTAGGCTTTCACATACTTCAAGCTCTATTTATAACTCTTGATTACGTAACAACCCAACGTGGGAAGATTTACTATCATAAAATTGCTTCACTAAAAAAAAAATTGTTCAATATAGAAGAGTCATCACCAGGTATGAATCTTAAGCTTACCCTTGCCTGAGTCTCGCGAGTCTTTGCAACATGCTTTTCTACTTGACGACTCTTCATAATTCTCCAAGTGTGTGACAATCTAATCCGCCTACATTGGCATTATAGTATAATATATATATTAGTATTAGATATTTAAATACTCTAATTAATATGCACTCAAAATTTATTGTTTATATTTCACATAACAATACTCATGTGATTGGGCATCCATGGACATATCAATGTTCTTCGGGTGAGTTCTCCCAAATAACTCAAGTTTACTAAAAGCTTATTCTTATAATATGAAAACAATAAAATTGCTGATTAAATAAGAAAAATAGATATTTTAGCTAATATTTTACAAGTGATGAAGAAAATCGGCTTGATAACATTCTTTGTTGCCATCTTTCTTTTTTGTACAATTCTGACAATCTTCTTATGATTAGGCTTTAACTTGATTATGTTTCATGCCATGATTATCATTGCTCAAACAAAATATGGTAACAATTTGAGATGGTGGTATACATGTGCTCTAAAAGATTTTTTGATCACTTGCAAAATTGTAAGGTCCCAGACTCCATATGCTATAAATGAGGGTCATCATGTTATGATTGGGTATAGCGATGATGCAGTAGAGTAAAATAAATTAGTTAATGTTAGCATGTTGAATTATATATATTTTTAATATCATAATACTCACAATAAATTACTCCAAAAGCCTCTAATTTTAATACATGACACCTTCCTAGTAACTAATATCATGAACAAAGCATAGCTTATAGTCATGCTAAGAACATAAGTCATCATTCTTATCCTAACATTAGATTGAATGCCTTTTGAATTTTTGAGCTCAACCCCTTGGTGTCATACATAGACATATAAAAAAAGCATTATATCATTTACAAAATATTTTTAATTTGATAGAAAATTGTTGGCAATATATCTGAATTTTTGTTTGCCTAATGTTATTTTGAGAAATCATGTTATTCATTTGGATTATCTTTGCCTTCACAGAGGTCATTCTTAAGAGCATGCTCACTTATTTCAAGCATTCAGATTATCTTTGTTATGAAAATATATATTGAATTCTCTTAGATGGCTTTTTGAGGTCAATCTAAAGATATTGCTCAAGTCTACATCTTTTTTCCAACCACTTTTAAAAGCATCTCCAGTTATTAGTGTATGAAATACAAAGTATTAGTTATACTATTTCCAAAGCAAGATAATAACTTTCTTATGAAACACCATGTATTACATATTCAAATATATGGCTTTAATGAACAATTAGTGAATTTCTTAGAATTGGTTATTTGTTTATTAATCTTGTTGCACAACCTTTACATGACTAATTGTTAGAAATTGATGAAAGAGTAGTATAATATTAAAAAAAGTCATTCATAATAAGGCACTTTCTTAATAAATAATAATGAAAATCCTTAACTTATATGAATTTGAATATGTATTAACATAATAACTATAATACTCTAAAATCTCAAGGAAGCCTAGAAAATGCTAACATGTGCTTGGTGTACATTTCTTGAAAGCAATATCATAGATGATTTGTTGAAAATTTTGACAGGTTGCTTTTGAAAAGAATTAAAATAAGGATGAATAAGAAAATAAGTAAAATAACCACATCTAAAGTAATAATTAGTTTAAAAGTGCTTGGTTTGTCTATGATGGATATCATTTTGAATAATAATAATCTAATTCTAAAATATTAAAACAAAAAAAGTAATAGAGTATCATGTATAGTATAATATCATCAAAATACCATTAGAGCTAAATTATCCCCCTACTATATCCATATCAAAAATATTTCAATATTTGGAATAGATATATGTAATTCTTATTTTTTCTTCAACAATAAATAAAAGTGGTGATAAAAAAGAGGCAAAATCTAATGAAATTTTTGGATAAATATCAAATCTATGTTGAGATGTGAAAAATATATGAAGTTCAAAATGAATGATATGATATAAAAAATAATTTAATGAAGAACAACTTCATAATAGGTAGTGCGAAGCATACCATGAAATTGATGTTTGACATAATGAACTACTTTTGAGTTTTAGGAAGAGTAATCATGAGATTAATCAATCATCTTAGTAAAATCTGTTATAGAGAAATACTTAAAAAAATTATATCATCAATCAATTTAAAATGACAATGAGTATACTTGAAATAATTATACCATCAATATAATTAACAAGACTATGAGGATTCAAAAAAGTATAGTTAATTTTAAACTTAATGATTTAAACATGTTTAAAATAAGTATAAGCTTACTTGGATTATGATAAATTATTACTAGCAATATTAGAAGAAATTTTAAATAATAGAAAAATAATGTTAATTTTTCTTGATCTCGTATGTTAAAGTAGTGTTGATGTTCATTTTTAAACATTTAGATATCTTGATTTTACTTTTATTGAGGACCACACCAGCCTTATAAATGAGAAATATGATAGTGCTTATAGTAGTATAGTAAACTAGATGAGCTTAATCTTGTTGATTATAAATTAAAATTTTTAATAATATTTTTGAATCTTATAAGTTATGCTTAAAGAGCTTAATTGAGAGCTTAGAAAAGTTTAGTATAGCTAACAAAACCTAGATAGAAAATCTTGTTTTGCTCATGGGTAGGTATAACGGAGATTGGGGGCATAAATTTAAACTCTATGATAGGAATATAGGATAAGTTCATCAAAGTTAAAAATATACACAACCACAAGACCTTTAATAATAATACAATGATTAACTTAAAATACAAATAGCAAAATATTTTTAAATTTTATTAAATCATTTTACATTCATGGCTAGGATTATGTATTATAAAGATCTAAGGCAAATATAACTATGAGCTTCAAGCAAGCTTGATAGTGAAAGAATTTTCATTAGAAGATATTCCTTCATGAATGATCTTAACATTAAAGAAATCACAATCTAATGAACTAAGGATGATGAAGTAGAAGTTGTAAATACAAATTCATCAGAGTTTGTGAAGATAATGAAACCATATTTGAAATGCAAGATTAGAGAAATTTTGGCCTAATCAATTTAACAAATGTTTAGAAATAGAAAAAAAGATATAATTTTTCGTATTATTTTTATCTTTCTATTATTCTTTACCCGAATGATTATAAAATACCTTATGATAATACAAACTACTAAGTATATCCTCTTTTTCATAATTTATGTTTGTGCATAGTTTAACATTTTGCTAAAATGTACTAAAAGTTTTTTAAAATGTTGATATATTAAATGATTAAATAAAAAGTGTCAGCTTATTTTCCAGAAGATGGTTCTTGTGGCTTAAACTCAAAAACTAATCCCTTATAATTTTTTTATTGGAAATACTTTTCTATCATTTGATGGGATCACAAATTAGTTTAATAAAATAAATCAAGTGTACATGATAAATTATAAGGAATTAAAACCATATGCATACATATTTGAATTTGGGCTAAAAGTTACCTTTTTTCATAGTCAGTTATCAAAGAAAAAACTTATTAAGAGTTTGTCTACTTCGAGAGCAAATGTGAGCATATTTATTCGTTAAAATTTTTACAGTAAATGAAAACATGAAAAATTCTATTCAGCATGCCACGTTCAAATAATTGCCACTTATATATAAATTAATAACACATATTCTCTTCTTCTAAAAAATTCAAAAGCTAATTATATAATATATGAAATTTTGTATGCTAAGGAGAGTACAATTTTTTCTATATATTTAGAATCAGCTATTGATAGAAGATGTCAATTTGGGGGCTTAAGAAATTTAAAGACTTTTTTTTCTTAAAATTAAAAAAAAGGGAATGATATTATATTTATATATAGCTATCATACATGCTTATTCTTAGTTTTTTTTCTTGTTACTTTACTATATGAGGTATCTTTATAATTTTTGTGAGGTTAACTTTTAAAACAATTTATTTTGATATTCAAGCTTATGTAGCATCAAGTCTTTTTATCAAACAAACTAAAAGAATGTTTGCATGGATGCTCTCTCAAAATAATCAATCAAGATCACTCACTCAAGAAGAAATTTCTAATTCTCTACTTATGTAGAGTTCTAATACCTTTTCTTTACACAAATTGTCTTGTGGGATTTTTCTTTATTGATGCATCCACCATAGATCTAAGAAGATTTCAATCTAAATTATCAAATATGTCATTTAAAGAATAACATACTAAACTGATTGATAATAGTATTATCTTTTAATGTATCTAATTACCCATATGAAAAAAATCTCCATGTTTTATGAGTCTTCGGAACAAAATATTTTTCCTTACTTTACAAAACAAGAACTTTAGTTAATTTAATTTATTTTCATTAAAAAAATTATTTTGAGTTGATTTATTTCAATTAAATCATGTTTGTTTCAAGTCATAGAAGAAGTTATTTTGGAGTGTGTAAAGTATTTTTTAAGTTTGTTTGAAGATAAGTTATTTGGTTTGAGGGTGTTTAAATTTATTATATGTTTATTTTTTTTTTCAAAGTTTTAAACATTATGTTGAAATTTATTTTTATTGTTAGTTAAAATCATTGGGTTTGTTTTAGGGTTATTTAAAATTATTTTGAGCCATAAGGTCCATTTAAGTATTATTAAGTTTGTTCATGAAATTTGACCGAGTTTAATTAAAGTTTAGGATTTGTTACTGTATGTGAATCTTGGTTAAAATTTATTAAAGTTTGTTATATTTAAGTTTGTTAAAAGTTTGTAAGTATTTATTACTTTTTCCCACAATTTGTTAGGTCTTGTTGAAAGTTTCTTAAAGTTTATTAAATTAAAATTGGTTAAGGTTTGTTAAAGTTTAATTAAGTTTGTTATATTAAAGTTAAAGTTTTTAAGTTCATAAAAGTTTATTTAAATTAAAGTTGGTTAATTTTTATTATATCTTGTTAAAGTTGGTTAAGGTTAATAAAATTTGGTAAAGGTTTTTTAGAGTTGGGGTTGAGGTTTCAATTTGGAACTGAGAATTTAGGATCTTGAAATTCTCGAGTAGGTATTGAATGTTAGAGATTGAAAATAAGGATTTGTTATTTGAACGTTTACATTTTGAGTTCTAAGTATGGATTTGTGTTTGGGATAAGGTTTAAGATTGAATGTTGAATTTAGCTTTAGAAGATTGACAAGATAGATTTGATGTCAACCCTGTACTTTGGGAAAGGATGGGCTAGAATGGGTTGGAGATGAAACCAAAACCGTAAAACAAACCTACTATAGAAAGGAGGCTAAATGGGTGACTAACCTAATTTTTGGGAATAACGCTTTCAGTCATGATGCACTTAGCATCCCATCATCCTGTGTATTAATCAATTAGATAGTTAGAGGTCTCCAATTTCATCATAGTGATTGTGAATGTAGACTTTCTTCTTATTATGTGGTTTGAGGTTCCTTAGTCAAAAATTATGTTTTACTTCATCCAATGACACCTATATAATAAATGGGATAAGGATGTTTATTTTATATGTTCTAGTTTTTAGTACTATCAATGAATACCAGTAAACTATCATAGTATTTTAGAATGGACTACTCTAGTGTGTGTGCTATCCTCGATTTTTTTTTATGTTAATTAACCTATGATTTCATGGTTGACTTACGTAGATTTAAATTGCATGATTTTGAGTTAGTGAATTTTAATTTGATTTTGTTATTTGATGTTTAATTCATGATAATTTATTATTCATGGTTAATATCAAGAGTTCTTATGATTTTTATTTCTATTAATTTGTCTTTCATTTGTAAAATTCAAGCTTCTTCTAATTTATCTTTTCATTTGGTATACTATCCTAAGTTTATGTCTTTCACCTTGATTTTGTAGTGTTTAGTTCAATTTTTTTTGTTGATCTTTACATTTCAAGAATAAGTATTTTTGAAGCCTCTCATTCTTAAAATTATCATATTTAAGTCTTATTCACATCCTTATTAATGTTTTTCAAAGATTATTACGCCCACCAAAAGGGAAGCTTTTATAAAGTACTTTGTCATGTAAAAATTTAAACAATATGAATTTGCTTATTTATGAAAGATGTATGGATAAAATGACCCAAGACTGATATGCTTAAGGGCAAAGTTTATTAATCAAAAGTTCATAGAATGAAATAGGTTCATTCATGAAGTTATTATCAATCAGGAATAAATGAAATTAGACAAAATAAAGAGTTTCCTTCTTCGCAATGCTGCAAAGAAGGAAATATTACATTTGTGCGAATTCTTTCCTTTTAGCTGAATATTTATATTAGAAATATGTATTAATTAAGTTAATTAATTTAGATTATACTAAATATTACGTACCTAAAATAGATTGTGAAAACTATTATTTGTTGGAATGAAAGCAAAAGAAAATGCATTCAGCCTATTTGGTCAAAATATTGACATGGTATCAGAGCTTTAATCGGTCTGAATCCTTAAAATATTAGCTTTTGCTATCTTTAGCCAGCATCTTTGACTGCTTCCTCATTGGAGTGCTTGTTCATGTCTTTGAGTTCTACGACATCTTTATTCGGATTACGGTAGAACTCAAACAAGCAAGCGAACGAAGGATCTTTGAAGTCAAACGGGAAATACCGTAGAACTCAAACGACAGATATCGCACCAGATACAGACTTCAAAGATCTTTGAGTTCTCAAACGTTTGCTCTGGTGCGGCATATTTCTCTATTTAATTTTTACCGCAATTCGCGCATTCGCTCCGAGTTCTGCCTTCATCTAACTTGTTCGATCATCACAATCTCGAGTGCTTCAACTTCGCCTCACTCTTCGATCTTTGACCCTAGCCTTTCACGTTGATTTAGATCAACGATTTGGATTTTATTTATCTTAGTTTTCATTAATTTTTAGTTGATTTTGATTGACAATCAATCTATTTAGAATGTCTTTTGAAATCTTAGCCATCAGATTTACGAGAAAGAATTATGTTGCATGAGAATTTTTGCTCAGAATGTTCCTAAAAGGTAAGGAGCTTTGGGGCCATATTGATGGGTCTTTCCCAACTCCTACAGAGGCAAAAGGCCTTTGTCAATGAGATAGTTTCCTATATTTTGGGATCTATTGAGGCTCATATGATGAACAATTTACGTTCCTTTGACAAAGCTAAAGAAATATGAGAATGCTTGAAACATGTTTATAATCAAGATAATTCTGTGAAATGTATCTAATTGGAACTTGACATGAGTAATTATAGTCAGGGTAATCTTTCAGTTGAAAAATATTATTCTGGCTTTCTAAATTTAAGGAGAGAATATGTGAGTATTATCTTTGATAAGGTGTCAAAAGAGAACTTAGCTAGCCTTCAAGCTATTCATGAAGAAAGTCATCGTGATCAATTTTTAATAAAAATAAGACCTGAATTTGAAACTGCTCGAGCTGGGTTGCTGAACAGAGATCCGATTTCTTGTTTGGATGTTTGTTTTGGGCAATTACTACACAAATAACAAAGATTGGCGATACAAGCTACTATCATTACAACGGGTGGATCATCAAAAATAATCAATATGGCATATGCTGCTAAAACCAAAAGGAAGGGGTTAGTGCAGTGCTATAGCTATAAAAAATTTGGTCATATTGCACATAATTATGAAAATAAGGTATGTACTTATTGCAAACAAAAGTGACATACTCTTACTGAGTGCCCAACACGACCCAAAAATCACAAACCACAAGCACTTTATGCCACAGTATCCGACACTCACAATTCTACCTCGACTTCTATAGTTGCTGACAATAATCAATCAACTGTCATATCCTGTATGGTTCAACAGATGATTCTCTCTACATTTTCTGCTCTCAGCCTTCTATTTCTTTTGTTCCTTCTTCTTTGTTTGTTGATTCAGGCACCATAAATCTTATGACTAGGACAGCTGATTTATTGCATAACCAACTATCTTACACTGGTACTCAACATATTCAGATTGCTAATGAAAATAATATTCTAATTTTGAAAGTTGGTGATATTAACTCATCCTTCAAACATGACTTGGTTTCTCCTAAATTATCTACTGACTTACTCTCTGTTGGTCAAATTATGGATAATAATTGTGAAATACATTTTTCTCGTGATGGTTGTATTATGCAGGATCAAGTGTCAGGGAAGGTGATAGCGAAGGGACCTAAAGTGAACATACTGTTTCCATTACAATTTACTATTGCTCAAAATATTTCATTAACATCTTTAGTTGTTGAGAATAAGATGGGCATCTGACATAAAAGACTAGGTCATCCAAATGATATCGTGTTAAAGCATTTACGTAAAAGTGGTGTTTTTTATTATATAGATAAGATTTTAATAGTTGACTGTTCTGTTTGTAAACTTGAAAAAAGTAAGACATTACATTTTCCTATTTCAGACAATCGTGCCAATAAATATTTTGACATTATTCATAGTGATGTTTGAGGAATTATACGAGTTAATTCACATGCTCAATATAAATATTTTTTGACATTTATTGATGATTACAGTTAATTTACTTGGATCTACTTTTACATTCTGAAACATAAGTATTTACTGTATTCCAAATATTTTTAGCATATGTTGAAACTCAGTTCTCCACTCACATTAAAATCTTACGGTCTAGCAATGACAGTGAATACATGCTAAATGAGTTTCAAGCATTTCTCCATAACAAAGGGATTGTTTCACAACGTTCATGTCCCTATACACCGCAGCAAAATGGAGTTTCTGAATGAAAAAATTGACATCTATTGGATACCGTGCTCATATTATTGACATAATATTTTGTTTCAGCTAAATTTTGGATTGAAGCTTTATCTACTTCAGTTTATCTCATAATTGCTTACCATCTAAAAAATTGAAGTATGAGTCTCCCTACTATCAAATTTTTTATAAACACCCTAATTATCAGATGCTACATACTTTCGAATGTGTTTTCTTTATTCATCTACCTGCTCATGAACGTCATAAGTTGGCAGCTCAGTCACTGATTTAGGGACTAAATCCGAGATTAGCCAATGATTTTCTATAACACTATATCAGGGTAGAGAATTAAAACTGCTCCTATTTGGCATAATACATATTAAAACTATTTATCTTATCTCATTTTACCAAAATCTCATTGTAGTGGGAAATATGTTTTTTTCACATAAGAAATCTTCATCACATAAACATAGCTTAATTTAGTATTTACTATTTAAACTTTATATTTTAGTTTTTTCATTTGTTAAATAAATTAGTTCTGATAATATCACAACATTCAAAATTAGTGACAGTAATTTAGTTTTGACTTTCTGTGAATTTCCTAGTAAATTTATCATTTCAAATTTAAACCTTCCCAGTGGGATTGATATTTGGGGATTAAATAGAAAGTCATTTATTACTTGATAATGATACGTATACTTGAGTAGAATCTCAACATTAATTTCTTAAATTTCTAATTCATAAAATATTGCATTAATCTTTTGGCATTGTTGCATAGAGGAGCCAACTATATAATTTTTACACAATTATATTTCACTCAGGATCAATATTCATGTTGACCATCCTCAATTTGTCCACCTCTCCTTCAAAACCGGTAGACATAAGGGGTTTGCCTCATTTGTCTATGCTGGTTCTATGCTGGTTGTACCAACTGGTTGTACCAAAACTGATAGAAGGGAACTTTGGTCTTGTTTGCAAAATATCAGTAATAATATGGCTTCTTGTTGGCTGGTGGGTGGAGACTTTAATTACATTGCTATCTCTGCTAAAAAGTTTCATGGAAGACCCCCAATTTAGCCAAAATGAATCTCTTCTCTGACAACATCACTCAGTCTAGCTTATCTGATATTTGCTTCAAGGGGCCATAATTTATTTGGAAAAGAGGGGCTACCTGGAGAGACTTGAAAGAATTTTGGTAAATGATTTATGGTGGCAACATTTCCTTCATGGCTTTGTTACTCATTTAAGCCTTGCAGGTTCAAACCACAAGCCTCTGTTAATTTCCAACACTACTACCGAGCCTACATGCTCTCTTCCTCCATTTAGGTATCTAAATATGTGGTATGAAAAACCTTCTTTTCTTAATACTGTGACAAATACTGTGACTGATGCTTGACACACTTCTTTAATTTTGGATCCTTGGTCTAAACTAGTTTATCTGCATTCAAAGGTTAGCAAAGCATTGAAAACTTGGGGTTGGACTTCCTTTGGAATTTTTTTTGCTGTTGTGGATTTTGTTAAAAAGGGGGTGCTTGAGTTAGAAAAGACTAATCAAGCAGATGGTGTGGAGGAGATTTTGTTATTAGCTTTTCAAGAGAAACTACTTACTGTAATTGACAGAAAAGATAAATTTCTGAAGCAAAAAGCTGTTATAAGTCACTTCAAGGAAGGGGATAGAAATACCAAGTTTTACCATGCATGTATTAAGTACAAATAATAGTGTAATACTATTCACAACATTCAGAATTCTAAATAAATATGGCTTTCTAAAAATAAAACCATTGCTCTTGATGCTGTCTCTTATTTTCAATAGATGTTAACTCAACCTGATATCCAAAGGGAAAACATTTACTCTACTGAAGATTTTCCTACACTTCTAATCTTACTCTAGATCACCCTCCTACTGAACTTAAAATTTGGCAGGCCCTCCAATGTATTGATAGCTCTAAAACTGCTAGACCTGATGGCTTTTCCTTTGATTTTTACAAGAAATCCTAGGATATCATAAAAAATGAGGTGGTTGCTGTTATTCAAAGTTTCATCTAGGGCTCCTCTAACCCTCAATAATTCAATGCTTCTTCTATTGTCCTCATCCCTAAATCATCTGTCCAAAAGAACTGAAATGGTTATAGACCCATTAGCCTCACTTCTGTCATTAGTAAACTTATCAACAAGATCATTGTTGGCGGACTCCAGCCCCATCTTGGTAGACTTATTTGTGAGAATCAATCTGCCTTTGCGAAAGGCAGATCTATCATTGATAATGTGCTCCTTGCTAAAGTGCTTCTTCTCGATTTGGATAAACCCGGGCATTCTAATCCATAAACTTGATATCAGGAAAGCCTATGACACAATTTACTGGGACTTCATTTTAGATGTTCTTTCTACTAGAGGCTTTTCAAATGTTTTTTGTATTCTCATACACAGGTGGCTTAAGGACAACACCCATTCTGTTCTTATTAATGGGCAAACTCGAGGTTAGTTTTCTGCTTCAAGATGAAACAAGGTGATCATCTTTCTCCGACAATTTTCATTTTGGCTCTTGACCATCTCTCCAGAATGCTCAATAGATGCCTCCTCCCTTTCAGTTATGTCAGGTTTCACCATAAATCTAAAGTAGCTGTTTCCCTTCTAGTTTATGCAGATCATATTATGGTATTTTCTAGTACTAACAAGAATGTAGTGAAGAAAGTAGTAAAATGCCTACAGCTTTTCTAAATGTACTCTGGGATGAATTTTAACCAAAATAAGTGTAGTGTTTATTTTAATCAGTATACCCCCATGATGCATAAATAATGAATCTTTGACTATACCAGATTCAGTAGTTGCAAATTGCTAATCAATTACCTTGGAGTTCAGCTATTAAAAGGGAGATCTAAGAAAACTTAGTTTGAGGACGTGCTAGGGAAAATCTCTACCACTCTATCCTTTCTATCTAATGGGGGTGGAATTACTTTGTTGAAGAGTATTCTAACTACTTTTTCCTCCTACATCCTCCAAATGACTACTATGAAGAAAAACACTCAATTACAAAGGGAAAGGGCCTTCAATAGATTTTTTTGGGCTGGTTAGAGGTAGCAACTTTACTGTGCTAGTTGGCAAAAGTTAGATAAATACACTTTGGTTGATTGTATTGACTTTAAAGGTTTGCAGAACCTCCTTCAAGTCAACCTTTGCAAGATTTGGATCAAATTTAGAGAGCAACACTCCCTTTGGGAAAAATTTATGATGAGTAAGTATTGTAAAGAGAGCCATCCTGACACTGTGAAAAGAATACTTGGGGACTCCAGGATATGGTTCAATATGCTTAAAGTCAGGAACCAAGTTGAAGATTTATTCCTTTAGGATGTTGGCAAAGGGAAGATTAATTTCTGGTTGGATTCTTAGTGTCCCAAAGAGATGTTGCAACCTATCTGATCATGTTAATACCCAATTACAAGTGGCTGACTATTGAGAGGGGAATTTCTAGTCAGTGCCAATACTCCAAACAATTCTACAGGCACAGTCTGCTATGAAAATTAGTAGAATTCAGTTTGAGAGATCCAGAGCTGACAGACTGGTTTGGTAGGGTTGTCTACATCAAAGCCTAACTAAATCAATTTACCTTAAACTCAACTCCTGGGAACAAAAGCCTTGGGGAGATCTTATTTGGCAGAAAAGTTTGTCCCCAACTATGTATTTTTTTAGCTGGAGAATTTATCATGGACTGCTCCTCACTGATGATATACTTAAGCTCAAAGGATTAAGAGGCCCTTCTCAATGCTATTTATGTGGAAAGGAGAAGGAATCCATTACTCATTTATTTTTCAAATGCAAATTTTCTCAAGAGGTATGAGCTTCCTTCTCTAATCATCTCAGCCTGAACACTATTCACTTGGAGTGGTCTAATATTTTTTCCTGCTGGAAGTGTTGGAAGTCTGCTAAGGTTGGTGTTATTCCTTTCATGGTTGCCTGGTTTCATTGGATGGCTAGGAACAAGGCCAAATTTGATGGTCAGCCTATCACTCTATCACAAGTGACTAGATTGTGTATCTCCTATCTTCATAAATTAATACTCCACCAAAAATTCCCTTGCATCTGCTCTCCTCCCCCACTTGAAAGGCCTTATTATCTCAGAGTTACTACAGTTTACTAGATTCCTCCTGTCTTCCCTTCCATCAAAATTAATACTGATGGCAGTCACTCAAAGTTGGGTGCTGGGGTGGGTGGAGTGTTCAAGGATCATAATGGACACTGCCTACTCTTTTTTCAGGCCCGTCTAAGCTAATGATGAACTTGAAGCTGAGCTTATTGTTGTGTTTTGGGCTCTTACCCTTGCTAAATTGAATCAGTGGCACCAGTTACTACTTGAAGGAGATTCACAGGTCCTTCCACAAATGTTACACGAAGGCAGACCCTCCTCTTGGTATCATTACAATGAGTAACAAAATTCAGGACCTGATAGCCAATATGAATCTTCAATTCTCCTTTATTTATAGGGAAGTGAAAAGACCTGCAAATTGGCTTGCTAGATCTGGTCTTTCTTCCTTTGAGTGTGTTATATCCTACTCCCACACTTCTCCTTTCCTCTTTTTGCTGGCTGGGGATACTCATCAAACTCCCCACATAAGAATTGTAACCTGAGCTTTAGTTAATGGAAATCTAACCTTTTGTTATATATATATATATATATATATATATATATA
>NW_018164444.1:19196432-19219262 GCF_001263595.1 Phalaenopsis equestris
TATATATATATATATATCAATATTACAGAGATAATCATTTTTTTATCAAATTTAATTATTATATCTTTTTAAAAAAAATACCATTTTTAGGAATTATCATTACACAAGGTTTTCCAACATCTCTCCTTCACTTAGCCTAAGAAATTAAACTCTCTCAACATATAAATACCATGCACTTATTTTGTTATATCATAAAGTCATAAATAATTTGGGCATGAAATCTAAACTTTCTTGTGGGGATAAAAACTAAAAAAACCACAAACTCAAATTTTTGGTCATGAAAATATGTAGCTAGGTTTGGGAAACACTTGCTTAAGGCATGTGTTTAAACATGTGATAATTTCCACGAGATGTGATATTATACAAATGAAATGGAGATTTTTCTTACATTGTAAATATCTATTACATAAATTTTGCAGGGTAATGACATAGAAGATAGGTTTATTCATCATGTTAGCAAATGACACAAATGTTTAGCATAATTTAAGCGCATGACACATAGGTTTAGCAGAATGTAAACTAATGATACAAAAGTTTAGCATGAACTAAACAAATGACACATATGTTTAGCATGATTTAAATACAAAACACATGAATTTTGCACTTGAACTAACATATAACACATAAATTTTCATGGAATTAACATATAACACCCATGAATACTCATAAAACATAACTTCATAACACAAGAGATCATTTACTTTAACATGTACGCACATGGACATTCATTTCACATAATGATTTTTCACATGCACATCAACACATACATTTAGGTTCATTTACTCAAACACACACACTTTCCTTATTCCATCCTTTTGCTTATTTTCGAGTAAGATAAGATGGGGTAGTGAGATGATGGGTTAGGTTGATATTTATGATTTTGGGTAGTGTTGTAGGACTAATGAGGTCACATGTGAGGCTTTTTTTGGCTTGATTATCATTAGGTTAGGGTTATAATTTCTTGTTTACACTTGATTTAAGTGTGTTAAGGCCATGTTTAGGGGTTTTATGGTTAGGTTAAGTCAATGAGTGTGTGTACTGAGTTATGTTAAGCTTAGGGTTTCAGTTAGGCGTTCAATGGGGTGTGTATCTATCAAAGGGGATATGTTGAATCAATTTAGGATTTTTCAGGTTAAGTTGGAATTATTTAGATAAACTTTAGTTAGGCTATGCTAGGTAGGTCATATTTTGATTAGATTATGGTGTTTATGGATTTTGGGTAGGTTAATATGTTAGGGTTTATTTGGATTTTTTTTAGTGTAATGGCTTAGTGCTAAAATAGGGAGTCTGGAAAGTAAAGTGGTTGTTTTTGGTCATGATTGAAGTGAGAGGGAGTGTGGAAAGTGAAGTGGGTTGGTTTTAGGTTAAGGTCAAATTAGGTAGTTTTTATTTATGGTGGTAAGTTTTCATGTAAGGTTAAGTGAGTGCATTCATGTGTGAAGTGTGTTAGTAGTTGGTCTTAGGTTTCAGTTTGAAGGGCAAGGGTTATATTAGATATGTGTGTTCTTTGTAAGACTTATAGATTGAGTATGTTAGGTGCATTGGATAGAATAATTGATTTTGCAGTACGGTGCGTAATAGATTAATGAATTTGTGCTAAGCAAGTGCTTGCTTTGGGTGGTGTAATGGGCTAGGATTTGATGAGTATAGATTCTAGTTTTTGCTGGGTTTAGTTATAAGGGTTTTAGCCATGCCTATTTTTAGGTCTAGTGTAGGGGTTTTGGGTATATCTTCGAGTAGACTAATGGTTTCTTGTCCTTGGGTGTGTAGTAGGTTAATGGGAGTGTGTTGAGTTTGTCATGGTTTTTGATAGTGGTTTGGTAAGAAGAGAGGAAGAAGATGATGTGCACATGTTTCAATTTAGGTGAAAAAATGGGAAGAAAATAATAAGGAAGTTCGGCCATGGTGGGAAAGAAGTGGAGGGCAAATAAAATGAAACATCCCAATGATCTACATCTTATAAAATTGAAGAAATAAGTAATTGACATGAGAAGATAGGGTAATAAATTCCTTATATATGCCTTGATTTCATAGCCTTGGGTGAAGAAAGATTTCCTTGTCTTTGAATGAAGTGTTCCTTATTTACCTCGAATGACTTAGTGGTGTTCTTGGTTTATCATAAGAACGAAAAGGGGAGGGGAGGAAATAGAGAGATGGGGGAGAGAAATTTGAGTTGGAGAGAGATAATGAGAGGGGAGTTGGGATTTTGGTATGTGTGGGAAAATGAGTGTGGAGGAATTTTGAGGGAGGGGTTATGTTTGAAACGGGGGAGCTAAGGGGCTCGGCTTGGAGGGAATGGCCAAGAGGTAGAAAGAGGGAAAATTTTGTAGAGAATTTGAATTTCAAAGGTGGATGTTAGAGTGGTTAGGGTGAATAATACAAGTGCTTGTCATTTTAAAGAGAATGAAGCAAGTAATCTAATCGTCCAAACTATTTTAAAAAAGGTGGTCTCTTGTCCAAATATTTCTAGTTGAAGTTGCTAGTTCGGTACAAGGTTGTTATGGTGGTTACGACAACAAATTTTAACTTAGGCTCAATTGGTAAAGAAAAATCCAAGGAATTCAGTTGTGCAATGGTTTTGGTCAAAGTGACCTGCATCTCAAGATATTTTAGGTCGGGCACATAACCTAAGAGATAGAAAGTTGGTGGATTTCAAGTCAAAGAATTTTGTTGGTTTCAATGGCTTAATTTTAGTTTTTTTTTTTTTTTTTTTTACTTTAGATTAACTTTGGTTGAGGTTTGATTTTATTTTGATTTCATTTTGTGTCAATTATTTGCAATTATTATTTTTCATTAACATTATCATTTTCTCTCTCAAGATTATCATCGACTCAACGGACCCGCAAATGAAGTTGAATTTGGGCACAAATGGGTTAATTTGCAAGATTTTGATGATACAAATTTACCAACGATGTCTTTATTTATAAAATAATGATTAGTTGAAAATTTTTAACTTGGGATCATTTTTCATATATGAAAACCCTAGGTGTAAAACCTTACATAAAAGTAGTTTCTGGTGAGCCCCAAATTGATTTTCATGCTACTCATTTATGATTATAAAGATCAGGTAAATTATGAAATATATTTGTGATCACTGGATTAACATGTGTAGAAAACAATAATTTTTAGGTGTGTGGAGTATTATTTGTGTATGAAAAATTATGTTATAAAAGTTTTTACATAAAATTTGTCTCATATAATGGTCAAACTTGTTTGCATGGTCTTTATTTTTTACAATAAGTATCTTGAAAATTCAAAAATGAAGCTTCAAACCATTCACCAATTCAGAGAGAAAAAAATGATAATTTTGGGATTTTAAATGGTTAAGGTGAAATTTAGGTCAATTTTATGGTTTCACTCATGCTGATTATATTTGACTTCATTTGATTTATTTGATTTCAATTTTTGTTTAGTAAGATTTTAGCTTAGTTAAACTAGAGTGTAGCTCAATAATTAACTCAAGTTTGATGTAAGTCGAGAAAACATGGTTGACAGAAAAATGAGGTCAATAATGTTTAAGTTTTATTGAAAATTAGCTACACTTAAATTAAGCTAAATATTTTATTAATTAATAGCAAAGTTCGTTATCTTCGACATGGAAGTTCTAGCATGAGTTATATTGTTTTGTTCAATGTTCCAAAAGAAAAGAGAATTCCACATAGTTAAATTTCAAATGGGTGAACTCGTCAGTTATTAAGAAATAAAAAACTTACGATCAATGATTATCAAAAAGACATAAGAGAGTTTTAATATACAAACCAACGACCTATACTTTTTATTTTACCTTTTCCTCGTTCACACTGTTGCTTCGGAGAACCACACCTTTCTATTCCCAATTTTGCTAAAATCTTTTTCTCGAATTCTTATACTTAAATTATAGGTGACACTAATTCCACAATTCCATATTTTTATTTGATTTTTAATTGTTTGATCTTAAGCTTTCTTAGTTTAAGTGTTTTCAAAAATTCGAAAATGTGATTTATCTTTCTAGAATTTTGATGATGTATCTCATTGCTACATGTGTGCTAGTCAACTCTTAGATATTTTCCATATTTAGAGCGTAAATTTTAAAGAGTAAATTTTACACCTTGCACACAATTCTCATGTTTTTATGCTTCTCACACTTAAAATTCATATTTACTTACATGACTGGTGATTTAAGCTTATGCATGAAAAGATGTATTTCACTATTTAAAAATGGTGAGAGTGTTATTTTGATTTGATATTAAAAGTATTGTGTGCATTGTGAGTAAATATGAAAGTTTAGTTTTGAGATATAATAATGCATAAAAGAAATATATTCTATGTTTGTAAATATCTCTATTAGGGGAAATTTACATGCCTAACACACAATTCTTTTGAATTTATGTATGTCACATTTAAACTTTAATATTTACCTACATCACACATTGATGGTTTAAATCAATGCATGAAAATGTGTATTTCACTCTTAAAAGTTATAATAGTGTTATTTTTTATTTGATATTGAATTTTTGAGTGTTATATGAGTAGATATGAAAGTTTAAGTTTAAAATATGTAAATACGGAAAAGCAGTGTTCTATGTATGTAAATTCCCCCTTTAAAGGTATATTTACATACCTAGCTCACAAATCTTATATATTTATGTGTATCACTCATAAACTTTTATATTCTCATACAACACACTTTGGTGCTTTAAGCCAATAAATGAAATTATAACATATTTTTTAAAAAGTAAAAATAATGCTATTTTTAATTTGATATTTGATGTGTGCTGAAAATTTCATAATGAGAGATTAATTGTTTAACATCTTAGCATTTGATGAAGATCCAACACACATATTGATAAAAAAGAATTATGCAATATGAGACACCTAAAATTTTTATGTGGAAAATCCTATAAAAGGGAAAAATTTACTGGGTCAGCCTAGTTAAATTAATCTAATGTTGGCTCTTCTCTTGAGTTAGGAAAGATGAAATTACAAAATTTATGTATAATGATATTTCAACAAGCATAGTCATAACAGTTAGCGAAGGCCTTACTCAATTATTGGAGATAATAGTTCGTAATGAATGTCGTAGATGGTGGTTGTAGTGTCAGCTTATTGTAGGGGCTACAATTGAAAGTCAAGGTAATCAGTGGCTAGAGAGATCATGAGTGATAACATTAGAAGCATTCATAAGCCACAAATGCTAGAGTTGGGAGCTGAATGAGCTATGAGAATATTTGTAAGCTACAGAGAGAAAGATTTCGAGTTGCATGAGCTGTGAGAATGTCTATAGGCTCCTATGGCTAGACTTGAGAGCTGCAACAGCTGCGTGCCACATGGGTCATAGTTGGTCCCATAAGTTATGAGAGTGTGCGGGAATAACATCACTAGGCTTTTAAGGCAAGAGTTTGGTGTTTTATGAGTGATGAGCTATGTAAAGCATAGTTGTTCAAGTAGGTCGTTGGGGGTGAGCTACATAATATCTTAAGGCTGCAGAGGCTGGAGTTAAGAGTTGCATGAGCAGTATGTCACATTGGCTGTACTTGGTTACATAAGTGGTATCAATGAGCTGAAGTAACACTTGCAGGCTATAAAGGATAAAGTTTGGAGCTGTAAGAGCTGTGAGTCAGGTAGGTCGAACCTTATCACATGGGTCATGGTGGCGAGCAAAAGTAATGTCCATAGGTCGTAGAGACTATAGTTGGGAGCTGCATGAGTTGTGAGCCACGTTGTTCATAGTTCGTCACATAGCTTAAGTAACATTCATAGGTTGCAGATGCCAGAGTTGAGAGTCCATGAACTATGAGTTGTGCAGGTCGTAGTTGGTAACACAAAACTTGGTGGTGAGATAAAGTAACTTCCATCAGTCGGAGAGGTCAGAGTTGGGAGCTGCATAAACTATGGGTCACATAGGTTAAAGTTGGTCATATAGGCCATGTTGATGAGCTGAAGTAATATCCATAGGTTGTAGAGGCAGCTGTAGTTGGGAGTAACATGAGTTGTGAGCCACGTAGGTTGCAGTTGGTCACATAGGTCATGGTAGTGAGATGTAATAGAATATTTAGAACACATAGGTCGGGGTTGAGAACTACTTGAGCTTTGAGAACATCCGTAGGTTATAAGGGTTAGAGTTGGGAGCTACTGATCTCTGAGAATGTCTGTAGATTTTGAAGGCCAGAGTTGAAAGTTGCATGAGTAGTGAGCCAAATAGGTCATAGTTGGACATATAGGCTGTAGTTGTGAACCACAAGGAGAGAAGTTCAAGAGTCTAAAGAAAATTGTCACATGATAGGTGTGTTGTTACATCATTTTTAGGGTGCTTCATTGTATTGTATGTGGGGCACGTCCTTGCACCTTAGCAGTGGTGCATCATTGCACTATATTTTGGGAGCGTCATTGTTACATCATAGTTGGGGTACGTAGTTACAACAATGTTGGTCATTACTCTTTATAGTGCTTCCTTGCTCTACAACGAGCATCATGAATCTTTAAGTGGCTTTTTTGCAATAAGCAAGGGATGCCAATTGTGGATGGTGAGTGGTGGCCGACGGTAGTCAAATATTATGGAAACTGGAAGTGTTCACTGGTTCTTTGGTCCGAAATGACATTGGAATTTAGCTCATTCTTCTCGATGCAACTCCAATTCCCACTCTTCTCCCATTTCATGATAGAAGGTATGACTTTATTTATTGAATATGGGAGATGCATCTCTATAAATAAGGAAGTAATATGAACCACTCCATTGAACGGTCCAAAGAGCTTCACTCGATTAGATTGTGAGTTTAAGGATATTTGAGTGTCTTAATGACGCCGAAATTGACTAGTCTTAGACTCGTTGGACTTGTCTCGTTAAGATGCTCAACTAGACTATAAGCTGATTGATTTGGAATCCTTTTGATCTTCCAATTAACCACCCAATGTTTTCAAATGTGGTTAATAACTATATGTGGACTTGATCTAACTCGAATTGGGCCAAAATTTGTGTCATTGGTTCTGCCTCATCGAGTAGGTAAGTTGACTATGAGTTTACTAGAACTGGAGTTCTGAATGATTTTTAAATTGAGATTGAATGTTTCTTGCTAAAAAAATTCTCCTATATTTGTGCTAATTGCCTTGATATTCATGTCATACGACAAAATTTGGTAATAACCTATCAATATTACTGTTCTAAGTGCTATATGCGTAAAAATGAAAGTTTTGGTTTGAGATGTAAATGCATAAGAATTTTTTTCTATGCATATAAATTCCTGTAGTGTTACTATTATTTATTTCTTGCTTAATAGAGATGTTTCTATAGGCTAGCACAATTAGATGACTTTTTAAAAACAACAAAGAAATTTGAGCACATCATGGTAAAAATAAAAAGATAATTATATAAGAACTCTTGACGAGAAAGATCAAGACACTTATTCTAGTTAAGTAGCTTTTATTTTTTTGTAGATTTTATCTTCAGCTAATTAAATATTGACAATGAAGATATCAACATATGAAAGAGAACCTAAGGTCGATGCCGTGTTGCTTAATATTTTAAAATTTAAAACGTTTTTGACGGATCCAATTATTATAGTGAAAAAAGTTGAAAATCTAATCGAAGAATTCAACATATGTTTCTTTTCTGAGTCGATATTTGAAGAGCGGTCTATATAAAGATGATGTTTCCCTGAATTCCGAGATTTTCTTCATGGGATTTCTAAGTTTCCTCCCTAAAAGAAGACCAAGAAGGATTAATTTTATTCTTGTGCAGGACAAATTTCTGGATATGTATTTTTTAAGTTGATGCTCATTACAAATGAATACATTTGATTACACATTTAATACTAAAACTCATGCAAAATTTTGTTTGAATACTTCAGACAATATTTTTAGCCTAATCAGTACTAGTTAAAAGACTTGCACGGTACTTAAAATACATAAATGGGCACCATGAGTCTATTTATAGTCCTACTATTTAAATAGTTTATGCTTTAGGCATTTAAAATAATGGTCGGAAAATATGTCTGTTTATCCAAGTAATATTGCTACTTTTAGTGTCATATGTAATAGCCAGTTTCAGTTTGCTGAAGAAGAGTTGGGATGGTACCTGCTGACAATGGGCCTATTTATCTACCTGGAGGCATTTTAAGACTATCTAAGAGGCTTATTTGATCGGATAACGACAAGCAATGCCATACTGGTTTTGACGAAAATTTAGCCTCTTCAATAATTTTGGGCACCGATATTGATGTGCTGTTGCGAAACAGATTCCAAATAATTTCTAACTCACATAACAAAGGAAGGACACCTAGTGCAAAGAATGATCTTTATAGTTCGCGGACACCTACAAAGCAGCCAGATGCTTGGGGACGGCGTTAAGAGCTAAAAACTTAAGCTGTACCAGCATGCACCATGTGGCTGCTTTGTAGGTGTCAAAATAGATTCCAAATATATACTGATATTCTGTCATTGTTAATAACAAATCAGTCTCAAAAGTAACTTGTATGAGCCTTGCCTAATACAATAAAAATCTAATTATCCTTGTATAAAAGGCTGTAGGTGCTTGCTGGTACTTGCTTGGGATTCAGAGAGCAGCGAAATGCCTGAAAGAACAATGCTCACTGCTAGCTGATGCCAACGGCTGCAGGCGGCAAACCGTCGCCTGCGTCAGTCCGATCTACTATGGCACCACAACTTCACCAATCACTGGCAGAGATAGATTAGCGTGGGCTAACAACTCCAACGCCAGAGCTACTTGCCTCGACAGCAGCAACAACTTCGACTATGGATCTTATAAATGGACAGTCTCTCTTGTGGCCAACACCAGCCGCCTTGAGAAAATTCTTCTTCCCATTTTCTGGGGCTTAATGACACTCAGGTGCGAAAGAAACTATATATGCTAATGCTTCTGTCTATATAATTAATTATTGCTTACTTGATAGTAAAAACGTGTAAATTAGCACATTTGGAAACCTGGAGAGCACAACGGAATGGCTCGAGATCGTTTTCAACATCATCACCATAACCTCTGCTCTCGTCTTGGTCACGATGTTGATTGGGAACATCAAGGTTAACGGTTGTCAAATATGCTTGATGAAATGTTGAGAAAGAAAATTTAAGCCTATTTTCAGTTTATTATTCATTGCAGGTTTTCCTGCACGCGACGACTTCAAAGAAGCAAGCTTTGCATCTGAGGATGAGGAGCGTTGAGTGGTGGATGAAAAGGAAGAATCTGCCGCAGGGTTTTCGGCAGCGAGTTCGGCAGTATGAGCGACAGCGTTGGGCGGCAATGCGAGGTGTGGACGAATGTGAAATGGTAAGAAATCTCCCAGAGGGGCTGAGGAGAGACATCAAGTATCATCTCTGTCTGGATCTCGTGCGCCAGGTATCATGGAGCATTCATTTTATTTCCAACACCGACACTCTAAGAGACGTTTGACAAACATCGATATTGATCATTCAGGTCCCTTTGTTTCAACACATGGATGAGCTGGTTCTGGAGAACATTTGTGACCGGGTGAAGTCACTCATTTTCCCCAAAGGAGAAACGGTAAGAAACCATTAATTTTCACCAATTGCCGGAGCCGGGAAAAAAAAAATTCTAATCATTAGAATACATTTCCAACTCAGATAACAAGGGAAGGAGACCCAGTGCAAAGAATGATATTTATAGTTCGAGGACACCTACAAAGCAGCCAGATGCTTCGCGACGGCGTTAAGAGCTGCTGTATGCTCGGCCCGGGCAACTTCAGCGGCGACGAGCTCCTCTCGTGGTGCCTCCGTCGACCTTTCGTGGAGCGGCTGCCTCCGTCTTCGTCCACGCTTGTGACGCTAGAGACGACGGAAGCATTCGGGATTGAAGCAGCGGACGTGAAGTATGTGACGCAGCACTTCAGGTATACGTTTGTGAACGAGAAGGTAAGACGGAGCGCTCGGTACTATTCGCCGGGGTGGCGGACTTGGGCGGCTGTGGCTATCCAGTTGGCTTGGCGGAGATATAAGCACCGGAAGACTTTGACTTCCCTGTCATTCATAAGACCACGGCGGCCACTTTCGAGGTGCTCGTCGTTGGGTGAGGAGAAGCTGCGGCTTTATACAGCGCTGCTCACCTCGCCAAAGCCAAATCAGGATGACTTCGACTGCCTTTGATTTAATTCAGTCGTTGTTGAAGGGTGTTTATCGTAATTTTACTATTTGGCAATTTGCCTATTTTTTTAAAATGCGCTGTATTATGGGGATTGGTTGCAATTAGATGTCTAAAGTGTTGATTTTCTCATATAAATCAAAATAAGTTATGTAATGATGCACAATCAATAAATTTTCATCATCCGCATAAATCTCCAAATATAACACAGAACTCGAGTTAATTTCTTAAATAATAAATATTTAAATTTTAATTAAAAGTCATCTAGAACTCTGATTTCAACAAACTTATTGTCAAGCTGACCAGTTCAACGAGACGTACCCAATCGTACAAAAAAAAGATCAAACCCAAGTGAAATTAAGCCAAAAATCAAGTCATTAAACTACTTTTGAAAACCTTTTGGGCACTTTTAGAAGGTCAAACAGATTATGAATTTGACGAGCTCATATTCGAATCAAGTGCAATTTCGACACCGTTAACGCACTCAAATGTCTATCAAATGTCCAATGACCGAGGAAACTTTCCAGGCTGTCTGAACAGAGTTGTTCGAATTCCTTTCTTAAATATAACTGAAACTTTATAAATAGAGTCATATCCTCTTCATGAGAACGAGTTGAAGTTAGCAGCTTGAAGAAGGAGCTAAAATCTCGTATAACTTTTGAATCGATGATCTACAGCTCGCGACCAACTCTGGTTAGCGCCTCACTCCGGTCACCGGAGCAATTCAACCAAGTTGGACCGCCAATGCTTCCAGCCAACTCGGATTGATGTCCCCTCTGGCCACCGTCACCTCTGACACCTCTGGCCACCACCACCTCTAAAAGCTGCCATGCTGACCAAAGTTAACCATCATCGATTCCCTCACACTCCTTACAACGAAGCACTGTACAAAATAACCTACAAAGTTACAACATCATCCCAGACGTCGTACTGACTGTGAAGATAGTGTATTGAAGCACCTACTATCGCCCCTCCTTGTGGCCACTCCCTACTGTGGAGCTACAAGTCCTATGCACTGACATTATCACTTAAGAAGTTGTGTAACCCTTTTCCATCAGGGGGAAAAGGGCTTGTACCCATTAAAACAACAGAGGGAGGAAGAGCACTAAGCAGAAATAATAATTAGAAATTTTAGATTGAAAGGATAAGAAAAAGTTTGCTCTAAAATTGCGATAGAAAGTTTCGAATACCTCTAACAGAGAGGATATTCTCCATTACAAAGTCACTGTAGCTAGCCCTGCCTTTGTTGACTTTACAAAAATTTCTAAATCTAGTTGATTATGAGTGAATAAGGGTAAAAGTGCTTAGCTGGTAGTGTATACATCCATTATGTTAAGTGAGGTGTGTACAATATTATCCCCCTCAAGTTAACGCTGCTAGGTTGGAGGGTTAGCTTGTTACATAGAAGGAGATAGCTTGGTGTGGAATTATCTTGGTGAAGATACCCGTTTGGTGATCCATGGCAGAGATGTGGTTGATGCCAACTTTATTAAAAAAAATTTTCTTAAGAATGAAGTTATAATCTATTTCAATGTGTTTTTGTGTGAGCGTGGAAAATTGGGCTGAGCTATGGCCATAGTGTAAGTGTTGCAATGTATGATTGTTGGGGCTGTGAGCAGGACACGGAGATCATGTAACAATCTTTGTAGCCATATAACATCAGTGGAAGCTGTAGAGAGAACACAATATTTAGCTTTAGCAGAAGACAGAGAGAATGTAGGCTACTTCTTTAATTGCCATTAGATGAAATTATTTCCCAAAAAGGAACAACATGTTTGTTATATCATTAGCCCAACTTGAGTCTTAGTAACTATGCAGAATGAGCAATCCTTGGCGAATGGGAAGACCAAAGCTAGCAGTCCCTTTGATGTATCGAAGAAGATGTTTCAATTGTTGGAAGTGAAGGTATAAGTGCTATTGTAGGTATTGAGAGAGTGTGTTGACTGCTAAGGTAATATCTAGTTTTGTTAATGTCAAGTATTGTAGAGAGCCTATAAGGTACCGATAGAGTTGCAAGTCTTTTAAAGGTTGCTTAACATGCCTAGAAATGTGCTACTTATATATATATATATATATATATATATATATATATACATTTCTTGCTCATTTCTAATGATATTGCACATTAATGAAAGTTTTTTGGCATGTTTTTCAATTCAGGTACAAGAGATAGAGTTTTTGAGAAAAAAGATAAAAAACGGAGCAAACTAGGATCAAATGGAGCAAAGGATTATAAAGTGAGCTGGTGCCTAGGCACCAGCTTTCGGTGCCTAGGACCTAGACCTATACATGAAAATAAAGAGTCAGGCGCCATGGTTCCAGGATTAGGCACCTATGTGCCAGACAATTATTTTGGGCTATAAAAGTTAGCGCTAAGGTGCCACAGTAGGGCTCCTAGGCACCAAAATTCATTTTTGATTTTATGTATTGAATTTAAATGAATTTAAAAGAGGAAACTGAGGTGACTCTTGGGGATTTGGAGTGTTATTTTAAATGGAGTTAAGAGGCGCCCAAAAGGTGGTGTGTGAAGGGGGGATGGTGTGAAGACGTGTCTTTTTCTTTGGTGTGAGGAAGAGCTTTTGGGAATGTGCGTGTGTCTCTTATAGTGAAATTGTAAGGAGAGTTGAGAATTCATTAAAAGGATTTCAAATGATTTGCTTGGGAAGAAGTTTAAGATAAATAATTTATATTTCTGTTTGAGTTCTGTTTATTGTGTAAATCATAAATTTAATATAAATCATATTTTGTTGTGTTATCCCCATGAGATCAGAGTAGTTTTCTTTATCTTTCTCCTTGCAATAAGAATTAATCTTGTGTAGGATTAAAATTGTCTTAAGTTTTCTCTTATTCCACAGTTGTGATGATTCATTACTTCGTACTTAATTTACATATTCAATCTAGCCAATTGGTATGTTAAAACTTGTTGTGAAGTCATAATGCCCCGGGAGGGATATGTTTTCCTTGAATAGTAAGAATCACAATAATCTTGTGGGTGATAAGGTTGCCCATTCGTTAGTGCAAATATATTAGAAGATAGGTTTTGATGGGTGTAAATTAGTGATTCTAGGTTGACATGCTAGAACCTTAAACAATTTGATCTAGAGTTTAGAACTTAAAAGATCAGTTAGTCCTAAAGAGAGGGTACAATGGGTAATTTAGAGTGTCATGCTAGAACCTTCCGAGCATAACCTAAGATTTAAGAACTTAACTCTAGGTTAGCCGATGTTTTTTATGCACTCGGAAGAGGGTAAGGATATGTATGCTTCTATTTGTAACACAATATAATTTATAACAATTTGAATTATACACTGATTATAATCTCATTGTAAGGGAAAATACTTTCATATAATTTAAACTCTTCTACATAAAGTTAGTTTTTGAAACTAATATAGTAAAAATTAGTTACTTCTTTTTACATATATAATTGTGACCTACTTTCCTAGAAAATTTTCTAGAGTTTAAGCTAAGTTTTACGAGGTTCATAAAAGAGTTTTCACCTTCCCTGTGGAATCGATACTGTGAGTTTTAAAACAAAATCCTATTTTACTTGAAACGATTTGTGTATTTACATAGTATCCCTAGTGTGTAAATTTAAAATGTGGAGAAAAAAGAATTATTTGACAAGTAACATTTAGATAAGAATTAAACATTACACAAACGCTGCGGCATCAAGTTTTTTACGCTATCTTTTCAAATTAAAATTGAAATAATTACTCACAAAGCATGCACACATTGTGTTGGGACCAAGTTGTTGGCACCATTGTTGGGGAAGGAAGGAAGCAATAGAACTTTTAACTTAGAAATTTTATTTGAACTGTAGAATTTTTTAGGAAAATTGTAGTGTTGTTTACATATAAGTGTTTGTTTGGGTGTTTAAAATATATGAGTGTTTTGTTTATTTTATATTCCGACCTTCTATTTTTGTATAAATAGTTTGGGATCTGAATGTTTAGTATCTTATGATTTTGAGATAAAACGAATTATAAGAAAAAATCAAAAACAAAAGAACTTCACAATTTACACGAAATGACAAACACATCAAACAATAAAATTGATAATCAAACTGCTAAAAATGAACATCATCATGTACAAAGACCTTTAAGAGATTACACAAAACCTATAGGAGATGAAATTCACTTGAGCATACAAACTTCTACTGTAGCGGCTAACTCATTTGAACTGAAACCCGCTATAATCCAAATGGTACAAAAAAATTAGTTTGATGGAACTCTATATGAGGATCAAAACTTACACCTTGTGAGCTTTCTAGAATTATTTGTTACATTTAAGTACGATGACGTATCAAACGACGCGTTAGACTTAGACTTTTTCACTTTTTCTAAGGCATAAAGCTAAGATGTGGTTAAACTCATTAGATATTGTATCTATCAAAATTTAGGGAGAGTTAGCGCTTAAATTCCTAGCTAAGTATTTTCCACCTTAAAAAATTGCTAAGTTTAGAAATGATACTACCTCATTTACTTAGTATGAAGGCGAGTCAATACAAAGTTTAAGGACGATTTATAGAACCCCTTGGGATGTGTCCACATCATGCTTTGCCAAACTGGTTAATTATTCAAATATTTTATAATATGTTAGTAGGATCTCTTAGATCTATTATTAATGCTACTGTAGGAGGTTCATTAATGTCAAAACCATTTGATGTTGCATGTGTCTTAAGAAATTAGCCAGTGTTCATAATACTAATGTAATTTTTATTTTGGTATCTCAAGTTGCTATATTATTTATGAAGTTAAAACAATTTAGAATGAACTTATCTCAAACACCTCATATGAGTGAGGAAAACTCATTGGGACAAATGATGGATTCTAAATCACCTTCTTATGAGACTTTAGATATAATTAAAAATAGACTAATAACCCATATTCTAACTATTTTAACCCAAATTAGAAAAACCACCCTAACTTTAATAAGAATAATAATTCTAATGGTGGAAATCAACAATGCGGGAACAATCAAGCAAAACCATTGGGAAACAGGAACAACCAGAGTAGTACTAATTATAGACCTTCTTATCGTCCTGAATTTACCAATAACCAACAAATTAAGGAGAAGAAGTTGTCTATAGAAGAAGTGGTGTCACAGATGGGGAATCAGTTACAAAGCAAGAGTGTTACGGTTGAAGCCCAGACTTATCACTGTCATCGACCACAACTCCCTCATGTCAATGTTAGTTGTTGATATCATTGTTGATGAGGAGTCACCACTCTGTTTATCTATCATATGGCCCTATTCTTCAATTAACTTATGCTTTTGAATAATACGAAAGATCCTCAGATATTAAGAAACTTCGAGAAGGAAGGAAAAGGGTCTTAAAATATGAAACAGTAGAAAAAGAAAATGTAGGGATGATTTTCATAGTCGTGAACATTATAAAGAAAATAAATTCTCACATATAAAAAATCACATGAAAAATATAGTAACCATAAATATAGGTATATTACCTATTCTGAGTTCCTCATTCTCCTATAAAAGTATGCTCCGATAGTTAATTACATCTCAGGCAATCAAAACTGTCTAAGAAAACTCCTGATTAACGTTAACACTCATTCTCTAAGAAATTTATATTTTTAATGTCAAAATCAAGGAAAGAAATATAAATGTTCAATCCTAGGGGAGATAAGTTTCTAAATGTCATGTACTATTTTATAGGTAATTTTTTTTTGTTTTGATTTTTTTTAACGTGTCGTAATGTCATACTATATTGTTGTTATGTTTTGTTTTATTTTAATTATATTGTTTGGTTTTATTATTGTCATTTTATTTTTTTTGTTTTGTTATTTTGTTGTGTTGTTGTCTTTTTGTTTTATTATTGTCGTTTTGTTGTTGTGCTGTGTTGAGGTTTACCTTTTCTGCTTCAGAATGTCATCCTGCAAAATAAAGTCAACACTCCCTAATAACATGAGAAGTAAATCTAAAGCATAATTTATATCATGTCTCCAGCAAACCTGGAAAATAGAACATAATTAACATCAAAACATGTTTTAATTTGTCAATTTTAATTGACTGAGTAAATTTTTAAACGACCCGGTCAAGATGTCTATAGCTCTGTTGTTCGCCTTTTTCAGAAAAAGATATTTGATTTATTTATATATATATATATATATATTATAATTTTGGAAAGTAATATTTTAATTTTAAAAATATGGGACCAAACCTATCTCGTATAGACAATAGTTTAAATAAATAAGCACAACACTACAAATGACATACCTATCCCGAGGAATAAACATATCATTTTCGAGTGAGGCTTGATTAAATAAACTAAAGGATTTATGACATCCATTTTAGTTTGAGAAACCATTATGTTTTCCCTAACTAATATGAAAAATAGACTGAGTTTGTATTAAACTGAGTTCTTAAAGTTTCCTATAAGGGCAAGCCCCTTATAATTAATTACATCTTAAATGACTGAGGCCACCTAAGAAAACTCTCAATTTAGTTCAAAAATTTTTTTCTTCAAGAATTTTAAAGGGTAGGACTTTTCAAGGTTGGACAAAGGAGTGTCAAATGGTAAAGGCTTAAATTTGGAACATTGTTATGGAATGCAAAGGAAGCAAACTAGTGGTTGTCATAGATCTTGAGGAGAACCTCAATGACTTCCCAGGCTATCCTATAGTTTGGTTTCAATTTTGAGAAGAAAATTATTGAATGTTTTATCCTACAAATTATTATTATTTAGCGCTTACATTTGTATGACACAATCATACAAATAGCCTGGAAGATAGGAGGATTTATGTAGTAATAAACGATAACCTCGATGTTGCAAAACGCTTTAGGGTTTAAATTGCACAACATGATTACGGAAAAATCTAAAGATGAGGTGAGGATTTATGTTGTGCTAGGCAAACAACCTCAAAATTCTTTGGCATGTTATTTAATTCTAATGAAAAATTTATTGTTGTAGATCAACTTGTTGTTGTATAATGTTACCCTCGAAGTTAGCTTCGAGCTCCTCATCAAAGTAGCAATCCTAAAAATTAGACAAGTTAGATCCTAAAAATTAGAAATGATTTCTTATAAGAGCAAGCCCTTATAGTTAATTACATCTTAAATAACAGAGGTCACCTGAGAAAATTATTAATTTAGATCAGAAAGTATTGTCTTCAAAAATTTCAAAACTTGGACCTTTCAAGGTTGAACAAAGGAGTGTCAAATGAGAAATGCTCAAATTTGGTACATTGTTAAGATAGAAAACAAGTGAATGTTACAGATCCTAAGGAGAACCTCAATGACTTCCCGAACTATCATATGGGTTGACTTCAATTTTAAGAAGAAAATTATTAAATGTTTCACTTTACTAATTATTCTTATTTAGAGCTTACATCGATATGACACAGTCATACAAATATCCTGTAAGATAGGAGGATTTATGTTGTAACAAATGATAACCTAAATGTATTAAAATGAGTTAGGGCTTAAATTCCACAACATGATTAATGAAAAGCCTAAAGATGAGGTGAAGATTTATTTTGCACTAAAGAAACAACCTCAAAATTCTATGGCATGTTATTTAAATATAACGAAACATTTGTTGATGTAAATCCAGTTACTATTGTAGATTGTTGCCCTCGAAGTTAACTCCAAGCTCCTCATTAAAGTAGCAGTCCTAAAGTCTAAGGTTCAAAAAGTTTAAATTACAAGTTTGTTCAATCATTATGGGGGGGTTAAAGTTGATTAGATTAACATTGGTTAGGATCCCACTATTATCTTATTATGGTACCACTGTTTTCTCTTGAATTTACTTAGTCTAAATGAGTTGTTGAACTCATTTAAATTGAGGGGATCTTGTTAGCAATAATGGGTTACCTCATTCCGAGGGACTCCCGTAAATTCAAAAGAATCTATTACAAGATTGTTATTTTGGTTTTTTTATTTTGAAAATGTTGTTCAATTTAAAAAAAAAATGTTGTGTTTTGCAAATAAATTAAATAAATGCAGGTAGAAAAATGCTATAAAGTAAAGAAATAAAATTTCATTGCATAAAATTATGATCAAAATTACCCATTTACCCCTTTGATCAAGCTAAAATTTAATTAAAATATCAAAATTACCATTTTGCCTCTTGAGCTCTCCACTTCATAACTCATTAAATATAACTCAAATAGCTTTAAAATTTTTATGGTACCCTACTCATGAGTCAATTAAAATATCATAGGAGAAATTATAATTTTTCTGGTTTATATTTAATTTATATAGATATTTTAGCTCAAAAATAGGATTTTTAATATTACTTTATTTAACTAATCAAAGTAAACTTTCTATTCTTGGGAAAGTTATTGGAGGTTCGTCTATGCCAAAGGACCACTTGGACAAAATTTCATGATTTTCAAATTATATTTTAACTATTATAATCGATTAATGATTTTTAGTGATTAATTAAATAGAAAATATATGTTAATTTCAAAAATTACTTTTTATATTTTTTCCTAGATCTCCTTGAGTCTAGAGAACTCAGAGAAATAAACTTTTCATTTTTACTATTTTTTATTATAATTTTTTAATGAAAAATTAGGAAAAATATTTTAAAGGGTCATAATTGATCAGGGAATAATTAAGAATGCTTTTGGGGTATTTTCATGTTTTTGCAATTTTAATTACTTTTAACTTAAAAAGTAGCTCAAAAAAGAACTATTTATTTTTTTAATTACTTTTAATTTAAAAAGTAGCTAAAAAAAGAACTATTTATTTAAAAAAAAATTTATTTTTTCTAAGTGCCCCTGATTACATAGAACTCAAAAAACCACTTTTCATAATTTTTCTATTTATAATTAAATTATTATAATTATTTTAATGTAAAAATGTCATTTTATCTAAAAAAAAGTTTAGTGAACAAATTTTTGGAGGTTCATCTAGGCCAGAGGCCCATTACCTTAGTGTTATAATAATTAACTATGTAGCGGTAGTAATGGCCAGGGTACGCATTTATTTTATGTAATGAAATTTTATTCTTTTACTTTATAGCATTTTTTGACCTGCATTTATTTAATTTATATGCAAAACACAACAATTTTTTTTAAATTAAACAATATTTTCAAAAAAAAAACTAAAACAATAATCTCATAGTACATTCTTTTGAATTTATGGGAGTCCTTCGGATGAGGTAACCGACAATTGCTAATGAAATCCCGAAAGTTTAACTGAGTTTAGCAACTTATTTAGACTAAATAAATTCAACAGAAAATAGTGGTATCAGAATGAGAAAATAGTGAGATCCAAACTGGTGTCGCTCTAATCAACATTACCCACCTAATGATTGAACAAACTTGTCATTTAAACCTTTTGAACCTTAGAATTTAGGACTGCTACTTCGATGATGAGCTTGGAGCTAACTTCGAGGGAAACATTCTACAATAGCAAGTGGATCCTTAGATTTAAATCACATGTCATAAGATTTTGAGGTTGTTTTCCTGGTGCAACATAAATCCTCACCTCATCTTTAGGCCTTTTCATAATCATGTTGTACAATTTAAGCTCTAACTCGTTTTAGTACATCGAGATTATTGTTTGTTATGACATATATCCTCCTATTTTTCATATAGATGTAAGCCCTAAATAATAATAATTACCAGGAGGAAACATTCAATAATTTTCTTCTTGAAATTAAAGTCAAACTATAGGATAGCTTGAGAAGTCATTGAGGTTCTCATCAGGAACTGTGACAACCTGATACACCAAAAATATATGCATTTTTGTACCCATATTTTATACTCATTTTTGGTGATATTTGATCCCCGATAACTGCTTATATGAAACAGTATAACAATAATTATGTTTATATTTTTCACTTATATTTCCTTATTTCGCAATAAAACCAAAAACTTGATCCTGAAGAAAAATAAGAATTTAACTTTTAATTTATATTGGGATACTACGCAAGTATACATATCATTATCAAGTAATATAGGACTTTTTGATTAAGACCTGAATATCAAACCTACAGAGAAGATATGCAATATGAACTTTCTAGAAAACATTCTATTTTTAAAAACATAATTATTTAAACTAAATCGTTCCTCGCTCCAGAACCGTTTGTTTGCTTTGAGATTCACGTAAATATTTTTGGTAATTTTAATATCTTGATAAAAATAGTACAAACTTAAAAAGATAACTTAATAAAAAGATTAAAAAGATAACTTAAGTTTTTGTAGAAGAAAAACTCTAAATATGAAAATATCTTTCTCCTTATCATGAATCAGTAATAAATATAGGAATTTTGTTTTGGAAGTATGCATATTGTGTTGTACTAAATAGGAGCAATAATATTTTTTACCCTTACTAGAGATGCTATAAAGAATATTGGCTAATTTAAAGTTTGAATAGTTCTGAAGACCGACTAGGCAAGGAATATACTAGCTCTCACTCTAGAGTTCCTTTGATTCCCTCCACCTCGGAGCTAACATCTCGTATCAGAACCTAAAACAATAAATCAAGTTAGGGGCTTTAACTCACATTTTAAGTCCTCTAACTCTACACCCTTCAATGAGTATTTCCCTATTTATTTGCACTCAATCATATGAACTACATTCTCATTTATACAAGCTCATGTGATTCTTTTCAATTATTGACTGAGATAATACCATTCCAGTTCTTACATGTTCTCACAATAAATTTTAACATCTGGATTTGCCAAATCAAGAAGTAAATGAAGTACATAGATTTAAATCATCACAACTTCTTCCAACATTAAAGATCGATACTCTCTACAACTTCCATCCAACACTCAATTAATTATCATTTTAAGAAGAAATATAAAGAAAACTACTCAGAATCCATGGAAAAAACAAAATCACACTTTTGTTTAAAAGTAGAAATCATTACCAAACCAACAATAAGTCTCAACTAAAATCAAAAGTAGTCTAAAACAAAAGATAAAAACTTATCTCAAGTCCTCCAGCAAACTCTTGAAGTTCCTTTGAATCTCTTCTCTTTTTAAACACTCTTAACATAAAACTAGAAATAAAAAAAGAATAAATATGTGGTGCCTGAAAATAAAAAAAAATGGATAAATATGTGGTGCCTGAAAATCTCTCTGAACTTTCAAAACTTTTCTGAACTTTCAAAACTTTTCTAGTACTTTCAGGACCGCTTTCAAAGTCCCAATCTTCTTTCACTTATAATTGTCCAAAAGGTACCTTGGTATCTCTTCAAAATGTGTCTTGATTCGATGTATTTTCCCGAGAGATGCATCCTTTGGCAATAATTTTCATACATGGTCATTGTAACCACCTATTAAGACAATAGGTGCCTCAAAAATCTCTTCAAAATTTGTAAAAATGAAATTTACTCGTTCAATAACTGCCACTGGTGCTTAAGCGTGAAGCCTCTAGTGCTTAGGTGCGGCCTTTTCTGTTTACCCGGTGCATAGGCGCCAAAACACTTTTTACATTTTTCAACTATTTTCTCCAAATTTGATCCTTATTCACTCCTTTAAGCATTTTTCACCTTTTTACCTATAACTGAAAGAAAAACATAAAAATACCTTATGTTAAAGTGCAATATCTCAAAATAAATATAAAAATGTGTCTAAAAACAGTATATATTCTAAGCGTATCAATAATGCACGTTAAAGAAAGATATTTTTTATGTTTTATTGCAAGTTGTTAATTTTATGACTTAGAGCAAAAAGGATGAAATTTTGAGTCAAAATGGAGATTTTGAAAAATAGTTCAGCATTGACGGCGCCATACTGGGCGCTGACGGCACCGTTTGACAGAGAAGACAGATTTATATAGGTTACAACTAGTGCCGATGACACATAAATGGGCGTCGACGGCCCCATTGCATGTGCAGACCTTATTTTTAGAAGATTTGACGAATTTGGACGCTTTTTGAAGAGTTTTTGGATGCAGCTATTGGAGAACCAACCCTAGGCTCTATTTAGAGCCAAAATTGATCAGAAAAGAGCCCCCCTTCGCACCTCTTCGCACTCTTCCATGCCACTTTACATCCTTTCACGTCATTCCACACCATTAGTCATTTATTTCCTTATAGTTCTAAGTTTTTATGGTGAGTTTAAGTGTGAATTCTTCTTTAAGAAGTGTTGGAGAGAGGGAGAAGTGAGAGATTTCTTCTTCCTATATTTCCTAGAAGAGGCTACAAAGGATTCATTAAGTGTGAATTCTTCTTTAAGAAGTGTTGGAGAGAGGGAGAAGTGAGAGATTTCTTCTTCCTATATTTCCTAGAAGAGGCTACAAAGGATTCACTTTGAGAAAGAGTTTCAGATAAGTGCTATTTGTTTGTTATTATTGTATGAACTTCCTTTTATATATGATATTTGTGTTTTGTTGTATCTCTCTATTGAAATCTGAGTAGTTCCCTTTATCTTTCTCCCTACTCTCAGATATAGTGAAATGAAGAGAAAGTTTGGATGTGCCAATGTTAAAATATAAAAAAAATATAAAATAAATTGTGATCGTTTTTCAACTCTGCTCTTAATTTACTTTTCAATCTGGCTAATTGAATTGTTAAAATATATTGTGAAACATATGATCGAGGAAATTGAGTATGGGTTCTACAATAAAGTGAGAATTACATTAAAGTCCATGAAGAAGTATTTCGTCCATGGAATTAAGTGCAAATAAATAAGAAAATATACATTTTTGGGTGTAGAAATGGAGATTTTTAGGGTGACAGACTAAAATCCTTAATTCGATCTTTGTGTTTAAAAATTAAAGTGAGAGTTAGCCTTCAGGGGAAGGGAAATGGGAGCTCTGGAGTAC
>NW_018164444.1:19219325-19270683 GCF_001263595.1 Phalaenopsis equestris
CAATGATTTTCTATAATGACTAAACCTAAGATTAGCCAATGATTTTCTATAATACTGAATCAGGGTAGAGATTTAAAATTGCTCCTAACCATTTATCTCCATATTTAAACCATTTATCTCATCTCATTTCATCAAAAACTCAGTGTAGTGGGAAAGATTTCATGTTAGAAAAATTCATCTCATAAACATAGTTTAGTAGTTACTAATTTAAACTATGTATTTAAATTTTTCTAGTAGTTAATAATTTAGTTTTGATAGTATCTCAAACATTCAAAATTAGTAACAGTAATTTTGCTTTATTTCTGTGAATTTTCTAGTTAATTTATCATCTCAAAATTTAAACCTTCCTCGTGGGATCGGTATTTGGGACTTCAATAGAAAATCTTATATTACTTGATAAAGATGCATATACTTGCGTAGAATCCCAACATTAAGTGCTTAATGTTATTATTCATAAAATAGAACATTAACTTTTTGGCACCATTGTAAAGTGGAGTCAACTTTATAAATTTTACACAACTATATTCAATCGGGATCTAGTTTTTGGCGGAAAGTAAATTAATAGATTTGGTAAATTAAGAAATCCGAAAATCCAAAAACATATAACCATATAATTAAGAGTATTTTTAAGAAAATTTTCTTTGCTTATTATATTTGTTTATGCGAAATATTGGATCTGAAGGTTTAGTACCTTATGATTCGGAATTAGAATGTACTATTAGAAAAATTCGAAAACAACAAAAAGAAGTTAAAGATTTGAATAAAATGGTGAATAACTTAGATAAACAAATAAATGAAAATCGATAAAGACCTTTAAAAGAATGTGCTAATCCAATAAGAGATGAACTTCACTTAACTACTCAAAATCCTGATGTTGCTGCTAATTCATTTGAGCTTAAACCTGTTATTATCCAAATATTACAAAAAGATCAGTTTGGAGGAACACCTACTGAAGATCCTAACTTATATCTTGCTAGTTTTCTTGAAATTTATGCTACTTTTAAATATGATGGAGTGTCTAATAATCCTGTTAGGCTTAAACTTTTTCCTTTTTATTTAAGGGATAATGCGAGAGCTTGGTTAAATTCATCAGCACCTGGATCTATCATAACTTGGGGAGAACCATCATAAAAATTCTTGGCTAAATATTTTTCACCCTCGAAAACTGCTAAGCTTAGAAATGATATTACATCTTTTTGTCAGTTTGAAAGGAAATCAATATATGAAGCCTGAGAAAGCTTTAAGGATCTCCTTAAAAAATGTCCACACCATGCTTTACTGGATTGGTTAATAATTCAAAATTTTTACAACGGATTAGTAGGATCACTTAGATCTATTATAAGTGGTGTTGTAGGTGGATCACTAATATCAAAACCTTTTGATGAAGCATACTCTTTAATAGAAGAAATGGCTATTATAATTTTCAATGGCCCTCTGAACGGGTAAATATTAAGAGAGTAGCTAATATTAATAACTTTGATGCAATGTGTATTTTAGCATCCCAAATTGCTGTTATATCGAAAAAGATTAATCAAATTGGAGTGAACTACTCTCAAGTACCAACAGTATTAGAGGAGAATTTGCTAGGGAAGAGAGATAATTGATACTCAATCTTCTTATGAAACTTTAAATGTTATAAATAATCAAAATAACAAAATAACAATCCTTATTCTAACTATTACAACCCTGTATGGAAAAATCACCCTAATTTTAGTTAGAATAATTATAACAATTCAATAATCCCCTAAGGAAATTTAAATAATCAAGGAAATCCAAATTATCAACCTTATTATCCTCTTTTATTATCCTCCTGGATTTAACTCTAACCCTAACCCACAAGTTAAATAAAAGAAGTTGATGATGGAAGATATAATGTTGAATATGGGAAATCAAATACAAAATCAAGGGGCTACTGTTAGGAATATTAAAAATCAATTAGGACATTTTGTTACTGCACTTAGTAACAGACCTTCAGGAAATCTTCCTAGTACTGTGGAAGTTAATCCAAAAGATCAAAATAAGGAGCAAATTAAAGCTATTCAATTATGAAGTGGAAAAGAAGTTGAAACAAGAATCCAAAGAGAAACTGAAGTTGATGAGGAGAAGGAAGAGATGGAAAGTGACCATACTGAAAATGAACAAACACAAGTTCCCTTAGAAAAACTATTACCTCCATTTCCTCAATGATTAAAACAGAAGAATAAAGACAAAAAATTTACAAAATTTTTAGAAATTCATAAAAAAGTTAACGATAAACATTCCTTTCATTGAGGCTTTGGAACAAATGCCATGTTATGTGAAATTTATGAAAGATATACTAAACAAGAAAAGCAAGTTTGTAGATCATGAGACTGTTGCACTTACTGAAGAGTGCATCACTATTATTCAGAAAAAGCATCTTAAAAAGTTAAAAGATCTTGGTAGTTTTACCATACCTTGTGTAATAGGTGAAAAGTTGTATGGAAAAGCCTTATGTAATTTAAGAGTGAGAATCAATCTTAAGCCTCTATCGATTTTTAGAAGTTTAGATTTGGGAGAGATTTCCCCTACTACTATAACTCTTCAGTTAGCTGATCGATCAATAACATATCCTAAAGGAGTTATAGAAGATGTATTAGTAAAAGTGGATAAATATATCTTTTCTGTAGACTTTATAGTATTAGATATGGAGGAAGATAATTAGATTGCTATTATTTTATGGAGATATTTTCTTGGAGCACAGAGAGCTGTGATAGATTTGCAAAAAGGAGAATTATTAATGAGAGTTAATGATCATAAAATAACATTTAGCATTGAAAAAGCTATGAAATATCTTGGAATAGAAAAAGATAATGAATGTTTTAGGATGGAAGTTACTAATTATCTAAGTAAAGAGAAATTTAAGTAAGAATTTGAAGAAAAATTAAGGCAAGAAGAATTTTGTGAGAATGAGGATGAAATAAGAAAAAAAAAATTTAGATTATATTCAGGACAAATTTGAAACTTTAGATTTGTTGGAAAATGATGATAAAAATTTTATTCCTTCAACTATTAAACCACCTAAACTTGACCTGAAAGTATTACCTGCCCATTTAAAATATGTGTTTTTAGGAGATTCATCAACATTGCATGTTATTGTATCTTCTGAGTTAAACTAAAATTCAAGAACAATAATTAATAGAAATGTTGAATAGAAATAAAAAGGATTTTAGATGGACTTTAGTAAATATTAAAGGAATCAATCCTTCAATTTTTATGCACAGAATTTTATTAGATGAGGACGCTTCTCCAGACAACAATTTGAGCCACCGCAGGGCAACCCAATTCCCATGCTAGGCATGTCCCGGTTCGCTCGCCGTTACTAGGGGAATCCTCGTAAGTTTCTTCTCCTCCGTTTATTGATATTCTGAAACTCAGCGGGTGGTCTCGCCCATCCTGGGGTCACATTCCAAGCTGTCGCACGAGGGGCGGCGCGTGGGATGGGATCGCACGAAGGGTGTAATCTCCTCTCTGACCGACACGAGAAACGTGGGCCTTGCCTGCGGTAGCTTTCTTTTCATCCACCCCTCGTTGTTCGTGGCCAATGAGATGATAACCCACTCTTCAGCCCACCGCGCCGACGGGCACGACGGGCCACTCTGCATGTCCGGGCCTCGCCCGGCACCCCCAACGCGGCAGGGATGGAGACTCAGCATAGAGTGGCACAACGCTTGATGTCCAGGCAGATGTGCCCTCGATCGATTGGCCTCGGGCGCAACTTTCACTCAAAGTCTCGATGGTTCGCGGGATTCTACAATTCACACCACGTATCGCATTTCGTTTCAGTCTTCATCGATGCGAGAGCTGAGATATCATTGTCAAGAGTCGTGTCAGTACGTGCGTTGCACAACACCGCTTTGCCCCACGAGGGCCCGATGTCGGGCTCGTGTTTTTCATCGGTTAGCTTTACGTCGATCTACACCGGTTTTTGGTTTCGGTCATCCCCGTCATGCCCCCCTCCGGGGGCGGCGGGGGCGCCAGCCGTTCAACGGCGGCGGCGGTCGCCGCCTTTCAGTTCACGGGTTCTCCAAATCGCTCGATATAATTTCAGTCTCAACAATGATCCTTCTACAGATTCACCTACAAAAACCTTGTTACGACTTCTCCTACCTCTAAATGATAAGGTTTAATGGACTTCTTGCAGTGTCATGGACGGCGAACCGCCCGCGTCGCAGCGATCCAAACACTTCACCGGACCATTCAATCGATCGGAGTGATGGCCAGTGTGTACAAAGGGCAGGGACGTAGTCAATGCGAGTCGATGACTCACACTTACTAGGAATTCCTCATTGAAGACCAACAATTGCAATGATCTATCCCCATCATGCATCTTTTGGTATAGGCAGCATAATAGACGATCTTTCTTATCCACTTCTTCTAACTTTCTAGGCTCTGACAACTATTAATCGATCCTCTTCATTAGGTTGCAGAACATCTTACCCACTATTTTGTCTTTAAAGGATAGACTTTACTTAGAAGCTCTAACAAGGTGTGTCTTCTCTCTGTCAGATGATACCTCTGCTGAAATAATTGTTGATCAAGCTACTGTGGTGATTTATAACTTTGTTGCAGTCGTTCTGTATGAATCTTCATCGACTGCTTGTCTTTAGCCACCACTGCAACAGGGTCAGATTTCTTCTTGAAGGCTTTTACCAGTTTTTGCTTATCACTCTTGTTGTTTCTGAATATACGTGTTGGCCACTAAAATTGTTTGATTCTATTCAAGACGTTGTTTTGATTTAATTTAAAATAAATATAGATTTAATTTTTAGAAAAATAATATTTAAATTTTGAAAAGTAATTTTTTGACATACGAGACTCAACCAATCTCATATAGACAATAGTTTAAATAAACGTGCATAACACTACAAGTGACGTAATTATCCCGAGGAATAGACATATCACTTATCTGTGAGACTCAAGTAAATAAACTATAGAATTTATCCAATTTGTCTGGTCTGCAAACCATTTTTATATAAGCCGACACGTTCCTCTATCTAATTTAGAAGATTAGATTAGATATGTTTTATATGACATAGGTTCCTAATGCTCCCTATAGAGGCAAGCCCCAAAAGGTAATTACATATAAAATGACAGTGGTCACATAAGAAAACTCTCGATTTAGATCAGAAAGTTGTCTTCAATAATTTCAAAGGGTTGTACTTTTCAAACATCAGAACAAGAAGTGTCAAATGAGAGAGGCTCAAATTTGGAACTTTGTTATGAAATCCAAAGGAAGAAAAGTAAGGGTTGTCATAGATCATGAGGAGAACCTCAATGACTTCCCAAGCTATCTTATGGTTTGGCTCCAATTTCGAGAAGGAAATAATTGAATGTTTCATCTATCAAATTGTTATTTTATAGGGATTATATTTGCATGAAATAATCATACAAATAGCCTGAAAAAAAGGCAATTTTATGCCATAACGAATGAAAACCTCGGAATCCTAAAAAGAGATAGGGCTTAAATTGCACAAGATTATTGTACAAATACATAAAAGTAAGGCAAGTATTTATGTTGCACTAGGCAAACAACCTCAAAATCCTATGGCTGGTTGTTTAATTATAAGGAGATTTTTGCTGTTGTAGAACAACTTGTTGTTGTAGAAGGCTGCCCTCCTAGCTAGCTCCAAGCTCATTGGCAAACTAGTAGTACTAAAGTCTAAAGAACAAAAGGTTTAAATGACAAGTTTAGTTCAATCATTATGGGTTAGGGGTCAAAACTGATTAGAGTGACAATGGTTCGGATCCCATGGTTCTCTCATTCTGGTATCACTATTTTACTTTAAATTTACTTAGATTAAATGAGTTCTTAAGCTCATTTAAAATTGAGAGATAACGTTAATATTTGTGGGTTACCTCATCCAAGGGACTCTTGTAAATTAAAAAGGTTGTATTGTGAAATTGTATTTGAAAATATTTATGGTTACCTTTGAAAGAGTTTAATTTAATTTTAAAAATTGTTTAGATTTTTTATTTTGAAAAGTTTTCATTTTATCAGCCAAGCATGCATGATATGTAGAAGCAGTATTGAATTGTAGTAAATTAAATGCCAGAAAGTAAATAAAACTGTAAAGGTGTACCTGTAATCTTATCGCTACTCCTGTTAAAATGGTAGAACTGGCAACATATATACAATTTCATAAATAGTTTAAATAAAGTGCCAAAAAAGAAAATAAGAAGATTAGTCAAATGTGTAACTACCAAACCCCCGGTCATAACTTGGTGGGTCTTTAAAGGTTTTAATAGATGATTTTCTGGAACAAAGAATAATAAGTTCCATTGTCCTTCAAAGTATCTAAAAGGCTATAAAAGTGTTTGGGGAACAATCACTAAGAAACTTTAAAACCCATTGAAATTTTTCAAGTTCGTGTTTGGGGAACAATCACTAAGAAACTTTAAAACCCATTGAAATTTTTCAAGTTCATTTGAACCATTATGTTGTTCAATTGATCATCCCAAACTTTTAAATTTACTTTCAATGAATTAATAAACCCTATGCTCAGTGAACCTTGATATTTTAATTTCTCAAGGGTAGGATAATCAGACAGTCACTTAATATTTTACTTAAAAGTAATGTGAATAAGTACCCTTAGTGCAAACTCAAGTCATTGAAGACTTTGTACCCACCACTAAAACTGGGCTTGTAGTGCTTAAATGTGTTAAATTAGTCATGTATTTATTTTCTAAACCTCATTAAAGAAGTTCAAATATCAAACCTAGCTCACTTCTAAGCCCTTAGCAATTTTATGGGTAAATTTGTAATAATCAAAATGTTAATTTGAGTGAGATGTTCTTATTAGAAGATCATGCTATCATCTAATCACCAATTAGGGGGGACTTAAAAAAAATGAATTATTATCTTCCTAACTCAAGCCCACTCCCTTAAGATCATTGAAATAAATAGAATTCCATAAATGAATTATTATCTTCCTAACTCAAGCCCACTACCTTAAGATCATTGAAATAAATAGAATTCCATGTCATAATAATTTATAAAATTATAATTTTACCCTTATCATGAAAAAGGTGGCAAGTTGGTTACTACCTTTTAACCCATTATGTTTCAAACATCCAAGAGAGTTCATTATAATTAAAATTACCCATTTACCCTTTTTTTAATCCTAAATTTTAATTAAGGCATCAAAATCAAAAACTGCCATCTTGCCTCTAGGGCTCTCCAGTTCATAACTTATCAAATATAACTCAAATGACTTAGAAATTTTTATGGTACCCCATTCGTGGGCCAATCAAAATATGAGAAGAGAAATTGTGATATTTGATATTTCTAATTTTTATTTAATTTATATAATTATTTTTTCAAAGATAGGATTTTTCAATATTAATTTATTTAACTAAACAAAATAAAACTTATTGTTCATGGGAAAATTATTGAAGGTTCACCTAGGTCAGATGACCACTTCAAAAAAATTTTTGAAGGTTCACCTAGGTCTGATTTATTAAATATAAGATATGGTTTAAACAGAAAAATTACTTTTCATTTTTGTAAATTTAATTTTATTTATTATAATTATTTTAATGTAAAATTAAGAAAAATACATTTTTGGCATTAAAAAAGACATAACTAAATAAAATAAATTAGAATAAATATTTTAAAGGGTCTCAAGCGATCATGGAACAATTAGGAATAATTTGGTCTTTTTCATATTTTTGAAATTTTTATTCATTTTTTATGTATTTCTAATTCAAAATTTAGCTTAAAAATAAACTGTTTTATTTAAAATAATTTTTATTTTTTCTAAGTGCCCCTGATCACAAGCAACTCAGAAAATCACTTTCATAATTTTCCTATATTTAATTAATTTGTTATAATTATTATAATGCAAAAATATGATTTTACTTAGAAAATATACTTTAGTGCTCAAACTAAATCAACCAAATTTCAAACTTTTATTGTATGTTATGATGATTATTATTCATAGTGTGGAATGATTCTTGTTAATTTTTTTATATTATTTTATTTATTTTAATTTTTGTGAGTTTTTAGGTTTAATTAACTATAATAATTTACATAAACATTTAAACTTAATTTATTTTTTTCTTAGAGCCCTATAACCACATGGAACCTACAAAAAAAATTCCCATATTTTTTTGATCTATATTCTAATTTATAAAATTATTTAAAGAAAAAATAGGCACATAAGCTTGGAAATTAGGATTTCAAAGCTAGAGATGCTCTATGACCTTAGAAAAATCATAGAACATCCCTATTAACATGAGGAAGTAAACCCTAAAATTTTAAGTCATGGTGATTACTATTTATTTACATTAAATTAAAATAGTCCAGAGAGTATTTAATTAATTAAAAGTCAGATACACTTTAATAATTTTTTTATTATTCTTCCACATTATGCTCCTCTGTTCACTGATAAACATGGTGTTTTTATTTTATTTCTATGATTTTTTTACACAAAATTATGCTTTTTCTAAGTTTTGTGAATTAAATAAATCGATTTAATCCATATTTTTCTACTTATCTGACTCAGCACCACCTCATTCAATGGTGCTCCAAAATCACACACGTTGCTCTGCCATTTGACACTACCATCCACGTAGCCACTAACTTAGCCTACGTTTTTGTTTTATCCCTCTGTCTGGCACGATCACAACTGTCCAACTGATACACACGCGATCCAACTACTCTCCGTCATCTTCCCCGATCATTATAACCAGAAAATCATCCGACTTAAAACCCTAATATCTCTCTTGTTACTCAATGAAATGACATGGGGTTTGTTCCTACACCTTCATCTGGTCCAAACGAACCTATCTATACAATTTCTTTAGCATGTTGAACAACTTTACTACATAAAAGCCCAAACTAAGCTCGATTTGGGGAAAGATGGCGTATACCTGTGTCCAATGGGGATGACATCAATTAGATGCTTGCAAGAGCTTCAGTAGAGTCTATCAAACCTCCTTCAAGTGCCACTTTACTCTAGTATAAGTTCTAGATAAGAGTTCCTCCAACAGGTGGTGCGGCCTTATTTTTGGACTAGGTTAGGGTGCTCAACAGAGGGGGGTTTTGATGGGGATCTTTTTCTTTTAGTTTGTTTTAGGTCAGGAGAAAGTTCAATTAAAAATTGGTGGAGCTTCATGGAATGATAGAAAATGTACTAAAATTTGAGCTCAAAATTGAGCTTAGCGAGTGGCTGCAGGTGGTTGAGAACTGTGGGGTTGAACACATGAGGACTGTGAGAAACTCTATGAACAATTTGGTGGAGTCTCCGCAAGGAAATTGGTGATTTTCTACACTATTTTTTAGGGGGTCATCCTGTGGAAGCTACCAGTCACTAGAATCGGAATCCTATCGCCCGCTTCAAAGGGACATTTAATTTACATATGTATGTATAGTTTTTAGAAAAGTATGAAATCAAACTGATCTCATATTTTACATAGTTTAAATGAAAGAGCACTACACCTTAAGTTATGTATCTATTCTGAAAGATAAACACAAGACTTGAGGGTGAAGCTTGATCAAGTAAACTAAGAAATATATGACATTTGTTTGGTCTGCAAAACCCTTTTATTATAAGTCGACAAGTTCCCCTATTTAATATTAAAAATTAAATAGGGTTTATATTAGGCTGGGTCCATTAAAGTTTCCTAAAAAGGCAAACTGTTATAGTTAATTACATCTTAAATAACAAAAGTTACCCAAGAAAACTCTCAACAAAAATCAGGTGATGTTGTCTTCAAAGAGGTCAAACAAGTAGTGCTTTTCAAAGAGATCGGACAAAGATGTGAGAAAGGAGAATGGCTCAATTTTGGAATATTATTGTGGAATCCAATGGAAGAAGAACTAGGGGATATCATGGATCTTGAGGAAAACCTTGGTGACTTCCCAAGCTATCCTATGGCTTGGTTTCAATTTAAAAAAGAAATATTTATATATTTCAACCTGCGAATTTTATTATTTAAGGCTTACATTCATGTCAGATGATCACAAAAATAACCTAGAAGATGTGAGGGTTGGAGTCGTAACGAATGACAAACTTGAAATCCTAAAGCGAGTTAGGGCTTATATTGCATAGGAAGGCTACACAAAGACCTAAGGATAAGGTTGTGGATTTATGTCACACTAGACGGACAACCTCAAAATCTTATGGCTTATTGTTTAATTCTAAAGAAAGCAAGATTTAGCTGATGTAGACATGTTTTGCTGTTGAATATGTTTGTGCTGCTAAAAATGCTAGCTCCAAGTTCCTCGTCATAGCGAGTTTATGCTTTCTTAGGTGTCAAGACATGATGTCAAATCAAACTTTTCCTAACGTTCAGGTTATTTAAATATTATGTGAAATATTAAAGTTTATTTGAGTGACACCAATTAAGATCCTACGATTCTCTCATTCTGGAACCACTAGTTTTTGTCGGATTCACTTAGTCCAAATGAATTTACTAGACTCAACTCAATGAGTTATGTACTTTCATTTAGACCATGGGAAATCTTGTTAGCAACCGTAGGTTACCTATTTCGAGAGATTCCCCATCATTCGATAGAGACATCTTAATTTAGTTGCATTTTTTGTTTTGTGATATTTGTGATTAAATTTTTAGTTATCTTTATATTTTAAATGTTGTGGTGGTTAATTTTATCTTGTTTAATATTTATAATTTAGTTTAAGTTTTACAGCTATCCAAACAGTATTGGTTTTAACATGTAGGGTGACATCGTTTTTTAACATGCAAGTTCAAGACAAGAAGTACGGAAATGTAAATGCAATAATTTAAAAGCATACATGTGAATTCTTCTCGTTCCTCCATGTGAAACATTAGCTTTGGCAACATATATATAATCTTGCAAAGAATTTAAATTGTAGGAGCGTAGGAGCAGATGAAGGTGTAACTACCAAACCCCAAAGTATGACTCTATTGAGTCTCAAAAAATCTTAGTGGATAATTTTAGAACAAGATATAACAAGTTCAAGTTGCCCTTCAAAATATTCAAGAGATTTTAAAGTTCTTGGGGCATGACCCTAATCCACTTTGTAGATCTCTTGAAGTCTTTTGAGTTCATTCTGAACTTATCATATCGTTCTATTAATAATCTAAGGTTAAGCTAAGGTTATCCCATTGCTCAGGGAAACATGATGTTTTATTTATCTCATGGCTAGGACACTTAATTAATCTAAAAATGTTTTATTTAAGAATCATGTGGGTGGGTGCCCCTAAGGCAAGTTTGAGTTGTAAAAGACTGTGGTGCCCACAAAGACAGTCAGGCTTGTAGTGTTTAAGGACATTAATCACCAATCATATTATCTTCTAAATTCAATCAATTGAGTTTTGATTTAAGTGATATATATCCTTATTAAAATATCACATCATATTCAATTTTAGGGTTAAGATAAGTAAATTATCATCTTCCTAGATTAAGCCCATCACTTAGGAATCATTTAATCTTAATTGACTTCCAAGTCATGAAGATTAGGAAAATTAAGATTTTGTTGATATTGTGAAAAGGTGGTACATGAGTTTCTACCCTTTTGGTCCCATCATGTTTCAATCATCCAAAGATATTTATTAGGACAAAAATTACCTATTTTAACTTGGTTAACCCTAAGTTTTTATTAAGACACCAAAGTCTAAAATTACTGCACTACCCTTAAAGCCTTCCATTTAATAATTCATTAAATACCACTCAAATAACTTTGAGAATTTAAGTTGTCCTACCTATGGGGTAATTAAAACATCAGAGGAAAATAATGTTGGTTTTCAAGATATAATTTAATTAAATAATTATTTAAATTCAAAAAATGATATTTTCCAAAATTGATTTATTTAATTATAAAAAAAAAAGTTTTATTCATGAGAAAATCATTAGAGTTCCCCATAGGTCAGAGAAATACTTAGACAAAATTTCATGATTTCTTTGAATTAAATTTTACTATTATTATTTAATTATTAAAAAATTTCAATGATTTAATTAAATGGAAAATAATGTTTTATTTACAGAAATTATTTTTATATTTCATTAGACTTGTCTGAGTTCAGAAAACCCAGAGAATCAAATTTTGTATTTTTATGATTTTTAATTAATTTATTATGATTAATTTAATGGGAAAATAAAGAAAATTCATTTTTAACCCTTTACAAATTTATATTTAAATTAGAAAAATTAGGAAAAATATCTTAATAAGTTTTAAGTGATCAGTAAACAATTGGGCATATTTTTATATATTTTTGTATTTTTAGGATTTTTAATTATTTTTAAATATTTTAAATTTAAAATAAAGCTAAAAAATAAATCATTTTATCAAAAATATCTTTTATTTTTCTAAGTGCTCCTGATCACAGGGAACTCAGAAAATTGCTTTTAATAATTTTTCTAAATGTATTTAATTTAATTTAATTATTTCTTTACAAAATACAAGGTTTCTTAAAAATCAACTTTAATACTCAAACTTAGTCAAATAATTTTTTAAATTTTTATAGTGGGTTGACATGATTTTTATACACAATGTAGAATTGATTTTTTTTAATTTTAATGTATATTTAATTTACATAAATTAATATATATATATATATATACATTTAATTAATAATAGGAATGTACAAAGTGCTTCAAACCAACATGTAATTTTTCCTAAGCTCCCTTGACCATTAAAAATCTACCTACTAAAATTATTCCCATAATTTTTGAGATGATATTTTAATTTATATAATTAAAATAAGCAAAAATAGCCATCCTGGCTTGAAAATTAAGGTTAGAAGCATAAAGATGCTCTCTGACCATTGGAAAAATCAAAGAACATCCCCTCTGTCATAAGGAATAAACCCTAAAAATTTTCAAGCCATGGTGAGCAATGCTTGATCATAATGAATTAAAATAGTCCAGAGAGTATTTAATTCATTAAAAATCTGGAGCCAACAAATAATTTTTTTTTATTCCACAATATTCTCCTCTATTTTATGAGCAAGAGGGTATTTATCTTTTATTTTTATAATTTTTCTACACAATGATATGATTTTTCAAAGTTATAGTATTTATTTAAATCACCTTAATTTTCTAATTATCCGACTTATCCACCTCGTCATCCTCGTCCCTTCTGAAGTGCCACACATTGCATCCTGGTTCGGCACAGACATCTGAATGGACAGCCACACGTCCCGTTATTCACACAAGAAGAGTTCGCCCGGCTCGATCTCGTCTATCTGCTTGATACACGCATGATCAGATGGCTCTTCGTTAGCATCCCCGATTGCTGGAGTCCATGAGTTGTTAAACTTCTAGACCTAAGATCTCGCTCAAAACTGAACCAAATCACATGGGGTTTGTTCCTACACCTTCATCTACTCAATAAAAGCACGTCCATATTGTTAAAATACTATGAAATTAAAATTTTATTCAAAAAAGACAAAACTTAGCTCAAATTTAGGGTTAATGGCCTATATCTTTGTCTGAAAGGGGAGGCTCAATCAGATTCTTCAATTTAGGTGCAATATGGAGATGAGGTGGAGGCTAAAAAGTGCTAAACACCAAATAGAGTTGGGCACATTGGATGGGTGTAATGGGTTATGATTTGGGCTAAGTAACTCTTAGTTTTGGGTCTTTCCGGCCACTAGGGCTAGGGGTGGTCGCCAGAAAGTTAGGGGAGCCAGGAGAGGGTTAATTATGATTAACCTTTAATAGTTTGGCATGATGATGAAGATATATGGTTTAGACCCAAAAATGGGATGAAATCCCTTAATTTGGGGAACCATTGGTCCATAGCTTCCCTAGGGTGGCCTAGGTGGGTCTAGTCTGGTTACTAGGCTCCATTTGGTGGCTGTGGTGTCATTAATTTGGTCACTTAAATATGACTTAATCAATTTTGATGTATGGGTCCAATTTGGGTCAAATTGGCTTGAGGTTGGGTTTGGGTTGGGCTATGCATGACATTAGACTAAGTTGATTGAGCAATATTGTGTGGATGATTGTTACAAAGAGTTTAGAAAAGATTTGAAGTGATTTTGAATTGATTTGGTGGGTCAATTTGAAGAAATTTTGGCATTTGGCCAATTTGGGGATGTTGGGTTAGACTTGGGTTTAGGTTAGGCTAGAGTTGGGCTAAGTCCAAATTGAGAGTTCAAAATGGTCTTGGGGAATGTCATGAAGAGTTATCAACTTTAATTGTGTGTCAATTTTGCAATTAGGTGACATTTGGAGACATGGCCAAATTGGGGAAAAATTCTGGTTTTGGATTTGGCTTAAAATTGAGTGAAATTAAAGCTTAACCAAGGACAATTGGGGGTTTAGTTTGGTGTGGAAGGATGTTTCAAACCATTTACATTGCATAATTGGAGCAATTGGAAGGATTTGGGGGTTCAATTGAGTGGGATTTTGGTTTTAGGCCAAATTGAGGCTTTTAGTTTGGACCAAAATAGAGCTCAAAGCATGGGTCAATTAAGCTTGGATTTAGTTTAACATGATCATAGGCATGATGAATTTGAGTTTAGAATTGAAATTGGGGAAAATTAGGATGAAATTGAGGGACATTTGGGGTGACATTGGAGAGATTGGGCCTTTAGGGGCAATTTGGGGGTTTTGATCAAAATGGTCAAAATTTGGGTTTAATTAAAGGGTTCAAATTGATTTTGGAGACATTTTGAAATGATTTTGAGGGCTTTGGGAAGGTTTGGACAACCAAGGGTCTTTTTGTAATTTTAGCAAATTTGAGGGTATTTTGGTAATTTTGGAAATTTTGGGAGGTTTTGGGAAATTTGGGTAGTTTGAAATGGTTTGAAATGGTTTATTTGATAACTTGGGTATTTTGGGTGAAATTTAGAAATTTGGTCAAATTTGGGGTTTGGGGGTGTTGTGGTAAATTGGGTAGATTTTGGGTAAAAAACTAAGTTTGGCATTTTGGTGAAAATGAGGTGCCAACCACCCCTTTGAGCCATAGACCAATGGAATCCTCTACTTTAGGTCTTTCATGTACTGCTCTGGGCTAGACCTTAGCCTAGGGCTAGTGGGTCTAGAGGACGATCAACATGAGTCTCCCAAAAGATCAATGGATCAATGGCAACAAGTTTGGGGTTAGGGTTGAGAGTGGGATGTGAGTGGAGTACATGTAAGTGACTGTAAGTGAGTGAGCTAGCTCCAGACCAACACCCAAGGTCTACCCTAAGGCCAAGAGGTCTTATGGATATTGACCCCGCCTACTAAGTGCTAGAGGTTAGGACCAATATGTGAAACTGTGAAACTTCAAGTTGAGCAGAAGTTGAGCAGAGAAGAGTTTAGAGTTTCAAATGGTGAGGGTTCCTTTCTTATCCTCTAGGAATAGTCAAAATGAAAGGCCTATGGCTAGACTATAGGTTACTAAGGATGAGAAAACTAGACCTCAACCAAAAGTGAGATCAACAAATGCACTCCCAATAGGTGTGGTGTGTTGGAAAAGCAGACTGCACCTATTGGCGTTGACCGATGGGATCGACAAAACAAACACAAAATTCTAAGTCAATAGACCTAGAATGACGTGTAGAACTTAGTGACAGTTATTTCCACTGGGGAGTATCAGACACTCTCACTGGGGAAATGAAAGGAGATTTTGGTGACAATCATTGGGCAGACCAGCAGTCCCAGTGAAGACTCGATTCAAATTGAATATATCAACGAAAGTTTGGATTTCAATTTAAAATTTTTAGGAGGTGAAATTACATGTGAGGAAGCTGGATTGAGTGGAAAGCACAAGCACAGAAAAGGGAAGTGTTTCAAAGCCTGTCTCAAAAGTAAGGATGGGAATAGGACGTCTAAGCCCAATCATAAAGTGTAGATGAGAATTGAAATATAAGTATCAATCGCGGAAAGAGAATTGGAATTTAGGTATTGAATTTGAAAGGAGGGAATCAAAATTTAGGCACTGACCCCAAGATGGGAATTGAAATTTAGGTATCAATCTCAGAAAGAAAATCAGAATTTAGGTACCAACCTCAAAATAAGTCAATCAGAATTAAGGTACTGATCCTGAGATGGGAATTGAAATTTATGTATCAATTCCATAAAAAGTGTCGGAATTTGATACCGACCTTGAAAGGAGGGAATTAGAATTTAGGTACCAACCTCGAGATGGGAATTGAATCTTAAGTATCAATTCCAGAAAAAGAATCATAATTTAGGTGTCGACCTCGAAAGTAGAGAATAAGAATTTAGATACTGACTCCGAGATAGGAATTGAGATTTATGTATCAACCCTAGAAAGAGAATCAGAATTTAGGTACTGACCTCGCAAGAAGGTAATCAAAATCCCCGAGACGGGAAATGAAATTTAGGTACTTACCTCAAAAGGAGGGAATCAGAATTTAGGTACTGACCCTGAGATGGGAATAGAAATTTAGGTGTATCGACCTCGAACAGAGGGAATTAGAATTTAGGTACTAACCACGAGATGGGAATTGAAATTTAAATATCAATCCCAAAAAGAGAATTGGATGTCTTACTCCACTTAAGGTGGTCTCATACCAATCTCAAGAGATGAGAAATAGAAGCCGTACGCCATTTAAGATGGCCTCATACCAATCTCAAAAGATGAGAATAGCAAAAGATGAGAGTAGGATTCCTTACTCCATTTAAGGTGGTCTCATACCAATCTCGAAGATTTACGTAGATAATTGAATGTTTTACTCCATTTAAGGTGGTCTCATACTGATTTGAAAGATGAGAATAAGATGCTTTACTCCACTTAAGGTGGTCTCATACCTATCTCAAAGATTTAGGTAGAGAATCAGATATCTTACCCCATTTAAGGTGGTCTCATACCGATCTAAAAAGATGAGAGTAGGATGCCTTTCTAAATATAAGGTGGTCTTATACCTATCTCAAAGATTTAGATAGAGAATCGGATGCCTTACTCCATTTAAGGTGGTCTCATACCAATCTCAAAAGAATGGAATCAGAATTTAGTACTGACCTCGAGAACAACATGAAAATGGAGTAGAGAGTTTGTGGTGTTAATTTCATAGATAAGTCACATGTGAAGATTGACATTGGTGAGGAAAATATGTGAGAATTTATGCAGAGTATGAAACTTTATGGGGATGTGAGGAAATTGGTGCAGACCAAGACAGCCATGCTGCGCAAGCAAAGAGCAAGAAACCTTGAATTCAAGAGAAACAAACTCAACAAATTCATTTTATTTTCTTATTTTTCCTTTCTGGGCAGGCAAAGAGCAAGACAAGACAGCCATGCTGCGCAAGCAAAGAGCAAGAAACCTTGAATTCAAGAGAAACAAACTCAACAAATTCATTTTATTTTCTTATTTTTTTATCACATTTAATTATCAAAGTATATTTTCAAAATTTATTTTTTGTTGGTTGATTATTCAAAAGGATATTTTATTTAAAATTGCAATCATCTATTTTTTATTGTTTTGTTCTCTGTTCATCGTAGTTTAGAACCAACGCATGGTTCCACAGCTTTTATCCATCGTAAAAAAGGGTAATTTGACATATATGTTCAAATCTGAAAGAAATTTCATTAATCTGCTTCAAACAGGTGTCACAGACTGAATACATACTGAAAGCATAAAAAGAGACAATCATGCTGAATACATCTGAAACATCTTGTGCTGAGTACATATCATATATGATGCTTTGGTGCAGTACAAAAGGTGACAAAAACGGTTTCTCCAGGTTTATCCATCCTCTGGGGGACGAGCTCCTGATCAAGCTAACCTACTATGCCACGCTCCAGGACAAGAGTTTCTTTTGCGTGTACTTAGAGGTACAACCATTTCATAGCTCGTATGATTGTAGTTCCTTCAATTTTAGATCCGATCGAAATCCATAGAGCATCTTGTTATCATCTATCTTTTTGAGTGTAATGGAAACTCTGCGTTGTGGCACCCAGGGAATGCAGTACTTTTCTAGATTGGCTTCGTTTCCCTTTAAAATTAGTACCAAACCCACCGGTAGTAGAATTGCAACTGATCCTTTGAACTCACCAGCTCCGACGACGTTGATTTATTTTCCAAAAAAAATGCTGCTTTTACTCATGAACGAGACCATGTAGAAAGGTCTGAAAAAATCATGGTGATATATATGTGGGGGAATATAGTCTCCCTCTTCATAAATGTTGATGATGCAATAGTTTGGAATGCAGTCCACTGACAACACGCTCCATCTGACCATCCTTTTTACCATCTACTTTATTGTGGGAGGCAATGGATCCACTTTATCGTGTCTTAAGATCCAGGGGGGTTCCCTTCCCTATCCCTAGTGAAATTGTAGCAACAACCACACTGAATGGTTATCTTACCATTTCCACATCCATTTTTGTGGTTATGAATACATTCTTTCCATTAGCAGACTGACTCGACCCTTGTCTCTCAGGTCAAAAATGCAATCTAGAATGCTTTTCTCATCACTTTTGAAAAACACTTTGAAGTGCAGTTCCAGAACATCCAGTATGTTGAAAAATTTTCTCTAAAATTCTTCATCGAATTCAAATTCTCTATTCTTTACTTTGCTCATCTTATCAAATTCTGCTATGGTAATCATTTGCGACTGTCGGGGCCGCTCTCTCATTTCAATATCCTCAGGAATCCATGTCTGCGCTGTCTCTGTATCCAATGGGTTGTATGATTCTCTAACTGAGTGGCCATTAGTTTGAAATCCACTATTGTTAGATGCTTACTCCTCCAGAGTGTTGTAACGCTCTAAATGGAGGACATTACATTCTGGTCATTCTGCAAATGCTCCTGTGTCTAGTATCTATCTGGGGATCTCGATGTTGCATGTCGGGCAACCCGCACAAAGCTCATCTGTAACTACAGGTATGGTTAGCTCCATAGCAAACTCAGACTCTTCCTCTGTGATAGGAAAACTTGGTGAAGTCTCTCTCATGCAAGGGTCGCAGATTTCCCCTCAAGAATTGGGGTCAGTAAATTTTCTGTCTCTTTCAGGCATCTTCTTTCTTTACTTTGAAAGCTCTGTGTTTTTGACAATTGGCATATTTGCATTGAGTTCTTCTTAACGGTGCATCTGACACTCTCTCATCATCATCACTGAGTAGATGTTCCTTTGGCGAATTTATCATAGACAACAGGCGACTAGTCCCTTCCATTGGATTCTACTGCACTATCACTTTCTTCCTTTTCAGTGAGGAATCTTCTTTAGTGCTGATCTTTAACAGTAACAGTAGCCCTTCTTTCTCTTGACGACTAACTATGTCCATCAGGGGACCCTTTAGTTCACATCGACCTGATCGAAGTCCAAGTCAAAGTCTACGATGCTAACTTGAGGTGCCCTTTCCTCATTAAGTGCGAGATTCCAGCCATCCTTGAAAGCAAAAGTCAGCTTCTGTCCTAACATTTTCTTTACAGAAGACAGAAAAAACACGAGTGTGCCGAAATTTAGCAGGAACAAGAACAAAAAAAAAACATTTATTTAAAATTTTTTTTATACGTGTGCGAAGATTATTTTATTTATTTACTATTTTTATTTAATTTAATTTAGTAGAATATAAAAATTAGAAGCAAAAAGGAGAAAAACAAAGTATGAAATTTCAAAACTTTTCAATTGATTGAGGTTAATTTTATTACAAAATTTTGGACCAATGATGTGCCCTTAGTGTGTGTTGTTTTTCTGCGTGTTTTATGTCAATTCAATTCCCCTGAGACGGTGCTAAAAGATATGATCCGACCCGCAATGAAGCGATAATTTATCTTTCAAAAGACGACAAAAAACTTAACCTAATATGTATTTAGCAGCTAATATAAAAAATTGAAATATTAGGAAATATAGCAAATAGTTCACACACTATGGGTTATATGCAAGTGCACGTATCGCTTCAAGAAATATAGAAAATTTTTATTAAGCTCCGAATATCGATCCCACAAGAAAGCAAGGAAAGTTGTCCTAAGTCAAAATCCAGTCTACTAATATTAGTCCATAGTTTGGAATGTCGATTAAAATGGTGTTTTATCTAGCAAGTACTCCTAAATGTGAATGTGAATGTTAAATGTAAAGATTGTAACAATTCCTAAATGTAAATATTAATTCTAAGGATAACCCTTTTTGGATGAGTTGGTTTGGAGAACTTTAAGATGTTAAAAATTACTATTCTTATGTAGTGAATTGGAAAATGTAAAGAAATGAGATACATTAAATATTGTATGTGCCAAATAGGAGCAATTTTATTTCTCTACCCTGATTTAGTGCTATTGAAAATTAGTGGCTAATGTTAGGTTTAGTCCCTAAATCCATGGCTAGGCTAGGAGGATTGGGGATTTTTAGTCCCACTCTAGAGCTCTCACATCCCTTCCCTTGAAGGCTAACTCTTGCTTTAATTTTTAAACACTAAGATTGAATTGGGGATTTTTAGTCCATCATCCTAGAAATCTCCAATTCTACACCCAACAAAGTAGATTTCCCTATTTATTTGCACTTAATCCCTTGAACGAAATACTCCTTCATGGACTTACATGTGATTCTTACTCTATTGTAGAACTAATACTACATTTCCCGGGTCATATATTTCACAACATTTTTTAACAATTCTATTTGCTAGATCAAAAAGTAAATTAAGAACGAAGTTGAAAAACCATCACAATTAATAATTAAAACATCCTCTAGCATGCATCCCAATATCTTAAACATGAATACTACTCATTGCAAAAGAAAAGTAAAAGGAAAATAACGGTATAATCTTCTCATGCCACTATTTTCAAAAGAAGAAGAAAGAGTAAGAAAAACACATCACAAAGCACGAAGAAAACACAATGAAAAACTTCATTAAATCAAGGTAAATTAACTAGATAAGTGTTTACAAAATATCAAGATAATGAAGAACATGAAGAACACAATACTTAGGAACACAATACTTAGCTTTTTCTCCTTGGAAGAAAGATGAAAATCTCTCCCACAAAGTCTCCCGTTGATCCATGCAATGCTAGAACTTTTCCTTACGGATTCTCTCAAAATCCCCTCACCAATCTCTCCAAATGGTAGAAATCTAAATTTTTACTCCTATTCTATAATCTCTAAGCCTTCTCGACATTGTCTGACTCACACACACAAGTTTTTCTAACATAAAAGCACTCTATTATAGTGTAGGGTAGAATTTCCCAAGAGATGTCTCAAGCAACCTTCCAAAAAGCGTCCAAATACATTGAATCTTCTAGAGATTTGCGTAGGATCATGTCCAAACCGTCTCGGGCGCTGTCGGTGTCATTTTGGGCACTGTAGATGCCATTTTGGAGTCTTTTTATGCACTCTGGCACTGTTGGCGCCGATTCTGGCATCATCAGCGCCCACCATGCGCAGCTCCACCACTTTGCTTTGCTTGTCTCTGTTTTAGCTCTGTTTCGCCCTGTTTTAGTTGTGTTGCGTTCTTAACAGATAAACCTTAAAAATAAGCAAAAAAATAACCATCACCATTCTTTAAATTTTAATTTCATTCAAAAATATGTGAGATGTGTAAAAGAGATTACACATAGAAAGTCATATCAAAATTTGTTAGGATAGAATTTTCTTTCTTGCTCGTTTTTGCTCCAAATTGCTTCGTTTTTTGTTCTTTTTCTCCAAAACTCCATTTATTCTCCATAAAACCAAAAATATACAAAATACCTTCCCTTAAAGTGTAATATCATTGAAATTCACCAAATATAAGCATTAAAAGCTTATGAAAAATTGAATATTTTTTAGGCTTATCAAAATCCCCCAAACTTAACTGTTACTTTCCTCAATTAACACATTTACTATATAAAAGTTAGGACTAATGATATAGAGTTTAACTTCTAAATTTCTATAATTTGGTCTGCTAAATATAATAGTACAACTTAAGAAAAATTTTTAATAACTTAAGTCAAAACTAAAAGTATAAGAACATCTAGTAGTCAAGTCTAAGATTTCTGATTCTCTACTCATTTTAAGAATAATTGTTATTTTTCATATTAAACTCAATTAGAAATCCATATGAAAAAGAACTTTATGAGAACTTTATTAGTGAGGATACTAATACTCAAATACTAGTTTAAAAAATGTAATAAAGCCTTCTTCCTCAAGTTGATTCAAGTGAAGCCAATTTTTGATTAGGCAACTTCTCAAGCTTCTCCTCACATACTTTTTCTTTTTCTTTTTCTTTTTTTCCTTTTTTTTCTTTTATGATAATTTTTAATCCTTTCTTTTTTTTTTCTTTTTCACGTGAAGAATGCTATATCTGGATAACCTTTAATAATTTTGAATTTCAATATTCTCTTCTTAAAGTTAAAAACTTTTCACTTTCCTTCACTTTATAAATTCATATTAGCTTTGAAGATTATTCATAAAGCCTCAATCTTTTCTTCTTCCATGAATCTCTAAGATTCTTAATACTTTAAAAATACAATTTCCTTTACTTTAAATAGAAAAAGCATAGTCTTTTTCTTTCGTACCAAATATTATAACTCTAGAATCAACTTTCGTTATTGAAAAGTTTTACTTATGTCTACTATATATTTAGAAACACAAATATAATTATCAAAAGTTAGCGTCTAATAATAAAGGTCATGTTAAATTAAATTTTTAAAATATAGCTAATTGAGGAAAAATAAAATTTAGTCTCATTCTTTTAAGGAATTTTTTCTTCCCCCAAACTTAAATTTTTAAATTTTTTTAATCAATTTCATAAAATGTAGTAGGAAGAGAAAGTAAAAGTAAAAGTTGAATATGCTAACTACTACAACATCCTATCAAATTCATATACATTCATAATCAGGCTAAAATGACTACAGGAGAAAGTAAATCTAGCCTAAAACATGCATAGAATAATACTAAACTTAAAGTAAGAATACTTAGCTTTAAAATCTATTTTTTCTTCCTACCCCGAAACTTGATTTTTAACATGTATAGCATTTAGTGCAGAAAATATAAGTAGGAAGAAAAATAGTTTATAAATTTTATCTATCATAAATCTCTATCAAAAACATCTACAATTATTTATCAGTATAGAAAACATGTAGTAGAAAGTAAATCTAAACTAAACATGCCAGAATGAAATTAACTAAACAAAAGTCTAACTAGCATAACATGTATCAGCATTGGAATATAAAAATGTTCTTCAATCCTATATATTATTCTAACACAAACACAAACACACATAATAAATGAGGTTAATTTTTCCTTTAACTCATCACATCACACTAACTAACTTCCAATTTCTAACGGAATCACTACAAAAATATATTTGGTGCTTATAAATGATTTTATATATTCAAATCCCATAGATAAGATTATCCCTGATACATTGGGTCACGAACACCAACCTCAGGTGTTACTGTATCCCATTAATTAAGGACCTCCAGTAGTTATAAGGATAGTGTAAAATCATCCACATGTTACTCATTAAATAGGTTAGCTACTCCTATCAAATGAAAATAAGGTCAAAGAAAGGAAGTAATAAAGTTGAAATGTGACTGTCACTATTAAAATTCATGATGTCTCTTGTAATACTCAAGTCTAGGTGAGACCCAAGTTTTAGTGGACTCGTCAATCCAACTACTACAAGAGAACATACAAGACATACCAAGAGAACATACAAGTCTAACCATAAGAAAAAGTTAAGAAATCACTTTCCTCATGACACATAAAAAGCAAATCAAACCACTAACAATCCAAACATCTACTAATAATCAATAAAACTAATTAATCTACACTAAAATAAACATAATACAACACTAAGAATCATAACTCTCAAGCACACTAAATCAGACCACACAGATAACTATGGGTTGTCTCCCATAAAGCGCTTGGTTTAACGTCGCTTGCCGACAAATGATTCTACCTGGATCAAAATTCCAATTAAGTAATCCTTGATCAATCGCCCAATCTTTTTCAGATCCAGGGATTCTTATAAATTCCTCTAATTTAAATTTTTCTTTCAACAGTTCCTTTTTAGATTGATTCATAGCATTATTCATTATATTTCCTTCTAGATCCAATATTCTTCTATTAATTTTCTCAATAATAATATCATTCTTAAAATTTTTAAGAAATGGATCTATAGGAAATGAATCTTTATAAGATAATTCAAGATCTCCCAAATTTTGGATTGAATTCTCTTTAGATAATTCAGATTCTGGATCAACTTCTAATAGATTACTCTTCTGCTTCAAGTTATCTTCTAATTATTCCCCTTGGTACTGAGTAAATGGTGGAGGTGGTCTTTCTATATTTATCTTAGTTAATGAAATAGGTTTTTCTAATTCCTTAAGAAATTCTTCCATTGGTCTTTCAATCTCCTTATCCTCATTATCAACTCAAAGTTCTTTTGAAACATATCTTCAAATTCTTTTCTAAATATTTGTCTGAAAACTTCATATTACTCATCATTCATCTGCTTAGGGTTTATCTCAGGGTCACTAGGTAAAATCTTTGGGGGGTAACTGTTAATTGCATTAATAATCTACCCAAGCATCAGAATCTCATTCATTTTGTCTGTATACCACTGAATATTCCATTAAGTGATTTTGAACAACTCTTTCAGAGGAGATCTTTTACTGATTTCATCATTCAATTCAGGTTCAGCTTGTGAGTGAGTCAAAAATGGAGATATAAAGATTGGTGGTGTAGATGAATTCTCTAAATAGGTAGGCTTTAAAATTGTACGAGGTATATTCATTTTATGTTCATGAGATTTTTCAAGAGATGGAATTAAAAGTTTACTATTTTCAGTAATGTCCATCATTTCACACCTCTCGAGAAAATACATATAGTCTTTTTTAAACAACATTTTAGACTCATCATGAAAGTCCATTTCTATCTGATCTGTTAATTTACTCTCAAAACTTTTTTGGAAATGGTCTTTACTTAGATAATCAATTTCATCCATCCAAAAATAATCATCATCTTTTCTCTCACCTGAATATTTCATAGCCTTTAACACATCAAAAGTGAATTTCTGGTCATTAATATTCATAGTCAACTCTCCTTTTTGCACATCTATCATAGCTTGTCCAGTAACAAGAAAAGGTCTCCCCAAAATAATTGGATTTTCTTTATCTTCCTACATATTTATTACAATAAAGTCCATAAGAAAGATAAATTTATCCACTTTAACAAGCACGTCTTCTATCACCCCTTTTGGATAAAAGCTAGATCGATCACCTTTGTAGCCGTTGGATAGATCATTATGCTGAGAAGCTGCAAGAAGGACTAAACCTAACCTTCTAAATATTGATTGAGGCATCACATTAATGCTTGATCCTAATTAATGCTTGATCCTAAATGTGATCCTAAATGACATAAAGTTTTTCCACATAATCTTTCTCCAAATACACAAGGAATTGTTAAACTTAAAGGATCTTTAAGTTTCTTAGGAAGCTTTTTCTGAAATATAGCGCTGCGCTCCTAACTTAATGCAAATGTCTCATAATCCCCAAATTTCCTTTTCTTGTTTAATATCTTCTTAATAAATTTTGCATAACTTGGTATATGTTCTAAAGCTTCAGCGAAAGGAGTATTTATCGTTAACTTCTTAAGTATGTCCATGGTCCATGAACTTTGAAAATTGACTTTGAAAATTGTTTATCCAACTCATGTTGTCTAAGTCTTTGAGGAAATGGAGGTGGTGGTCTTTGTAAATTAATTTTAGTCAGAGATATTAATTCTTCCAGATGCTTAGAAACATGCTCTTCGGGTTTTTTATTTCTCCTTATTTCTCTCACAACTCCTTTCTCTTTTATGACCACATCCTTTTTCTCTCTTCCACTTCTTAATTGGATAACTTCTATTTGTTCATTGTTGTTCTCTTTAGAGTTGATCTCTGTTCTACTAGGAATTGTTCCTTTGGGTCTATTGCTAAGTGAATTAGAAATTTGTTCAAGTTGATTCTCTATGTCTCTAATTGCAGCATTTTGACTTTGCAACTGGTTTTCCGTTTGTAATACCACTTCTTCTGTAGACATCTTCTTATCCTCAAATTGATGATCATTGTTAGATCATTGTTAGAGGTTAGAGTATGGTGGATATGAAAGTCTATAGTTTGTGTTCCCTTGATTATTCCAACTTCCATTAGGATTTGCATGATTATTTTTCCACTGTTGGTTTCTACCCCAAGTAGTGTGATTCTAGTTAAAATTAGGATGACTCTTCCAACCTGGATTGTAAAAGTTAGAATACAAGTTGTTTATGGTATTTAAAATTTCATATGATAAGTTAGAATCAATCATATGCCCTAATGAACTTTCCTCACTTACTAGAGTAAATTAAGGCTGGTTCATTCCAAATTGGTCCAACTTCCTTGATATTACAACAACCTAAGATGCAAGAATTGCAATCTCATCTGTATCATGAACACTGGCTATATTTTTTAGATTTACCCTTGTAGAGGGCCATTGAAATTCATTTGTAACCATTTATTCAATTAACGCATATGCTTCATTAAATGGTTTTGACATTACTGATCCACCAGCAGCAGCATCAATTATAAACTTAATGGATTCTACTAACGCATTGTAAAAAGTTTGAATGATTAACCAATTGGGCAGAGCATGGTGTGGACAATTTCTTAGTAGTTCCTTAAATCTTTCCAAAGCTTTGTATATTTATTCCCCTTTATACTAACAAAATGAGATAATATTGTTTCTAAGTTTAGTAGTCATTAAAGGTGGAAAATACTTTTCTAGGAATTTCTGAGTTAACTACTCCAAATTTTTAATAGAACCAGGTGTTAAAGAGTATAACCAAATTTTAGCCTTATCCCTTAGTGAGAAAGAAAAAAGCCTTAGTCTAATAGCATCGTCTGACATGCCATTATAACGAAATGTAGCACAAAATTCTAGAAAACTGGATAAGTGTTAATAGGGATCCTTCGAAGAAGTTCCCCCAAACTGGTTGTTCTGTGCCAGTTGGATAATATCTAGATTTATTTCAAATGAGTCAGCTTCTAAGATAGGAGTTTTTATACTAGAGTGAATTTCATATATCGTAGGATTTATATAATCACTCGCAGATTTATGATGATTTTCCAAGTTATTATTTTGAATGATTTCCATTTCCATTTCTAATTATTCAAGTCTTTTCTATTTTTTTATTTCATTCCTTTTTTCTAACATAGGATCATAAGGCACAAGTCCTGCAGATCCTTATTTCGCATACGCAACATAATAAACAATACATTAACAATTAACCAAATAAAATAAAAGAGATATTCAATACAACAAAACATTTTCATAAACACCTTATTTTTGACACAAACAGTTTTTTCACAACACTTTTTCATACAAAAAAAAACTTTACACGCAAAAATAGTTTTTATGACACTATAATTTTTCAAATCTAAGCCTAATTACTTCAACTAAAATTCTCCTAAAGTTCTTATCGAAGCTTCCCCGACAACGGCGCCAAAAACTTGATACGCCCCTTGTGTGTGTTGTTTTTCTGCGTGTTTTATGTCAATTCAATTCCTCTGAGACGGTGCCAATAACTTGACCCGACTCGTAATCACGCAGTAATTTAGCTTTCAAAAGATTGCCAAATACTTGACCCGATTTATATTTAGCAGCTAATATACAAAATTGAAATATTATGAAATATAGCAAATAGTTCACACACTATGGGTTCTACGCAAGTGCACGTATCGCTTCAAGTAATAAAAGAATTTCTAATTAAGTCCTGAATATCGATCCTACGAGAAAGCGAGGAAAGTTATCCTTAGTCAAATTCTAGTATACTACTATTAGTCCTTAGTTTTGAATATTGATTAAAATGGTGTTTCATCTAGCAACTACTCCTAAATGCGAATGTTAAATGTAAAGATAGTAACTATTCCTAAATGTAAATATTAATTCTAAGGATAACCCTTTTTGGAAGAGTTGGTTTGGAGAATTTTAAGATGTTAAAAACTGCTATTCTTATGTAGCAAATTGGATAATGTAAAGGAATAAGATACATTAAATATTGTATGTGCCAAATAGGAGCAATTTTAATTCTCTACTCTGATTAAGTGTTATAGAAAATAATTGGCTAATATTAGGTTTAGACCCTAAATTTGTAGCAATGCTAGGAGGATTCTAACTCTCACTCCAGCGCTCCCACTTCCCTTCCCTTGAAGGCCAACTCTCGCTTTAGTTCTTAAAAACTAAGATTAAATTGGGGATTTTAGTCTGTCACCCTAAAAATCTCCAATTCTACACCAAACAATGTATATTCCCCTATTTATTTGTACTTAATTCCATGAACGAAACACTCCTCCATGGAATTAAATTGTATTATGTTATACAACATGCTGAGACCCTTTTATCATAGAAAATCAAATTACAGCTTTATAATATGTATATATATATATATATATATATTATAAAAGAATTAGGAGCATTACATGCATACTGACCAATTCCTATCAATTTACATAACTAACGCTTAAATTTTATTCTTTCGCAATTTATACCCACAACATATTTCACATCCCATCAAAAACATCATTATTTTAAGTTTGTTTAGGGGTTAGTTATGTAAAACATAAGAGATTGAGTGGTATATATGTAAATCTTAATTTTTTTTGCAGGTACTCCTATCCGCGGGCACAGACACGTCAGCCCTAACAACTGAATGGGCGCTAGCACTTCTCCTCCGCAACCCGACTGCCCTCTCAAAAACCCGCGCAGAGCTCGACTGTCATATTGGCACTCGCCGCCTGATAACTGAAACCGACCTCCCCAATCTCCCCTACCTCCGATCCGTCATCAAAGAGGCCCTCCGCCTCCACCCCGTAGCGGCGCTCATCCCCGCGCACGAATCCAACGAAGACTGCACCATCGAGGGTTTCCACGTGCCGAAAGGTGTGATGTTGCTCGTGAACTTGTGGGCGATTAACAGAGATCCGTCGCTGTGGGATGAGGCGGAGGAATTCAGGCCGGAGAGATGGGAGGGAGGAGAAGGGATGAAGGGAAAACAGGGGAAGGTTTTCTTCTTTGGGATGGGAAGGCGGGGGTGTCCTGGAGAAGGGTTAGCTATGCGGGTTATGGGGTTGGCTTTGGGGGCGTTGATACAGAGTTTTGAGTTGGATGCTGATGGGGTTGGTGTGGAGGTGGATCTGGCGGAAGGGAGTGGAGGGCTTTTGATGCCGATGGCGAAGCCGTTGAGGATGTTCTGTAAGAAGAGAGAGGTTGTGGATCAACTAGGGTTGGGGATGTGATTAGTTGGGGCGTAAAGGGAGGCCGGATAAGGGACGAGTTGAGCTCATGTTCGTGTTTGGCTCAAGTGAAATTGTTGGTGAAATTTGTGTTGATGTTTAGTCCGATTTATTTGAATGTGGCTCGAATTGTTCAAGTATTGAACGATATCAATGAAATTTATGTTTTGTTCAATTAAGCTCGGAGTAGTTAGATTTTTTGAATTGAGCTTGTTTGGCTCAAACTAGGTTGAAAATTGAAAAAAAAAATTTCTATGCATTTTTAATTACAAGCCTTACAAAATAAAAAATCTAAATGCTTGATGGAAGTACAAAAATTGAAATTTGCAATTAAAATAAAAGAAACGAAAGGTGACATTACAATTTGTGATTTTACAATCAAACATGCATGTAATAATGTGATTTGTGATCCCAATTCTCAAGTTGACACATGCCAACTTGCCACTTAAATGATGACAGCTTGTCTGTCTTGGATAAACCTGTTGAGTGCACATACAAAATTACAAGTGAAATAAATAAAGGGCTATGAATTTTTGCATTGATCACAATTAGAGTTGAGCTCGGAGCTATAGAAATCTCAAAATCAATTCTTTGTTGTAGCCTCAAATAAATTTTATATGATAAGCTTACATGTACAAATTGAAAACAGAGTTATAGCTTTAAAGCAGACATTCAGAACATAGTATTAAAAGTCTTAATTATTGGTTTGGGTATTAATAAATATAAAATTGATCTGTATATATATATATATATATATATATATATATATATATATATATCCCATCTTTGGTCGACAATGCATTTCCTAATTCAGCAAAGAGTAGTACTATTGATTCAATACATCACAGCCAAACCTAGAGGCGAGCCAAACTGTTGTTATGAAAAACGAAATAACTTATAGTGCAAGACTCATTCTCCAAGCTAGACTTTATGTCAATATGCACCACGAGAGTTCAATCCCTTAAATTTGGTGAAGAAGCGTAGGAACGTTGAATTATAACTTAGAGTTTGTCTCCATATTTAAATAACAATTCTTATTTTTCATTCATCATTTTTTGTTGTCATTTCTTTTTCAATCTTTTCTTTTGCGACATTTTTATTTTCTTTATTTTTAAAGTTTTTTTGTTGCGGGCAACTCTTTTGAAAAGACTGATTACTTCTTTGGTAAGTTGTATGTTGCATCTTCATAAAACCTAACTTTATGGACTTAGAATGGTTGTAGATCACTCTTAATGCGCTATTTGATGTTTTCATGCCAATACTTATTTCATTGGTGAAGAAAGGAGGGCACCATTCGGTGCTCATGAATCCAGGGTCTCCCAAGAAGTGCATTGAAGGATGTCTTTAAATCAACGATGTAAAGTTTGGCTTAAGAATGGATGTCCATAACTTTGATTGGGAGATTATAAAGCCTAAAGCACTTTCACCTTTCTCATTGAATTCATGTGACAACATCTTGTCGATAGAGAATTTGTGTGTATCAACATCAAGGTTGACAAGTGTTCTCAAAATAATTATATTGTCTGATGCACCCGGATTGACATGATTTCTAGAAAATCAAAATCATCCCACATTTATAGAGATATAAAGTAATTGATTATAATAGAAAGTTAATTTGAGAACTTCATTGAAGTAATTTACTTTTCAATCTAAAGAAATATGTGCTAGTTAGGCCAAACAAATTTTATGATCTAGGAAGGCTTTAGTAAGTGATTCTCTCATCTCTTTGAACAAAATGTGAACATCTTAGATACTGGGTTTAGCTGGCCACTTTATTAAATGGGACAACATATTATAATCGAAATTAGGTCGAACCTTCAAAAATATATTTTAGATAGGAGCCTCCAGTGGGGTACGACTGGTTGATTAGTACTAATGGTCTATGCAGTTTTCTCTAGAAGCGTTTTGCGAGGTGAAAGTAGTTTGCCACTTCTAAAGTTAATTTCGAAACATCGTTTATTGAAATTATGTCAACATTTATTATTGGCTCCATGACTTGGGACTTCTCTCTGAGTTCTTTTTGGGTCGGAAGAATCTATCATAATTTTGATAGGTGTACCCTAAAAATTGAGAATGGAAGCATCGCTGTCAAAAAAACAATTATCATTTTGGTAAGTGTCTTTAATATATTCTCTTATGACTTGAGAATTATTTAAGTCAATCAAATAAAGTGTTAGAATGAGATAAAATTTACCCAAAACCACTAGTCATTTCATTGATTGTTCTAGAAGGAATGAATATGTCATACAAAGTGGGTGGTGCATGAGTCATAGGACTCATGGGATAAATAATTTATAAAAATTATAATAAATTGATAATCAATTTAAAAAGTAATTTAAGGAAAGATTTTGTGAAAATTTTAATCTATCATTTGGTAGTTTTCCTTAAAAACTTATTCGCTCTATATCTTCTAGATGATATATAAAAGTAGAGTTTATTAGTGATTTAATGCATATTCAAAACATGGCTAAATATGTATGTTTATTGAGGCCTCTCTTATTTAAAAATAGATAACTTATATCATATTTTTTTAGGGTTGATTTATAAAAGTAGAGCTTATTAGTGATTTAATGATATTCACAATATGGCTAAATATGTATGCATTTTGAGGCCTCTCTTATGTAAGAATAAATAACTTATATTATATATTATATTTTTTAGGGGTTGATTTTTTATTCCAAGTATGTTTTATCTTTATTTACTAAGGGATTTCAGCATACCAAGTAGTGGTAAGTCTAAATAAAATAACATAAAAAATGTATTAAATTTTCTTATTGTGTATAATTATGTTGGTAATTCAAGGTAAGCGAACTTTTCAAGCTACCATAAAAGTGAGACTAAGCTGTTTGTCCTGAAACGCGGCCTACATGCCGGCCTCAGGTGTCGACCCGCGGCCTGCGTTTAGTGTAAAAACCCAAACGCAATTTCGGATAAGCTGGCGAAACGCGCGAACCAAACGGTATGACGACATTTTGAAAACGCCGCCCGCACCTATAAGCTGCCCCAAACAAACCAAATAAAATAACATAAAAATGTATTTATTTTTTGTATAATTGGGTTGTCTGGGTTACTTCATTTCATAGGTAATTCCTAGACCACCAAAGATTATAAGCCGTGTATCTTTTCAATCTGCCTTCTAACATTTATCTATCTAATTTTCTTAATAAATTATAAGAAGTAAAGTTCCAGCAGTTTATCAATATTTTAAACAAAATTTTCACATAAATTATTATTATTATTATTATTATTATTATTTTATTTTGGTATTTGAGCCATAAGAGTAAGTACAATTAGAGGGAAAAGTTATCTGTATGGACTCCTGCAGGGGTGTAAATGAGCCAAACACGAGCTGAGCTTACTTCGAACTTATTATTATCATTCATGTTTGGCTCGTTTATATTTCCAGCTAAAAAAGTATGTTAGTATTCGGCTCGTTTGTTTAGCGAACCGAACACGAGCTGTTCACGAACAAAAAGTAGTTTTTGACAACTTTATTATTGCATAGCATGCCGCAGTTTTTGACAAAATATTATTAGATAACACAATAAAGTTATATTGCAACAAACAAAAATACATCTTCATCTTGAAAATTTATTTAGAATATCCCAACTCATTTTTCTCTGCGAGTTAATTCGAAGTTGACCTGTGAAACTTCCTGAACATATCACAGAAGATGTATAGAAAAAAAAAATAGGAGCTTTTTACATACATGCGACATAACTCTTGTTTATTTTAATATCAAACACCTTAATACTCATATTTACATACCTATCACTCAAATTTTTATTGCCACACCAAAAACATTGCAATTATCATCTTTTTTTTAAGTCAAACGCATACATTTGATAGGTAGGGCTGTGTTCTGCTCGTGAAGTAGCCCTTTTTTGATTCGTTCGATAAGCAAATGAGTCTAACATTAATAATTTTTTTTTTTGTGCTCGATATATAAATGAGCCCAACACGAACAATTTTGTTCATTCGTGTTCGGCCCGTTTTGAATCGAAATAATTAAATTATAAAATTTAATTGGCTACAAGACTACATAGAGTTATAATCAATTAAAACTATTAATTAAAAATGGAATAATAAAAATATATTATATTCTATTTAAATTAAATTTTAATATAAATAATAAGATTTAAATCTCGACCTACCATTACCATTCCTACGACTGTGTGACTAGGGTTGTCAAAATGACTCATTGTTCATAAATAGATCATGTTCGGCTTGAAAGTCAAACGAGCTAAACGCGAACAAATTTTTTAAGCTTAATATATAAATTAGTCAAACATAAACAGTTATATTTTCTCAAAAAGTCAAGTATGGGCTTGTTCAAACTTGGATCGTTTTACGCCCCTAATTGTTGAATGCTTGACCAGGGTTGTAAAAAATGTTCTCTTTTCGCAAACAACTCATGTTTGACTCACTAAGCAAATGTGTCGAATACAAACAATTTTTTTTTGTGTTTGAAATAAAAGCAAGCCGAACACAAACGGTTATATTTTTAATAAGCCGAACATGAGCTGAGCCTAGACTCGCTCGTGATTGACTTATTTACTCCCCTAGTGATAGGTGACAATAAATAAGGCATTCAATATATATACACGAGCCTCTAGCCACCTCTAATATGTCTGACAATTCAAGTATCACCCACTTAAGGGCAATTGTGGTAGGGATTCGAACTCCGACTTGACAGGACTTATACCGGAAAAAATATTGCATCCGGACTCCGCATGCAGAGCTACTTGCAGAGTTCAATCTCTAGCCGACATGTGGAAGGTCGGGTCTCATCTACATAAAAAATGAAGAAAAGAAACGAAAATGTGTGACCTGGCATCATCGATGCGTTATAGAAATATTCCATCGTACACGACACAATTATACCGTGGATGCCAACTAACAGCTCAGCATACATATATGTATATATATATATATATATATATAAAATTATTTTTATATTTTAATTTTTTTAACGCACGTAACACATTCTTAATAAACTATTTGACAGTTTTGTAGCTGCTGTGTGTGTGCGTGTGTATTTATGTATTTATGTATTTATTTATTTATTTATTTATTTATTTAGAAGTTGATGCGTTATAATAATAAAATACCTGACGTTATGGAAATTAATATATAAAATTTGGGAAGCTAGAAATAATCTTTAGTTTTTTTCTCCTAGAAATTTCCTCTAAAATTATATATATATGTTTGCTTTGAATGAGAATAGCTAACGTTAAGGAAATTAACATAAAAAATATGGCAGCTACAAATGATTGCTAGTCCTTTAAATTTTTTTTTTTTTTTTCCTTAGAAACGGTCAATTATTTGTAGCTGCCCATATTTTATATCTTAATTTCTTTAATGTCACTTATTTTATTATTATCAGGCTAAAGACGTAATATCATCATCTTGAAGTCTCTCTACTATAAATATGAAGATCATGTCATGAAGAAGAGAGAACCAAAATTGGCCAAAAAAAGACGAGAAATATCACACGATTGACACGATTATTATTTTTGAGTTACACTTTATTTCTTGGGATGTGATTCATAGACAAATCACAATTGAGAAACCTATTATATGGAGTGCATCAAAGAGTTTATAAACAAGTAGATACAAGATTTGAAAGATCAAATGTTGGACATCATATGAGAGGCATTGGCTTAAGGGAGAGATTGTTACCCCTGAGAGTAATGACCGGCACTCAACAGGCATAGGGCGCACAGGCTCTGAAAAGAGAGGGAGATTCCAAGTATTTTGATAGTGTTGGATCTGCACCGATCGATGCGCATAATTAAAAAAAAACTACCTTCATCAGTTTTATGAACTTGCCAATCAAAGAAAATGTTTGGAACATTAACACATTCTCATTGCCAAGCCGAGTGTTGGTCAGGATATTGGGCTAAACTCCCTCTGTGGAAGGCTGTATTAGTCACTTGGTTATCTGAGTGTCTTTGTGAATCTTTGAGGTGAGCTCAAGTTGAGTGGTGCGGATTGTGCATCATATCTTGCCTTTCTTCATGGAAAGTTCTCTTTGGTGGATGGCGATTGGCTTACTAAGTTCTACGAATATGCGACTGTTGTTAAGTTCTAATAACTTAACTATAGTGTTCAGTCGCTGCAGATCCAAAGCGCACCAGAAGGGTCCTTCTTTTAATCATTAAGCTAGAGCAACATGGGTGACTGAGGGTTACAGATCATGTACTTCCAACATCTCATTATGGAAGCATGTGTTGAATGTGCGAAGACTCTTATTTTGTCCTTGTCAGATCTTCAGAAGGTTTCCACATTCTTTTGAGGTCTTTCGGCGCTGGCAAAAATGTGCCACAAACATTCACTTGAAATCAACAAAGGATATAATTGCTCACAGAGGTAAACCATGAAACCATATGAAGGCCTACTCTCTCAACGTAGAAAAGAAAAAACAATTTTTCAGTACCATCAATGATCCTTAACAACGTAGAAAAGAAAAAACAATTTTTCAGTACATCAATGATCCTTAACAACACAAAGTTAACTCAAATGAGACTATATGGTCGGTCAGATTGGTCCCATCTTTGTAAAGTTCTAGTGTCGGGTTCTTAAACTTCTTAGGGACTCGACCTTGGAGATTTGTTAGGAAAATGTATTTTCGGGCTCTTGGGTTTTATTGGTAAATTTTTTAATAACCGACAACAAAGAATAATGTTTGATCGGTAAACATAATCTAAAAATGACTGATTTTGACACTTAATGCCCACTTTGTAAATGCATAAGAACATACCCACAATGTTCATGCATCAAAAAAACTTATGTCTCCTAGCTCAAAGCGAGTCAAGCTTTGGTAGTGATTACCTACACATTAGCAAGAAGATTTGCAGTGGGTAGCATACAAATCACCCTAAAAACAAGTCTCGTTAGTTACCTCCCACGAAGGTAGGGATAAATCTGTTTAATATGTCAGACGTAAGGTGTGACCCAATCAAGTTGACAACCAAATTGAACGATCAAGACATTGGAAGTGTAAGACTTGAGTCAAGCGGTAACCCAGCAAAACTGACCAAATACATTCTTAAAAAATTTAATCCATCAATCCTCACAGCCATACATTTATCATAAGCAAAACAAAATATACAATTAAAGTTAAGTGCAAAAAATGAAGGCAAAAACCTACCAAAAGCCTTACTTTATTTCTTGATTGATAAGTTACAAAAAATTTCCTATACGTTTCTTTACAAGTGGTCAAAAAGAAGAAAGAGAAATTTTTTCTAAGTTATAGATGAAGTCAAAGACAGTTCATAAGTTCAAAGATCCTCCATATTTTTTACTATTGTCCTCTTCCTCCCCCTCCTTCGAGTCCAAAAATATGGTAGCAAATTTATGCATATCTTCCCGCTCAGAGGAGACTAGCTTCGCTTTCACCATTATTTCAATGTCGAAGGTCACTACTTCTCTGAGTTGTGCAGAGAGAATTTCCACCTGATGAGGGTGTGAAGAGAATTCAACAAAGAATTTATTAGACGTCTTTATTATAGCCATCTTCTCAAACAGAGCTTTATTTTCCTCTCGTAGCTTGAGTGCCCAAGCTTCGGCCGATGATGCCCATTCTTTAGCTACTACTGCCCGTCTTTTAGTTGCTCTTGCCCTGTCTTTGGCCATAGACAATTTCTCCTCCGCCTCCAGGAGGACCAATGCTTGGAAATGTAAAGCCTCCCAAGACATCAATTGATATCTATCGGCTATTAGACACGGGCCCTTGGCATTAAATTCATGGAGTCTTTTTTAATTCATAATCCTCGTAAAATTTCTATAGATCTGAGCCATATAATCCAAGGTCTGTAGCTCCTAAACTACGCATATAAATCTAAAGACTTAACTAATATGACAGATATAAAAAATATTTTTTGTATTTTAGAGGTTTCTTAAAAATAAATACACAATAATTAAACATACTATATAACAATATTATAATTTTTAAGTCTAAGTCTTAAAGATTCAACTAAAAATTCTCCTAAAGTTCTTACCGTAGCTTTCACGGTAACGTCCCCAAAAACTATATATGACTCTAGTGCTACACGCTAACTCAAGTCAAGTCCTTAGCAATAGCGCCAAAAACTTGACCCGCATCGCAATCACGCAGTAATTTAGCTTCAAAAAGATTGACACAAACTTAACCAAATTTATATTTAGCGGCTAGTGTGCAAAATCGAAATGTTATAAAACTTATAGAATAATTTACACACTAGAGGAATTACGCAAGTCTACGTATCGTTTCAAGTATTATAGGGCTTTCTTTAAAAATCCAGTATTAATCCAACAGAGAAGCCAAGTAAGAAATCGTTTAGGCTAATTGTAATCTACTACCATCAGGTCTTATTTTATAATATTCAAAAAGTTTGGTTTTCCTAAATTTACTAATTTTCTATAAAATTAAATTTAACAAAATTAACTAAAAACTAAATCTAAGGTGACTAGTTAAATCTTGAAAACTTCTTAAATAATTAAATTTCTTTCCCCTTGCGATGAGAACATAGTTAGTGTAGGAATAGAATGTTTAAAGATTAAAATGTGGTTTTGTGACAAATAAGAGCATACTCATACTTTACCCCCTCTCGGTGCATGCAAAAAACATCAGCTGGCTTAAAGTTTGTTTCAGCTTGTGTAGTAGTACTGAGTAGATTCTGACCTCTCACTTCTAGATTACGTATTGTGCCCTCTCTATAGGACCTACTAGGGACCCTTAGATGCAAACTCCAAACTGAATTCATAAAAGAATCTAGTTTATCACCCTAGAAGCATCAATTCTACACCCATCAAAACTTATCTCCCTATATATTTTCACTTCCCCTCGGACGATCTCAATGGTTGTTTCTAAAGTTAAGTGTGGTGTTCACTAGTTGGTGAAATCATAGCCCTACCAGGTCATTATGTTTCACAATGAATTTTAACATCACAAATGATCAGTTTGCAAAGTCAATGAAGAACCAGAGAAAATACCATCATAATTTTTTAAATAAAAAGAAATCTTCAAATCATTCTCATCCCACACATGATTAAATCTCATCACGAGGAGAAAGAGTAAGGAAAACTACTTACTACGCATGGAGAAAACACAACATAAGACTTTGTTTAAATGAAAGAAAATTCACTAGAAAAATGTTTACAACAATTATAAGATAATGAAGAATGTAAAAGTGTTTACAACAATTATAAGATAATGAAGAATGCAATACTTAGTTATTTCCCATGAAAGAAAGATGAAAATTCCTTCAACAAAGTCTCATGTTGATCCACACAAAGTTCCTACAATTCCTTTCAGATATCTCACAAAATCTCTCACCAATCTCTCCTTACAAACAAGCACACACACACACACACACACACATGCCACACCTAAAAATCATGCCAAAAGCCTCCTCTTCTACTTTTCATGAGAGGCGTCAAGCGCCTCTTTTTAAAGAGACACAAAACACTTCTTCACTCTAAGAGACACTCCTCTTCAGTCCAAGAAACACACATCTTCACTCCAAGAGACACGACACTTTACTCCAAGAGACACATCATCCAAAAGCCTTTATAAGTGTCTAGATTCATTGAATCACTTCATTGAGCGTGCAAGTTTCTTGGAATCTTCCAAAACATCCTGGAATGGCTCAGAATCACTTAAAAGTCGTCCAAAAACTGTCTCGAGCTCTATGACACCAGAATCGGCGCTATAGCGTTAGTTTCTATTCATGACTGGTTCTTGGAATCTTCCAAAACATCCTGGAATGGCTCAAAATCACTTAAAAGCCGTCCAAAAACTGTCTCGAGCTCTATGGCACCAGAATCAGCGCTATAGCGTTAGTTTCTATTCATGACTGATGTTATAGTGCCACTCTGCGGGCAACACACTCGTTTTGCTCTATTTTGGCTCTATTTCACCCCGACCCAATGCTATTAAAGTACTTAGAGTCACCTTCTCTTTCCAAGGCCCGTGGGACTCTTCAACCTTTGGCGTTGGCCCTCCTCTAGAGGGTGATGCTCTCTTCCTCAAGCTAGTGCTTCTCAGATGGCATTCAACATTTGATTCTTCAACTATGGATTTGTTGGTTTATAAACTCTCTCATGAACTCTGATACGCCACCAACAAATTATCATAATCCAGCACGAATCTCGATGTAATATTTTGTGCACGAACATTCAAACTTCGATTACGAGTCATCCGGAACTCCGATTTCAGCAAAATTATAGTCAAACTGATCGGTTTGATGAAAAGGACCTAATGATATTAAAGTTAGTCAAATCCGAGTGAAATCAACCCGAGATCAAGTTATTAAACCATTAAGATCAAGTCATTAAACCACTTTTGAAAGATTTCCGGAGGCATTTGAAAGGTCAAAAGGATGTCAAATCTGGTGAGTTTATAGTCAAATCGAGCGTCTCAAAAAGAAGAATCCAACGAGCCCAAGATTGCTCAATTCTGACATCGTTAAGGTACTCCAATGTCCATCAAACGTCAACTGATCAAGGAAAACTCTATGGGCCGTCCGATCAAAATGGTTCATATTTCTACATTAATTGCACTCAAAACACTATAAATAGAGCCTCACCCCTCACATGAAGGGGAGGGAGACTTAAGAGAGAACTTGAGGCTTTGAGAAGGAGTTCAAGTCCACGATCATCCTCATCATCGTCGATCTCGATCGTCGTCGACCACCACTGACCGTCGACAACGACCGTAGACCTCTGTCGACCACCGCCGGCCACCGTTAAACGCCTCCAATCACCGTTGACTTCCGTTAACCACGGCTTACTAGACGTCATCAGCCGACGTCGTAACGTGAAAAACTAGTAACCCTTTCCCGCCTGTGGGATAAGGGGCATCTATAATCATCAACTAACTTATAGTGGAACAACTGGGCCAGGCCCCGTGGTTTTTCCCTTTTACGGGTTTTCCACGTAAAAACTTCTGGTGTGATCATGGTGTGGGTGTGATCACAACTTAATTCATTTTTATCTGAGTGTGTGCTGAATCCTCGTGCAACGCTAAGACGATAATCAATTACCCTACCGCCACGAATTTTCTAGCACGCATCAAACTCCATGTTATCAATGTCTCTGTTGTTGGTTTCTTCTTTGTTGGTTGCTCCTCTTTTTTAATAACATGATCCACACTCACGCACATTGTATAATGTTGGATCCTAATTTGATCGTGAATCACACCCCAAGGAATAAAGTGTAAGTCATGAATAAAGTGTAAGTCATGAGAGATCATGAGAGATAGAGAGAGAGAGCGGGGGAAGAGATGGAGAGGAGAGTGAACAATAAGGAATTGTAACAATTGTGTCTATCATTTTCATCCTTTTTTACTCTTAAAATGATCCCCTTTTTTATAAAGGAGATGGTACAATATGATGAAGTTGCGTTTTTTCCCCCCACTTTAAAGAAGGTTGCATAAAGTATTTTTGGTATTTTACATGTATGAGCTCATCCCTTAGTTGCTCTCTGGATTTGTCGATTGAGCATGTTTGACATCGGATCGACAGAACTAATTTGGTCGGCTAGGCTTGGTTAGTGTTGCTGGTCAACTGAATGATTGGCTTTTGGCTGGTGGGAGTGGCTCAATCGACTTATTTAGTACGGTTGTCGATCCTTGATAATGGATGGAAAACTCCTAAACATCCCGCCATGAATGAAGATGCAAAGGGGCTCGGTTTTCTCTCTAGTCAACTTATTAGTGGTGTTAAACTCATATGCCCCGTTAGCTCATTTATGATCAAATGGTTTAGATTTGAATCGTTCAGTTGTATAATTTTTATAAATTTTTATAACTTTTATGTAAAAGCTAAAATAATACTATTATTAATTTTTTAAAAATAAAATTTTGTATTAATCTGAATGTTAATGTTTAAGTGTGAGATAGATAAATAGGTTATGATTGAGTGGCATTTAGGTAATATAAAAATAATATGCAAAGCTCTCTCTCTCTCTCTCTCTCTCTCTCTCTCTCTCACACACACACACACACACACACACACACACACACACACACACACACACACACACACACACACACTATTGTTTGAACACATTGAAGTCTATAAATACATACTCATGTTTAATATACTTCCCAATCAAATGATCTTTCTCGGCTCAAAATGTCAATGGAAACCACCGCCCTGTACCTCTCCGTTGCCCTCTTCTTCCTCCTCCTCCTCTCTGCCACCTTCCGCCGGCCCAAAAACTCACCCCCAAGCCTTCCCTCGTTCCCTCTCGTCGGCCACCTCCACCTCCTCAGCAAACCCCTCCACCGATCCCTCGCCTCCCTATCTGCTCGCCACGGCCCCATCCTCTCCCTCCGCTTTGGCTCCCGCCCCGTCCTCCTCATCTCCTCCTCCTCCGCCGCCGAATCCTGTTTCTCCACGAACGACGCCGCCTTCTCCAACCGCCCCCGATTCCTCGCCGGAAAACACCTCGGCTACAACTACTCCACTCTGGTCTGGACCTCCAACGGCCCCCACTGGCGTAACCTCCGCCGCATCGCCGCCCTCGAGATCTTCTCCCCATCCCGCCTCCACTCCATCTCTGATATCATCTTCCAAGAAGTCGCTGCGATGGTGAAGGCATTGGCCTCCGCCGCCGCCGCCTCCGCTAGGATCGGCGGTAGGGCTATCGAAATGCGGCCGAGATTATTCGAACTGAATTTGAATCTGATGATGAAGATGATTGCGGGGAAGAAATTGAGTAAATCGGAGGAGTTTCGGGAGATTGTTAGGGAAACATTCGAGGTGAGCGGGGCGACAAATTTGGGGGATTTTATCCCTCTGCTGAGTTTGTTTGATTATAGTGGGGTGGAGAAGAAGATGATCAGGTTGCAGGAGAGGAGGGATTCTTTCTTGCAGGGATTGATTGATGAACGGAGGAGAGAGATTGAGAGAATGGATTCATCATCTGGTCGCCAAGGAGTAGCAGCAGCAGGCGCTGAAGAAAGGGGGAGGAAATGCTTAATTGATAATCTGCTTTCTCTGCAAAAAGCTAATCCGGAGCAGTATACAGATGAAATTATCAAAGGTCTTGTGGTGGTAAGTGCTTCAAATTTAACAGTACCAGCAAGAAAATAAATAAATAAATAAATAAATAAATAAAAATAAAGCTGTTATTTTTGTTTGAATTCTTCCTTACATAAATCAGTCAAATATAAACAAATTTTTAATCGATCATATTTTACACGTTTAACGTGAAATAAGAAAAATATATATATTATTTATATAATAATATATTATATATTTTTATATTTAAATTTAAATCACAACCATTTGTGTGATTAGGAGGTGTCTTCTAGTACATAAAAATGGTTAAGGTTCAAACCTAAAATCGTGTATTTATATTTTAAATTAAATTTAACGACCAATTTGGAGCTGAATATGAACCAAATACAAACAAGAAAATGTAAATCAAGCCTAGCGCAAATAAATTGTTCACGAGCAAATTCGAGCATGAAACAATTTTAAATACAAGTCAATTTTAAATAAGTTGAACATGAGCCAAATTTGAGCTTCACTCGAGCTTGGCTTACTTGTAATATATTTACAAGGAATGACGAGAGACTATCATATCAGTCTCTAGCCACTCTTAATGTGTCTAACAAATCGAGCACCACCGTCCTTAAAGCTCACATCGCCAGAGGAAAATTCGAACCTCTTACCTAAGATGTCTTACACCAAGGATGCCAACTAACAGGCTGGCATATGAGACATGTCTGTGTGTGTGCGCGCGCGCGCCAAATAACAGGCCGGATAATAATATATTATATATTTTTATATTTAAATTTAATTCATAATAATTTGTGTCATTACGTGGTGTCTTCTACTACATAAAAAATGGTTAAGGTTCAAACCTAAAATCGTGTATTTATATTTTAAATTAAATTTGGCAACCAATTTCGAGCTGAATATGAACCAAATGCAAACAAGAAAATATAAATCAAGCCTAGCACAAATAAATTGCTCCGAAGCAAATTCGAGCATGAATCAATTTTAAATGAGTTGAACATGAGCCAAATTTGAGCTTCACTCAAGCTTGGCTTACTACATAATATATTTTAAGGAGGCTATCATATCAGTCTATAGCCACTCCTAATGTGTCTAATAATTCGAGTAACTCCGGTCACTCCTAATGTGCCTAACAATTCGAGCACCTCTATTGAGCTTGGCTTACTTGTAATATATTTACAAGGAATGACGAGAGACTATCATATCAGTCTCTAGCCACTCTTAATGTGTCTAACAAATCGAGCACCACCGTCCTTAAAGCTCACATCGCCAGAGGAAAATTCGAACCTCTTACCTAAGATGTCTTACACCAAGGATGCCAACTAACAGGCTGGCATATGAGACATGTCTGTGTGTGTGCGCGCGCGCGCCAAATAACAGGCCGGAATATGAGACATGTGTGTGTGTGTGTGTGTGTGTGTGTTTAAGCGAAGAATTTACAAGTAGGACTATCAAAATGCCTCGTTGTTCGCAAATAGTTCGTGCTTGGCTCGTTAAGTAACTCGTGTTCTATTCATTCTCTAAGCAAATGAGTCAAACACGAATAATTTTTTTATGCTCGATTTATAAACGAGCTGAACATAAACGTATTCAGCTTATTTTGGCTCAAAATATTAATGGCATTTACATAAATATCATACAACTTTTATGTACTTATATATCTAATATTTAAATTTTCATATTTATATGTGTATCATTCAAATCATTAATATCACACTAAAAATATAATCATACATATTTTTATACATAAATTTATCACACAAAAATATAATAATAATTATAAAAGAATTAGGAGTATTACATGCATACTGATAAATTCCTATCAATTTACATAACTTACGATTAAATTTTATTTTTTTTACAGTTTATATAACTCATATATTTCATATCACATCAAAAATATCATTATTTTAACTTAGAGAAAATCTGAAACGCCCATTTTCCATGTCATTAACATAGCCCTATTATTTACCTAAAAATTAAACTTTGTCTAGGGATTAGTTATGTAAAACATAAAAGATTAAAAGGTATATATATGTAAATCTTAATTTTTTTCCTAGGTTCTCCTATCCGCGGGCACAGACACGTCAGCCCTAACAACTGAATGGGCGCTCGCACTTCTCCTCCGCAACCCGACCGCCCTTTCAAAAACCCGCGCAGAGCTCGACAGTCATATCGGCACTCGCCGCCTGATAACTGAAACCGACCTCCCCAATCTCCCCTACCTCCGATCCGTCATCAAAGAGGCCCTCCGCCTCCACCCCGTAGCGGCGCTCATCCCCGCGCACGAATCCAACGAAGACTGCACCATCGAGGGTTTCCACGTGCCGAAAGGTGTGATGTTGCTCGTGAACTTGTGGGCGATTAACAGAGATCCGTCGCTGTGGGATGAGGCGGAGGAATTCAGGCCGGAGAGATGGGAGGGAGGAGAAGGGATGAAGGGAAAACAGGGGAAGGTTTTCTTCTTTGGGATGGGAAGGCGGGGGTGTCCTGGAGAAGGGTTAGCTATGCGGGTTATGGGGTTGGCTTTGGGGGCGTTGATACAGAGTTTTGAGTTGGATGCTGATGGGGTTGGTGTGGAGGTGGATCTGGCGGAAGGGAGTGGAGGGCTTTTGATGCCGATGGCGAAGCCGTTGAGGATTTTTTGTAAGAAGAGGGAGGTTGTGGATCAATTAGGGTTGGGGATGTGATTCGTTGGGGCGTAAAGGGTGGCTGGATTTGTGCGAGTTGAGCTCATATTCATGTTTGGCTCAAGTGAAATTTGTGTTGATGTTTAGTTCGATTTGTTTAAATTTGGCTCGAATTGGTCAGATTGTGATCGTTATGAATGAAATTTATGTTTCGTTCGATTAGGCTCGGAGTAGTTGGAATTTTTTGAATTGAGCTTGTCATGTTCAAATTAGGTTGAAAATTGAAAAAAAAAAATTCTATGCATTTTTAATTACAAGCCTTACAAAATAAAAAATCTAAATGCTTGATGGAAGTACAATAAATTAATGTGGCCGAGGAAACATACTCACTCGGATAATAATCCAAGCTCTTCGAGATCGAGTCAATCCTCCAAGATCTTCGCCAAGGTGATCAATCTGTAACTCAGTAATTTAATGTTCTTTCACGTTATTGACAGCAGGTTGACATGTATGAAGTCCATGTTTGGTCATGCAATCTGGACTCCAACTTATACCGTCAGATCATCGGGCAAAAAAATATATTCAAATTCCTTCTCGGCCTCAACAACTCTCTCGATCATGTCTGCTCTCGTGTATTAGGCTTCAAACCACTACCGAGCATTCGCGAGGCCTTCTTCGAGGTTCACCGCGAAGAAAGCCGCCAGAAAGTCATGCTTGGGTCTATCTCCACCTCGCCCAATCTCTTCATTGATGTCTCTGCCATTGCAGCTCAAGTTCCTCCGCCTCGACACAATTACAACCCATCACGCAAGGGTCGTCCCTGCTGCGACCATTGTCGCAAACCGGGTCATAATAAAGACAAGTGTTGGTTGCTTCATGGAAAGCCAGCCGATTGGAAGCCTAGTCTGATCGTGTTCCCCGTGTCAACAACGTCGTCGCTGCCAATGACCTTCCTGCACCAGCACCCAGTCAATTCAACAAAGATAAACTCGATTTGTTGCACAAACTGATCGGCAAACCACCTGATCTGGTTGTTCCTGACCCCATCACCGGCCTGCTCGCGCAGCAAGTTACGTTCTACGATGCCTTCACAGTCAATCAAGGATCCCTCAGTTAGTGGATCATCAATTCTGACGCTTCTCATCACATGATTGGCGATGCCTTCATTCTTCATGACTATATGTCGTGCGGAGACAACTCCACCATCCGCGTTGTTGATGACTATGTCTCCAAAGTCACCGGTTTTGGCTCCGTGTGCACACCCAAAACATTTTACTCTGATCTGTGCTTCATGTTCCTACCTTAAATTGTAATTTAATATCCATCGAAAAGTTGACTAGTGATCTGAGGTGTATTGCTAAATTTTCCCTACCATGTGTGGATTTCACGATGCGAACTCGGGATTGGCAATGCTGAGTTGTGCTCGGGTCTCTACGTCATCAACGGTACTTCACCACCACGACCTCGCTGTGAACATTTGCCTACCCATCATTCTATCTTCAATTTAGTGTCAATAAAGATTTTGAGATTATGTTATGACACTTTCGTCTTGGCCATCCAAATTTTATGTATCTTGCAAAACTATTTCCAAATTTATTTATCAATAAAGATGTTCGTTCTTTTCAATGTAAATTTTGTCAACTTGCCAAACACACTCGCACGTCATTTCCACATATTGGTTACACCTCTTCCCACCCTTTGCACTCATTCACAGCTATATCTGGGGCCCATCCTTGTTATAACCCTTACTGAGACTCGGAGGTTTGTCTCATTTATTGATGATCATACTCGACTAACGTGGTTATTTCTTATGAAAGATAAATCTGCAATCGGTCACATATTTGAACAATTTTACTCAATGATCCAAACACGATTCCAAACCTCAATCCAGGCACTCAAGACTGATAATGCAAAGGAGTACTTCGCTTCCATCCTCAGCTCTTATCTCTCCTCTAAAGACATCCTCCATCTCAGTTCTTGTGTCAACACTCCTCAACAAAATGGGATCGTTGAACGCAAGAATCGCCACATTCTCGAGGTGGCTCGCTGTCTCATCTTTTCCTCTAATGTGCCTAAAGTTTTTTGGGGTGACGTTGTATCTAGTGCAGCCTACCTCATCAACAAGATGCCTTCTCGGGTCCTCAAATTTCAAACTTCAGTCTAACTCCTTCTCAAATCGTTTCCCCACACCAAGATAATTGCCCAAAATCTACCTACCAAAGTATTTGGTTGCTCCTCCTTTGTTTACATTCATTCACACAATTGCAACAAACTTGACCCTAAATCTACTAAATGTATTTTTCTCGGCTATTCGCCTCTTCAAAAAGGGTATTAGTGCTACTCTCCTCTCACAAGAAAAACCTACAACACTATGGATGTCACCTTCTTTGAAAATCAGTCTTACTACCCCAATTCTAATATTCAGGGGGAGACTTTAAGGGAATATCAGTCTTGGGGGGACAACGATTTCATACCACCACACACCAAATCCTCGTCCCTTGAACCAAACTCATTATCTCCCGACTCGGATTGAACAAGTTCATCCAACTCACGTGAAAATGTACCTAACAATTAGTCTTTGTCTAGTCCTCAAGTTTCCAACTCGTCACCCATTCTTGCACCACCTCCCACGCACAATAATCACATAGACCACCCAACATATCTAGCACCAATCCAAGAGTCAGAACCAGATCCAACTCCTACAGAAATCCACTCAGGTACAAACACACTTGAATATAAATCTACTATACCTATGATTGATGACTTCGACATTCCAATTGTTTTAAGTAAAGATGTTATGACCATCTGACTTCCACTCAGGTACGAACACACAATGCATCTTATCTCTAACTTTGTTTCCTATGAAAAACTATCTTCAACTTCCCGAGCCTATGTGACTACATTCAACAACAAGTCTCAAACACCATTGATGAAGCTCTCAAACACCCGGGGTGGAAAGCGTCCATCAATGAGGAGGTAAGCGCCCTACAAAAGAATGGTACATGGACTGTTTCAGACCTGCCAAAGGGAAAGAAAGCAATTGACTGCAAATGGATTTTCAAAGTCAAACACAAGGCAGATGGTACAACTGAGAGATTAAGAGCACGTCTTGTAGCAAAAATTTTTTCACAGTCTTACGGTATTGATTACCAAGAAACCTTTGCCCTCGTGACAAAATTTAACACCATCAGAATTCTTCTCTCACTTGTGATAAATGAAGACTGACAACTACATTAACTCGACGTGAAAAATGCTTTTCTAAATGGCAATTTGGAAGAAGAAGTTTACATGGAAGCACCTCCTAGACTAAAAGCATCCTTCCCAAACAACGAAAATCATTGTACTGCCTCAAACAATCTCCGTGAGCATGGTTCGATAAATTTGCAAAATCTGTGAAAAAACACGAGTATACTTAGTGTCAGGCAGATCACACTCTCTTTGTGAAAACCTCTCCCGAAAAGAAGATTGCAATTCTAATTGTATACGTCGACGATATCATCCTCACTGGAAATCACGAAGAAGAACTTACAAATATGACAAAGCTTCTCACTCGGAAATTCGAAATCAAAGTCCTCAGAAACCTAAAGTTCTTTCTCGGCATGGAACTAGCTCGATCAAAATGAGGAATATTAGTGTCACAACAGAAATATACAATGGACCTATTGAAGGAAACATGTATGCTCGGTTGCAAACCCGTCGATACTCCAATGGATCCCTACAAGAAGATCGACACTCAGAAAAATAGCGCACCTGTAGATAACGGGAGATATCAGCGACTCGTGGGGCGACTCATCGATCTCTCACACACACGACCTGACATTGATTTTTCTTTTAGTGTTGTTAGTCAATTCATGAACAATCCTACGGAAGAACACATGAATGCAATCTACAGAATCTTGAGATACCTCAAGATGACTCCAAGCAAAGGGCTATTGTTTCAAAGGAATAAGGATCGAAGTATAGAAGTGTATTCAGATGCAGACTGAGCAGGAGATGTCTCGGACCGACGATTGACTTCCGACTATTGCACTTATGTCCGGGAAAACCAAGTCACTTGGAGAAGCAAAAAACAGTCTTTGGTATCAAGAAGCAACGCTGAAGGTGAATTCAGAGCTCTTGCACTCGGGATCTGAGAAGGAATGTTGATTTGAAGAATACTCAAAGAACTCGGAATGCTAACTGAAAAAAGTGTCAAATTACAATGAAACAACCAAGCATCAATCAGCATTGCAAAGAATCTAGTACACCATGACAGAACGAAGCACATCGAGATCGATCGACACTTCATCTCAGAAAACATTGAGAGAGGTGTCGTCGAACTTTCATACATTCATTTCCGACATCAAACAACAGATATCTTCACTAAGCCTCTCCCAAGAATCAATTTTGAAGAATTATGTAACAAGTTAGACATGTACAATCTATACAACCCAACTTGAGGGTGAGTGTTGAAAGATCTCAAAAAATATAATGATTACATTTCATATTTGTTATAACTCTATATTTAGAGATATTTAGAGGGTTATAAATTATTATAAATTATATGAGGGATCTTTGGAATCTCTATTTATTTCTCTCATTAATTAGAGAGATTAGCTGCCTCTTATATTTTGTTAATATTTATTTCCTTTTCTACTATATTCTATTTTTATTGTTTTCTTTACCAGTAAGTCCCAATTTCTAGGGGAAAAAAACTTAAGAAAACTAGCAATTATTTGTAGTTGCCCATACTTAATATTTTCATCAATAAAATCAAGTTCTCTTATATCTTTTCAATGATTTATTTGACTTTTAACATTTCTTTTTAATTATTATAATGGTAAAAATAAGTCAAACTAATCTAAAAAAAATTAAAAAATTTTAAAATTTTGGAAGAAAATTGAGATCTGAAAATTTTAATTACAAAATGAAAAATATTATACCATTATTATTCAAAAACTATGATATATTATAGTGAACAACTTTATGCAAGGCAAAAAATATTATTGCATGGCATGCCACAGTTTTTTGACAAATAAAGTTATATTGCAACAAACAAAAATACATCTTTATCTTGAAAATATATTTAGACCATCCTAACTTATTTTTCTCCACGACTTAATTCAAAGTTGACCAGTGAAACTTCCAGAACATATCCCTGAAGATGTATAGAACAAAAGAAAAAGGAGCATTTACATACATGCTACATAACTCTTCCGTATTTTAATATCGAACACCTTAATACTCATATTTACATATCTATCACTCAAATTTTTAATGCCACACCAAAAACATTGCAATTATCATCCTTTTTAAAGTCAAACGCATAAATTTGATAGGTAGGGCTGTGTTCTGCTCGTGAAGTAGCCCTTGTTTGATTCGTTCGATAAGCAAATGAGTCTAACATTAATTATTTTTTTGTGCTCGATATATAAATGAGCCTTGTTCATTCGTGTTCGACCCGTTTGAATCAAAATAATTAAATTATAAGATTTAATTGACTACAAGACTACATAGAATTATAATCAATTAAAATTATTAATTAAAAATGGAATAATAAAAATATATTATATTCTATTTAAATTAAACTTTAATATAAATAATAAGATTTAAATCTCAGCCGACCATTAACACCCTATGACTCTGTGACTAGGGTTGTCAAAACGGCTCATTGTTCATGAACAGCTCGTGCTCGGCTTGAAAATTAAACGAGCAAAACGTGAATAAATTTTTTGAGCTTGATATATAAACTAGTCGAACATGAACAATGATATTTTCTCAAAAAGTCGAGCATGGGCTTGCTCAAACTTGGATCGTTTACACCCTTATCTGTTGCATGCTTGACTAGGGTTGTAAAAAATGTTCTTTGTTCGCTAACAACCCGTGTTTGACTCACTATGCAAATGTGTTGAACACGAATAATTTTTTGTGTTTGAAATATAAGAAAGCCGAACACAAACAGTGGTATTTTTGAACGAGTCGAACGCGACCTGAGCCCAAGCTTGCTCATGATCGACTCATTTACACCCCTAGTGATAGGTGACAATAATAAAATACGTGACGTTAAAGAAATTAAAAAATAAAATATGGGCAACTACAAATAATTGCTAGTCATCTTAAGGTTTTTTTTTTCCCTTAGAAACTAGCTCTAAAATAATTATATATATATATATAGTAAAGGAATGCCCAAAGGCTATAATACAAGCCTTCAACCACCCCTAATCTACCTAATAATTCAAACACCACATTCTAAAGGGCAACTGTGCTAGCAATTCGAATCCTGACACGACGGGTCTTATAACGTAGATGCCAACTAACAGGTTAGGCGCACACACACACACACACACACATATATATATAATATAACTAACAGGTCAGCATACACGTCACACACACATTATTTTAGAGTCAATTTCTAGGGGAAAAAAACTTAAGAAAACTAGCAATTATTTGTAGTTGCCCATACTTAATATTTTTTCTTTAACGTATTTTATTATTATCATGTATCACATTCAATTTAAAGAAAACTAGCATGTGTGTGTGACGTGTATGCTGACCTGTTAGTTATATTATATATATATGTGTGTGTGTGTGTGTGTGTGCGCATAACC
>NW_018164444.1:19274772-19276962 GCF_001263595.1 Phalaenopsis equestris
TATATATATATCTTTGTTTTGACAGCGATACGTGACAATAATTGAATACCTGGCGTTAAAGAAATTAAAATATAAAATATGGGCAGCTACAAATAATTGCTAGTCTTCTTAATTTTTTTTCCTTAGAAACTGTCCATTATTTGTAGCTGCTCATATTTTATCTTAATTTCTTTAATGTCACTTATTTTATTATTGTCAGAATAAAGATGTAATATCATCATATTGAAATCTCTTTGCTATAAATATGAACATCATGCCATGAAGAAGAGAGACCCTAAATTAGCCAAAAAAGACGAGAAAGATCACACGATTGGCACGAGTATTGTTTTTTGACTTACGCTTATTTCTTGGGATGTGATTCATAGACAAATCAAAATTCAACATTGAAAAAGGTACGGTGAGCGTGAATAATTCTACAAACAAGAAGAGAGGCCAACAAAGAGGAAACTCACAATTGAGAAATCAATTATATGGAGTGCACTAGAGACTTTATAAACCAGTAGATCCAAGAGTTGAAGGATCAAATGTTGGATATCATCTGAGAGGCACTGGCTTAAAGAAGATATTAGTACCCCTGAGAGGAACGGTCGACACTCATCATGCATAGGGCGCCCAAGACCTAAAAAGAAAGTGTGGCTCCAAGTACTTTGATAGTGTTGGGTCAGTACCGATCGACCAACACCGATTCAGGTGCACTAAGGCACCCCAACAACTGGAGAATGCATTTTCCTAAAAAATCTCCAAAGTCGAGTCCCTAGAGAGGTTTAAGATCTCAACACTGGAATTTTACAAAGGTTAGACCAATCTGATCGACCATATAGTCTCATTTGAGTTAACTTTGTGTTGTTAAGGATCATTGATGCACTGAAATGTTGTTTCTTATTTACTACGTTAGAAGAGTAGGCCCTCAGATGGTTCAATGATTTACCGATGTGAGTGATTACATCAAGTGACGACCATATAGTCTCATATCAAATGTTGGATATCATCTGAGAGGCACTGGCTTAAAGAAGATATTAGTACCCCTGAGAGGAACGGTCGACACTCATCATGCATAGGGCGCCCAAGACCTAAAAAGAAAGTGTGGCTCCAAGTACTTTGATAGTGTTGGGTCAGTACCGATCGACCAACACCGATTCAGGTGCACTAAGGCACCCCAACAACTGGAGAATGCATTTTCCTAAAAAATCTCCAAAGTCGAGTCCCTAGAGAGGTTTAAGATCTCAACACTGGAATTTTACAAAGGTTAGACCAATCTGATCGACCATATAGTCTCATTTGAGTTAACTTTGTGTTGTTAAGGATCATTGATGCACTGAAATGTTGTTTCTTATTTACTACGTTAGAAGAGTAGGCCCTCAGATGGTTCAATGATTTACCGATGTGAGTGATTACATCAAGTGAATGTTTGTGGCACATTTTTGCCAGTGCCGAAAGACCTCAAAAGAATGTGGAGACCCTCTTGAAGATCTGACAAGGACAAAATAAGAGTCTTTGCTCATTCATCACATGCTTCCAAAATGAGATTTTGGAAGTACAAGATCTGTAACCCTCAGTCGCCCATGCTCATTCATCACAAGCTTGCTCATGATCGACTCATTTACACCCCTAGTGATAGGTGACAATAATAAAATACGTGACGTTAAAGAAATTAAAAAATAAAATATGGGCAACTACAAATAATTGCTAGTCATCTTAAGGTTTTTTTTTTCCCTTAGAAACTAGCTCTAAAATAATTATATATATATATATAGTAAAGGAATGCCCAAAGGCTATAATACAAGCCTTCAACCACCCCTAATCTACCTAATAATTCAAACACCACATTCTAAAGGGCAACTGTGCTAGCAATTCGAATCCTGACACGACGGGTCTTATAACGTAGATGCCAACTAACAGGTTAGGCGCACACACACACACACACACACATATATATATAATATAACTAACAGGTCAGCATACACGTCACACACACATTATTTTAGAGTCAATTTCTAGGGGAAAAAAACTTAAGAAAACTAGCAATTATTTGTAGTTGCCCATACTTAATATTTTTTCTTTAACGTATTTTATTATTATCATGTATCACATTCAATTTAAAGAAAACTAGCATGTGTGTGTGACGTGTATGCTGACCTGTTAGTTATATTATATATATATGTGTGTGTGTGTGTGTGTGTGCGCATAACC
>NW_018164444.1:19277049-19279450 GCF_001263595.1 Phalaenopsis equestris
GACAATAATTGAATACCTGGCGTTAAAGAAATTAAAATATAAAATATGGGCAGCTACAAATAATTGCTAGTCTTCTTAATTTTTTTTCCTTAGAAACTGTCCATTATTTGTAGCTGCTCATATTTTATCTTAATTTCTTTAATGTCACTTATTTTATTATTGTCAGAATAAAGATGTAATATCATCATATTGAAATCTCTTTGCTATAAATATGAACATCATGCCATGAAGAAGAGAGACCCTAAATTAGCCAAAAAAGACGAGAAAGATCACACGATTGGCACGAGTATTGTTTTTTGACTTACGCTTATTTCTTGGGTTGTGATTCATAGACAAATCAAAATTCAACATTGAAAAAGGTACGGTGAGCGTGAATAATTCTACAAACAAGAAGAGAGGCCAACAAAGAGGAAACTCACAATTGAGAAATCAATTATATGGAGTGCACTAGAGACTTTATAAACCAGTAGATCCAAGAGTTGAAGGATCAAATGTTGGATATCATCTGAGAGGCACTGGCTTAAAGAAGATATTAGTACCCCTGAGAGGAACGGTCGACACTCATCATGCATAGGGCGCCCAAGACCTAAAAAGAAAGTGTGGCTCCAAGTACTTTGATAGTGTTGGGTCAGTACCGATCGACCAACACCGATTCAGGTGCACTAAGGCACCCCAAAAACTGGAGAATGCATTTTCCTAAAAAATCTCCAAAGTCGAGTCCCTAGAGAGGTTTAAGATCTCAACACTGGAATTTTACAAAGGTTAGACCAATCTGATCGACCATATAGTCTCATTTGAGTTAACTTTGTGTTGTTAAGGATCATTGATGCACTGAAATGTTGTTTCTTATTTACTACGTTAGAAGAGTAGGCCCTCAGATGGTTCAATGATTTACCGATGTGAGTGATTACATCAAGTGAATGTTTGTGGCACATTTTTGCCAGTGCCGAAAGACCTCAAAAGAATGTGGAGACCCTCTTGAAGATCTGACAAGGACAAAATAAGAGTCTTTGCTCATTCATCACATGCTTCCAAAATGAGATTTTGGAAGTACAAGATCTGTAACCCTCAGTCGCCCATGCTTCTCTAGCTTAATGATTAAAAGAAGGACCCTTTAGGTGCGCTTTGGGCCTACAGTGACTGAATACTCTAGTCGAGTTACTAGAACTAGACAACAGTCGCATATTTGTAGAATAAAGAAACTCTTCCGTCGTATCATTCAGAACTTAGCAAGCCAATTGTCGTCAACCAAAGAGAACCTTCCATGAAGAAAGGCGGGATTCGAAGCACAATCCGCACCACTCAACTTGAGCTCACCTAAAAAATTCACAAAGATACTCAGATAACCAAGAGACTAATAGAGCCTACCACCAAGGGAGTTTAGCCCGATATACTGATCAAAGCATGTCTTGGCAACGAGAATGTGTTAATGTTCCAGACATTGTATTTTATTGACAAGTTCATAAAAAATGATCAAAGTAATTTTTTTTTAAATTATGAGCACAATTCCATGTCTGCAAGATAATTTAGGAACTTGAGAAGTTCATGTAAGGGATCGTCAAAATTCAACCGACAATTGGGGAACTCGAATCGACCACCAATTATGATTTGACTTGAGTATCAAGACTGACAACAAAGAATAAACGATTTATCGATAAATTTTTTAATAACTGACAACAAAGAATAATGTCTAATCAGTAAACATAATCTAAAAATGACTGATGCTGACACTTAATGTCCAATTAGTAAATGCACAAGAACCGAACCATAATGTTCATGCATCATAAAAACACATGTCTTCTAGCTCAAAGTGATTCAAGCCTTGGCAGTGATTTCCTACACATTAGCAACATGATTTATCAATTTAATAAATTCATTTAATATGTCTGACGTAACTTGTGATCCATTCAAGGCGACAATTGATCCCGAAAGTGCTTATATGCAATAGTATAACAATGATTCAGATTATATTTTTCACTTATATTTCCTTATTTTACAATAAAACTGAAAACTTGATCCTGAAGAAAAATAAGAATTTAACTTTTAATTTATATTGGGATACTACGCAAGTATACGTATCGTTATCAAATAATATATAACATCAAGTAATGTAGGACTTTTTGATCAAACCCATAGGGAAGATATGCAATAGAAGATATGCAATATGCATTTTTTGGAAAACTTTCTATTTTTAAAAAGATAATTATTAAACTAAGGAAGTTTTCGCAGTAATGAAAGTTTAAATTTTTTGGTAATTTTAATATTTTGACAAAAACAATACAAACTTAAAAGATAACTTGAGTTTTTGTAGAAGAAAAGCACTAAATATGAAAATATATTTTTCCTTATCATGAATCAGTAACAAGTATAAGAATTCTGTTGTGGATGTATGCATATTCTA
>NW_018164444.1:19279548-19287808 GCF_001263595.1 Phalaenopsis equestris
CTCTAACTCTACACCCATCAATGAATATTTCTCTATTTATTTGCACTCAATCATATGAACTACATTATCATTCATACAACCTCATGTGATTCTTTCCAATTGTTGACTGAGACAATACTATCCCGGTTCTTACATGTTCTCACAACAAATTTTAACATCTGGATTGGCCAAATGAAGAAGTAAATGAAGTACATGGATTTAAATCATCACAACTTCTTCCAACATTAAAGATCAATACTCTCCAAAACTTTCATTCAACACTTAATTACTTATCATTTTAAGAAGAAAGATAAGGAAAACTACTCAGAATCCATGGAGAAAACAAAATCACACTTTAGTTTAAAAGTAGAAATCATTGTCAAAACAATAAAAAGTCTTAATTAAAACCAAAAGTAGTCTAAAATAAAAGAGAAAAACTTATCTCAAGTCCTCCACCAAACTTTTAAAGTTCCTTTGAATCTCTTCTCTTTTACAACACTCTCAATATAAAACTAGAAATAAAAAAGAAAGATAAATATGTGGTGCCTGAAAATCTCTTCAACTAACTCTCCAATTTTTTAACTTTCAAAACTTTTTCAGTACTTTCAGGACCTCATTCAAAGTTTCAATCTTCTTTCTTTTAGGATTCTCTAAAAGATGTCTTGGTATCTCTTCAAAATGTGTCTTGATTCGATGTATTTCCCCAAGAAATGCATCCTTTCGCAATAATTTTCGTCCATAGTGATTGTAACCACCTATTAAGCCAATAGGTACCTCAAAAACCTCTTCAAAATTCGCAAAAATTGAATTTACTCATCCAATAACTGCCACTAGCGCTTAAACGCGGGGCCTCTAGCGCTTAGGCGCGACCTTCTCTGTTTACCCGGCGCTTAGGCGCCAAAACACTTTGGCATATTTTTCACGTATTTGCTCCAAATTTGATCATTTTTTTCACTCATTTAAGCATTTTTCACCTATTTTTTACCTGTACCTGAAAGAAAAACACAAAAATATCTTCCATTAAAGTACAATATCTCAAAAATAGGTATAAAAATGTGTCTAAAAACATTCTTTATTTTAGGCGTATCAAAATCCCCCAAACTTAAAATGTTACTTATCATCAAGTGACACTTCAATCTTTAAAAACTAAATATGTATAATACGTATATGAGTTTCTTTAAGAGTTATTAAAATTTAGATTTAGAAATATAGTAGTCCAATTTAGAAAAAATATTCTAGCAGAGCAATTTCTATTAGCTGATCAGTAGATTCATCCTCCACATCGAGACAATCCTCTTCCAGTTTGCTAGTAACAACCATGTAAAATTCTTAATCAACGACTGGTCCGACTGTACCAAATCCGAGACCCTCTTTCGAGTTGGGAGTGACTTTTAACATTCCATAAGTTTGCAAAAAGTTGTAATTTATCTTTTGACATTTGTTTTGGCAAATGTCCCTCTTGAATTAACTTTTGTACACAAGGCGAAAAGTAACCAAAAGGCAATTTCATCAATTCATTAGGATCTTCATCCAAATTTACATGATTTTCAAGATTAGTAGAAGTAGAAGCACAATAAAACTTGACCGGCTTTAAACCAGTGCTACGAACTTCCTTGACCTCTAAACTCTCAAAAATTTGAGGGAGAATCGGAGTAAGGGTCATGGTGTTCACATAGTAGTTTATTCGATCATACATTGTCTCATATTCGCTTTTCTCCGTATCTTCTAAGGATATCTTGTACTGAGGTTTTTTCTGTTTTGTCATCATTATTTCATCTTCAGAACTTTCTTCATCATCAATGTTGATGGTCGAACTAGTCCTTTCAACAATTAAATTGGTTTTTCCTCGTCCATGTCCTCGACCTCGACCACGGGTACGCAAACTAAAAGAACCCCCACCAACTCCTTGCAAGAGAGTGGTGGAAGATTGCTGAAGCGGAGTTGAATGGCCTTGCCATTGTAATTCTTCTGAATCTTCACTCTTATTTGTCACAACTTCACGAGAGAAGACAGTTTTCTTTGGGAGCACGTAGTAGGAAGCATCTTCATGAATGCCAACTTCATGAATTGAAAATGACTGTAAATCTCCCTTGATGCAATGCTCTTGTCCTTCCTTGTAGTATTTAATGCATTGGTGTAGAGACGATGGAACCATGTTGTGTTCGTGAATCCACGGTCGACCAAGTAGAGCATTGAAAGAGGTCTCGACGTCGATGATATAGAATTTAGTGGTTGTTGCTAGTTCTCCAACCTTCATAAGCAATGTAATTGATCCAAGGGCTTTCTCCCCCTTTTGGTTGAATCTTCATAGCATCATTTTATCGGTCGTAAGCTCCTAAGCTTCAATGTCCAAATAGGTCAATGTCCGTAGTCTCATTAAGTTGAGGGATGCTCCAGGATCTACCAAAACTCTGGAAAATATGAATCTGCTGATGTTAACAGAGATATAGAGTGAATGATTGTGGTCGGCGGTACCGAGCAGCAAGTCTTCATCTGTGAAGGTTACCCCAGATTGTTCTTTCAACGAGCAAACTTCATCCAAGGGTGTGCTGACCAGCTGGGCTAAACAAATCTCTGGGTCAAGAAAAGTTGTAACCAAAGACTTTCTCATCTCCTTTGTCAGGTTTAGAGCGACGTAAATGCTTAATCTGGTCGGCAACTTCCTAAGATGGCCTAGCACGTTGTAATCCACTTTGTATGATCCTCCAATTTTCTCTTGATTATGTTGTTCTTCCACTGGTGGAGGTGGAGGTAGCTCTTCTCGAGTTATTATTTGTTTTCCTTTATCCTCGGGGGTAATACTCTCCCGCTGCTCAAGTTCACTTCTGTAATTTCTTCTTCTTGAGATATCATTGTTGAATCTTCTGGTGTTTCTTCTGTTTCTTCTTTATGTTTCTTCTTTATCGGAAAGATCTAAGTTGATGGTGAGTGGTGCACCATGGCACTCGAGGATCAGTTCCTCACTCTCGGCGCTATCGTAAGCAGTGTTATCAATGTCTTCTTCAGTCTTGTTAACGAGTTCATCGAACTCGACATAACTTGAGGATCACTTTGGGAATAAAGATCGAAGTTAGATTGGTCATAATCGATCACGTTATCAATAGAAATAGTTAAAACATAGCCGAAATCATAATCATTATATTCATAAGACCCCTGAGGGGCAAAAAGATAATCAAACAAGGTCAGGGGTTTGAGGATTTTATTCTCCGAATCCAAGACAGCTAATCGAGCAATCTAGCAGAGGCAGCCCTTATCCTACCCCCCGTCCTACCCCCCGTGCTATCAATCCTCGTGGTGGTATTCTTCTTCTTCTTCATTGATGATGACAGATTTTCTAGCAAAATCTTCATTTCTGGCTTGACAGGCTGAAAACTCTGAATGGAGTTTGGTCTTGTTGTACTCATGATTTGGTTCAATATTTTCTTGGACGATTTTCTCTAAATTGTACTCCATCCATCCTTTCCAGTACACGGGTCAATAGGAGAGATTGGCTCAGCCAAAATCATATTCATGGAACCTTTTTCAGGTTCTTTTAAATATTCTTTCGGGATCGTTATATTCTCTTCTTTAAGATTTTTCTCGAGCCAATATTTGAAGATGAAACATTCCTCTATAGTGTGTCCAATCAATCTGTAATACAGGCAATAATTTGGTTGATCTTTCTTGTCAACTTCTTCGGGTTTCATTGGATCTGTTAATCTGAACTCAGGCTTCTTCATCAGACTTCTGAACATCTTGGATAGCGCTTCGTTTTTGAAGGAATACACTGCTTTTTGTCGTTCTGCCAAATATATTCTCTTAGTCTCTGCCCGGTATGATCCTCCTTGAGACGGTCGCTGGTTGGACTGACCATACTGTTGTGTCTGTTGTCGAGCATGTTGTGATGATGACTGATGGGATTTTTATGATTGTAAATCATTGGTTATTTTCCTTTATTGATTGTTGTCACTGTTCCGGACTTCTTTTCAAATACTCTGGTCATCCTGGACTTCTCGACCTTCTCATGAGAATCCATATGTTTGACTTCTTCTTAAAGTTTGTTGATTTTGCTGAGTAGCTTCTCGAAGGATTTAATGGTGAGTCCTTTGAGCATGAAAGCTACTGGCCCATGGATGCTCTTGAGTAAGATCTCAATAGCATGATGTTTCTGTAACTGAGGTTCACTCAAAATGTAGTCCACTAAAATCTCATTGAGCTTTTGTTTTTTTACTTAGAGATCTCCAATAGACACATGATGTTATGCTCCGACAAATCTTTTTATGAACAACTATTCTAGTTCGGTGAACGTCTTAACTAATCCGTTGAGTATTTCGACATACCAATCAAAAGCGATTCCTGACAGACTGTTGACAATCTGTCAAAAGAGTAGAGCTTCATTATCTCTAGTATTACCACAACTGGCTTGAAAATGTGTTATGTGCTGCCTGGGATTTCCAATCCCATCAAATATCTTAAAGTTTGGCGACACAAAGCCCTTAGGGTAGGGCACGACATCGAACCCCTCCGAGTAAGGTCTACCCTTTAAAACCAATGCACCACCCTTAGATTGGGCTAAGGCCTCCCGAACTTGCTCGACCATTTGCTTAAATTCATTTTCTGACATGGCACTTGATGGAGAATCCTTCTATTGTTGATCATCTTTATTTACTGAGGCGACTTCTCTCCTTTCATCTATGATATGTATAATCTCTAGTTGATTGACTTCTGGAGAGGCTAACTGTGGTAGTGGAGACTGTCCTTGAACTGTGGCCATGGCGGTCATGGCAGTGGCCATCTCTTCCATTCTTTTCTCCATTTGACTGATTTACTCGTCTCTTAAGAAAATAGCCCTATGCAGCTCTTCTATGATGTTCTCTTCGACGAGAGGTTGAGCGTCGCACTCAGATGCAGTGGCTCTGGTCTCGATGACATGGATATCCATGAAATCTTCCTCAAGGTAATCATTAAAGTCAAAATCTTCATCATCATCAATGGAAACTCCATGTTCTCGGGTTAACTTGGAAATCTCGACCCTGAGCTTTTCAACCTTTTCTTCAATCATTGATTCTTGTAGCATCTTGAGATCTGGAGGAATTGGTTGGATATCCTCCAGTTGTTTCTCCATCTTGCTAGCAATTGCTGCGACAATGTCGGACACTTCAGACCCTGGCTTCATGTCATGATTCTGCCCTGTGAGCTTGCTGGACCGTATTGGTACGACAACCTTGGGTATCCGTACCCTTTTCTTTGACAGTGATGTCTTGAGACGGAGTGTCTCAGTAGGAACATCGACATGTCGAAGAGAAGTACGCTTCCCATGGTGCGGACCAGATATGGTACTATGTAACTGATACGCCTAAAAATGTACTATTTTTCATGCTATATTTAATGATGATATTGCACTTTAAATGTATGTTTTCTTGTATTTTTGGTTGTAGGTACATCAAATTGAAGAATTTGGAGTGATTGGAGCAAAAGGGACAAAAATGGATCAAAATGGAGCAAACCAGAGCAAATCGGGTCGAATCGAGGCACACCAGAGCCATGAAGACCAAAAATGGGCACTTAAGTGCCTGTGCTCAGTGCTTAAGTGCCCAAATATGACACTTAGGCACCACCAGACAAAGAGGGGGGGCTTAAGCGCCCAAAAATTGGTGCTTAGGCGCCAAAGACGGTTTTCAACATTTCTTCTAGAATATATGTCGAATTTGGACAATTTTTGAAGTGTTGCTTCATTCATGTCTTGGGGAGTTCATTTGAAATGAGAAAAGAGACATTCTAGAAAATTTTGGGTGGTTATATGGAGTTTTGAAGAGGCACATCATGCACCAGTTGGAAGATTCAATGAATATGGACAGTTTTGAAGAGACACTTAAGAATCTCTTGGAAAATTATAAAGAAGGCATGGAAATATTTTTAAAATAACTCTTGGACTCTTAAATTAATTGAAAGAGGAGAAGAAGGCTAGGGTGTGAGCCCCATGTGGGGCGACAAGGTGAGAGAGAAAGAGAGAATGAAAGAATTTCTTCTTTTCTTTTCACTTTGTTCTTGGAGAGGATTGTAAAGAGATTACTTTTGTTATACAAGGAAATTTTGATTTCCACAAAAGATAAGTATTTTCATTATATATTGATTTGAATCTAGTGCTTTGTTTGTATGGTCTTAAAGAGTTATTTAATGAAATTTTCTTGTTGTTTCTCCATGTGTAGTGAGTAGTTTTCTTTACTCTTCCCTCTTGTAATGAATTAGTATGCATGTGTAGAATATAGAATTGTGTAGAGTGAGAATATATTGTGATGATTTTACTTTGTTCTTCATTTAAATGTAAACTTGATCAACTTGCATGTTAAAATCTGTTGTGAGAACATGTAAGATCTGTGATGGTATTGTCTCAATTAACTGTAGTAGAATCACATGAGATTATATGGATGAGAACGTAGTCCATATTATTGAGTGTAAATAAATAGAAAAATAATCTTTGATGGGTGTAGACTTAGAGGACTTTGGAGTGACAGGCTAAAGCCCCCTAATTTGGTCTGTTGTTTTAGGTTTTGATGCGAGATGTTAGCCTCCAGGTGGAGGGATAAGAGAGAACTCTAGAGTCAGAGCTAGTATCTTCCCTGCCTAGCCCGTCTTTAGAAATATTCAAACTTTAGATTAACCAATATTCTTTATAGCATCTCTAGTAAGAGTAAATAATATAATTGCTCATTTTTGTCACAATCTCTCTCACTACTTATTTTAATTTTGCACATGTCACTAATTTCATATATGAGGAAGAGTACTTTTAATATTTTAAACCCCACTTTCTGATTTTCACTAAGTTTTTTTGTTTAGAAGTAAAAATAGTATTGTAGTGATAATTATAGGATGTAATCAAAACCAAACCTTTATCGACCTTCCAAGCTATGGCGTGTTACTCTAGACTAGAACTTCTCTTGAAAGCCGTTGTGATTAACATCGACCTCCGTGGGATCGTTTTTTGAGGCTTAATCAGAGAGCCCTATATTACTTGATAACGATATGTATACTTGCGTGGAATCCCTACAAATATAATTGAAATCATACTTTGCTTGGAAAAATTTTGGGATCAAATTTTTGGTGCCACTATCGGGGATTAAAATCTTCAAGTAGTGGTGTCAACTTCATAAATCCTTACATATAAAAAATATCGGGATCAGTAACCTCTTTGTTTTATCCTTCAAAATTTTAAGAACATCCTTGTGACCAGTAATTGGTAGAATTTTTGGACCTAGACGCTACTTAACTGGTTGATGGCCCGTGAGTCTAGTGGTTGTAGAATTTGTGGTATCAGTGGTGGTATCATTTCTGCTTCCCAAGCGAAATCAGATGAGAATGCAAACAGCTAAAGCTTTAGTTGACTTTTAAAATCGACTGGCAGATCTGACGTCCCTTAAAGTTTCTTTCTTCATGTGAGGGGATACTGCACGTCCCACTCATTTGAGTAACTCGCCAACTGAACAACCTTCTTTGGCAGCTAGATTCTGGAAAATTGTACTAACTCGAGTGATAGGAGTAGGCTTCTGACCAAAAGAAAATATGTTGAGATTGTCATACCTATTTTATACTATTTTTAATGATATTGCACTTTAAAGAAAGATATTTTTGATGTTTTGTTGTAGGAATGATGAATTAGGGTTATTGGAGAAAAAAGATTCAAAAAGGAGCGAATTTGGAGTGAAAAGGACTAAAATGTGAAGATTTGAACTAGGGATCGACGACGAGCCCAACGACACCGACAGCGAGAAATTCCTGAGACTCCAGATTAATTAATTTAGAAGGCCTGCCGACGGCAAGATCGGCGGTTATGTCCAAAGGTGCATTGAATGTGGACGATTTTTAGAGGGTTGCTTAGGCAACTCTTGGGAAAACACTTCTACAACTTTAAAAGAAGACTTTGGGCAAAAAATAGAGAGGGTGACACAAGAGTTCAAGGAGTTGGAAGGTTAGAACAGCGTCCAAGAGCCCCAGTAGTGTGTAGAGAGTCTAATTGTGAGGAATTCTTTGAGAGATTATAAGAGTGGAGGGAAAGTGAGAGATTTCTTCCTCCTTACCGCTTTGAAGAGGAATTCTATGTGTTGTAAAGAAATTAAGATAGAGGAACTTCGAGGAGTTTTCTTGGGGAGAAATTAGCGATAAGTGTTACTTGTCTTTGTTTGTATGACTTCGTTTTTATATATGAATTTTGAGTTTCGTTGTGTTTTCCTCATGAGATCTGAGTAGTTTTCTCTGTCTTTCTCCTTGGCTTGAGATTTGTGAAATGGTGATTTGAATTGGTGAA
>NW_018164444.1:19288347-19289484 GCF_001263595.1 Phalaenopsis equestris
AGACTCCATTAGAGCCCTATATTACTTGAGCGATACGTATACTTGCGTTGACAAATTTGACTTTAACATTATTGAATATTATATTTATACATCTTAATCAAATTAGACACATCTATAAAGTCGCGATCAAGTCTTTTGATGTCGTTGCTAGAAATTAAATCTTCTAGTAGCGCCATCAAATTCTTGTATTTGTCGATTTACAAAAATTTGGTCAAGTTTTTGGCGCCGTTGTCGGCGAGTGAGTAAGTAAAATTACAATCAGAATAACAAACAAATTAGGATTATTAGAAAATTTTTACTTAAATTGCAACTTATTTTTATTTTTATATTTAGTTAATTATATTACTGAGTACTGATTTCAAATTGTATGCATAAATTTGGACTTGAAAATCTTATAACCTACGATTTGGAATTAGAACGCACTGTTAGAAGGATTAGAAAATCAAGAAGAGAACCTAGAAATTTTGATACAATGGAAAACAACCTGAACCATCAAGGAATAGAGAATGAACACCAACCTAGACCCCTAAGAGATTATGCAAATCCTACAGCAGATGAACTTCACTTATCTATCCAAAATCCTGATGTAGCTGCTAATTCATTTGAGCTTAAACATGTTATTATCCAAATGATACAAAACAATCAATTTGGAGGTACACCAAATGAAGATCCTAAGTTACACCTCGCTAGTTTTTTAGAACTATGTGCTACTTTTAAATATGACAGAGTTCAAATGATGTTGTTAGACTTAAACTTTTTTCTTTTTCACTGAGGGAAAAGGCTAAGATGTGGTTAAACTCGTTAGCACCAGGATCTATTAGAACTTGGGGAAAACTATCACAGAAATTTCTATGCAAATATTTCCCTCCATCAAAGACTGCTAAACTAAGACATGACATAACATCATTCTGTCAGATTGATGGAGAGTTAATATATGAAGCTTGGGAGAGATTTAAAGATCTTCATAGAAAGTGGCCTTATCATTCGTTACCAGATTGGTTAATAATTCAAACTTTTTATAATGGATTAGTGGGATCTATTAGATCGATTATAGATGTTGTGGCTGGTGGTTCTTTAATGTCAAAACCTTTTGATGAGGCTTATTCATTAATAGAAGAGATGGCTACCAACAATTTT
>NW_018164444.1:19291405-19292205 GCF_001263595.1 Phalaenopsis equestris
TGTATGCACAAAATTATATTAGATGAACAATATAAACCAAGAGTTGATCCACAAAGGAGATTAAATCCGATGATGAAAGAAGTAGTAAAGAAGGAAATTTTGAAATGGTTAGACACTGAAATTATATATTCTATTTTAGATAGTGCGTGGGTAAGTTCAATTTATTGTGTTCCTAAGAAAGGAGGAGTAACTGTTGAAACAAAGGAGAATAATGAATTAATACCTATTAGACAAGTTACTGGGTGACGTATTTGTATTGATTCTAGAAAATTAAATACTGCCACCAGGAAAGATCACTTCCCTTTGTCCTTTTTAGATCAAATAGTGGATAGACTTGCTGGGCGCAAATATTTTTGCTTTTTAGATGGATTTACTTGTTACCATCAAATTCTTATTAGTCCTGAGGATCAAGAAAAGACAACATTTACTAGTCCTTTTGGAACTTTTGTTTTTCGAAGAATGTCTTTTGGATTATGTAATGCACCTGCAACATTCTAGAGATGTATGATGTTCATATTTAGTAAGTTAATTGATGATGGACTGGAAGTATTTATGGATGATTTCTCTGTATTTGGAACATCATTTGACGCATGCTTAAATTACCTTGAAAAAGTTTTAGAGTTATGCGAAAGAACTAATTTAGTTCTAAATTGGGAGAAATGTCAATTTATGGTTGCAGGAGGAATTGTGTTAGGGCATAAAATTTCGGAAGATGGTATGGAAGCAGACCCTGCAAAAATTCAAGTTATATTTAAACTAACACCTCCTACAAATGTAAGAGAAGTTAGGAGTTTTCTTGG
>NW_018164444.1:19296142-19296360 GCF_001263595.1 Phalaenopsis equestris
GGGGGGGCCGCGCCGCGCCCCCTTGACGCCGCCGACGTTAGGTTTTTCCCGAGAGTCCAGACAAAATTAATACAGAGGCGCGCCAAAAGTGCCCTTGAGGCCGCCGACGGCGAGACCAGTGAGATGACGGTTTCTTGTGTTCGAGGGGCGGTTTTTGGCGGTTTTTTGGCGGGAATAGTCTTCTTAAACTCAAAAATTTGAATTCTAATTCATATTTT
>NW_018164444.1:19296460-19341949 GCF_001263595.1 Phalaenopsis equestris
TGCATCAAACTGTCAACATGATGGGTGATGGGATTGGTGAGTGTTGGCTTTGCATTGATGTTGCATATCAACTTTATAAGCAATAACATACATTAACGACATTCGTCAACCTTATAGGAGATAACATGCCTTAATATTCTAGATGCTGGAGTACATCAGCACCGTTAGTGATAAAGCCAACTAGCATAGGTGATGGTGTCGATGGTGTGACTAGCTAACAACCTCTTTTAGATGCCCAAGCATAGTTGTTGATCCTCACCAATTTTTGGACTTTCTAGTATGAGAGGTGAGGAATTAATAGTTTATCCAAGTTTTGAGTTGATTTTCTGTACATTTAGATCAACTTTATTTTATGATGAATGTCAATGTCATGTGTCGATCTTATAGGAAATAATAGGTGATGATTTTAGTGCATATTGAAGGTCATAATACTATAATCAGGTGATCATAGTTGAGCAACCATAGTCAGGAGATGATTGTCATAGTCGAGCAAAAATAGTTGTGTGATCATAGTTTCGTGACAATATCTTGATGATTATAATTGGACGATGAGGATTTGGTGTTCATAATCAACTGACAATGGTTAAGTATTTATGTTCAAATGATGGTGGTTGGGCCATCGTAGTATGATAAATTATCGTTAAGGAATCATTATAAGGTTATAATGGTCAAATGAACTAATCATGTGACAATGGTTAACCTATGGTGGTTGGAAGATCATACATGTGTGTCAATGAGGGACTTGTGGTGACAGTCTAATTAGTGATAGACATTAAAAGTCTAATGGTAAAGCATGGGCAGTGGTGGCCTGACAATGTGCATCAACCTTATAAGTGATGATATGCATAAATGATGTGATCATGCTTTAATTGTTGATGACCTTGATAAGATACAACACATTTAGCTAATGGGATGAATTTGGAGATCAAAAGATTTTGATTGAGTGATTGAATTGAGCATTAGTGGTTAGGTGATCATATTTGAGCGATAATAGTTGAATAATATTGCCCTAACAACAATGATATTACGATGGTGACCTGACAACTATATTCAAGCGATGGTCAACCCTAGTTGGTTGACAATGGCTTGCTGAATATAGATGGGCATTATGGTGGAAAAATAATGATATTTTGACAACAATGGTCAAATGTTGACAAACGTGTTGTGGTGGATCAAAAATAGTGGACGTGCAATGATGGCCTGATGGACAATAGTTGTTTAATGGCTTAGGAGACTATATCTAGTGATCTAATTGGGAGATTGTGGTCAGGTGATTGTAGTATAACAAAGATGGTTTAATGATTATAGATTGACTTTAGTGGTAGATGGGATTGGACTATCTGATGACAATCATCACATAGTGGTGATCCAACGATGATGGATGAACAGTAATAGTATGACAGAGGTGGACAAATAATGTAAATACAACTATAGATGACAAGTGATAATTCAAAAATAGAAAATGAGTGGTGATATTCTCACAATAACATATGGGTGATGATATTTTAACAATGGTCTGACATTGGTGATATGATGGTAATAGATGAGTGATAAAATTTTAGAGTAGTTTGAAGGTGGTGGACAAGTAATGGCATTTTGATGGTCATAGATAGGTGAAAGTGATCCAAAAATAATATTCACATAAAAAATGATTAAGTTGAGGTCATATATCATGTATAATTTTAATTTTTTTTAATGTATAATCTAGGCCCATCTAGTTCCTTGCTCATATAGATATCGTAAGTGATGAAGACGAGTAGCCTTTTTAGAAGATAAAGTATTAGAATTTATTATTTTTTTTTGGTCTAAAGATGTAATGTGGAAGTTTTATTTGAATTTTAAAAGATTTATGAGGGAATTGTGGCTAAAATATCAAGACTAGTCTGGATTAGGCTAGTTTGGGCCAATTTGAAATATCTATTTGGAAAAGTGATCTATGAACGAGTATCTGTTTAGAAATGATTGTTGGGATTTAGATTAGGATGCATATGTATGATCCAAAATAGATGAGTAGGTTTTAATGTGCTTAAAATGGTGTTTAGGGTTAGGAAATAAGACTAAGTCTTACCTCTTGCTTGACCAAGAGCTATAAAGAGAATTTTGAAATGGTTGTGAGGTTATGGTTGGTGGAATGTTGACATTATAAGAAGCCTAGGACGTGGATGAAGAATGTTGAAGAATTTAGAAGCAAGTTTTATTGAGGATTAATGAATAAACTAAAAGGAAAACAAAAATAAATCTAATCTCACATAAGAAAAGATAACACTTGAAGCCCCCAAACATCAAACAATAAGAGAGAAAATTCTCACTCAAATATTTCATTCAACAAATAATTAAAAATATTATATATCATTCCTATTTATAGAGATTGTAATGATAAAAAAATAAAAGGAGGATGAAATTTTGAAGGGTGGTAGGTGACCATTAATGAAGGAAGGTGCTGGTAGGTGATCTTTAGTGAAGGAAGGTGCTAACCGTCTTCTTAATTTATTATTTTCTTATAATCAACCATATAGGCCTCCAAGTTTAAAAAATCAAATATTTTGAAAACTGATATTAAAATATAAAATAATAAAATATAAATTTAAATATTTCTTCTTGGTATTACTCTTGTGATGATGCTTTAGTGGGCTCTTAATTAGCAGTTTCTTAAGCTCTTGCTTGGGCTCATGTAAGTGGACCTTTGGGTTCATTTAGATGATGTGCTACATCAAATTCCTCAGGATCAATTGAAATCTCCTCCTTAGAGTTGAAATCTAAGAAGACTTTTATTAATTGTGGGGCTAGAGTATCTAAATCAGTCTAGGTCATCCTTATGTCTTCAATTGGCATCTTATTCTTCCAACGAACTAGAAAATGATTCTTAGCAGCTGGTTCAAGGAGTGCTTCATCCGTGATGATACATTCAACTTCAAGAAAAGAAGGATTTTGCACATGAGAAACTATATTTCCTATCAAAGAGTTAGTCTGAACAAGTGAATGTTTGTTAATTCCTTCATATAATAGAATATCTTCAATATTAATAACATGATGAATTAGTACATTGATCCTGATATTTTTTTATATGTAAGGATTATGAAGTTGAAACCACTATTTGGCGATTTTAATCCCCTGTAATGACATTAAAACCTTGATCCCAAGCAAAGTAAGATTTCAATTATATATTTAAATTGTAGGGATTCTACGCAAGTATATGTATTATTATCAAGTAATATAGGGCTTTTTGATTAAGTCTCGAATATCAATCCCACGAAGATCGAGGTTAATCACAATGACTTTCAAGAGAAATTCTAGTCTTCAATAATACGCCCTAGCTTGGAAGGTCGATAAAAGTTTGATTTTGATTATATCCTACAATTATCACTATAATAATACTTCTACTCCTAAAATTAAATACTTAGTGAAAATCAGAAAGTGGGATTTAATATATTAAAATTACTCTTCCTCATACAATGAAATTAATGACATGTGTAAAAGTAAAACAAGCAGTGAGAGAGATTGTGACAAATATGAGCAATTATACTCTTTACCCTTACTAGAGATGTTATAAAGAACATTGGTTAATCTAAATTTTGAATAGTTCTGAAAACGAGCTAGACAGGGAAGATACTAGCTCTCACTCTATAGTTCCCTCTTATCCCACCACCTGGAGGCTAACATCTCGCATCAAAACCTAAAACAATAGACCAAATTAGGGGGTTTTAGTCTATCACTCTAAAGTTCTCTGATTCTACACCCATCAAAGATTATTTCACTATTTATTTGCACTCAACAATATAAACTACATTCTCATCCATATAATCTCATGTGATTCTACCACAGTTGATTGAGACAACACCATTCCGGATCTTACATGTTCTCACACCAGATTTTAACATGTAAGTTGATCAAGTTTACATGTAAATGAAGAAAAAAGTAAAATCATCATAATATATTCTCACTCTACATAGTTTTGTATCCTACACATGCATACTAATTCATTACAAGAGGGAGGAGTAAAGAAAACTACTTACTACACATGTAGAAACAACAAGAATTTTTCATTGAACAAGACTTTGAAACCATACAAACAAAGTACTAGATTCAAATCATAATACAATAATACAATGAAAATACTTATCTACTTATCTTAGATGGAAATCAAACTCTCATTGTATAGAAAAAACAATCTCCTTACAATCCTCTCCAAGATCAAAGTGAAAAGAAAATAAGAAATCTCTCACACACTCTCTTCTTCTCTCACCTTGCCGCCCCCACTTGGGGCTCACGCCCAAGCCTTCTTATCCTCTTCTAATTAATTCAAGAGTCCAAGATTTCTTTTAAAAATATTTCCAAGCTTTCTTTATAATTTCCTAAGAGATTCTTAAGTGTCTTTTCAAAATTGTCCATATTCATTAAATCTTTCAAATGGTGCCTGAAGTGCCTCTTCAAAACTCCTTCTAACTGCCCTAAATTCTTCTAGAAAGTCTCTTTTCTCATTTCCAATGAATTCTCCAAGAGAAACATGAAGCAACACTTTAAAAATTGTCCAAATCCGATGTATATTCTAAAAGAAATGTTAAAAACCGTCTTTGGCACCTAAGCCCTAATTTTTGGGCGCTTAAGCGCCCCCCTCTCTGTCTGATGGCACTTAAGCACCGTATTTGGGTGCTTAAGCACAAGACACAGACACTTAAGTACCTGTTTTTGGTCCCCATGACTCCGGTGTGCCTCGATTCGACCGGATTTGCTCCGTTTTGGCCCATTTTTGTTCCTTTTGCTCCAATCACTCTAAATTCTTTAATTTGATGTACCTACAACTAGAAACAAAAAAAAAATTTAAAGTGCAATATCATTATAAAATAAAGCATGAAAAATAATACATTTTTAGGCGTATCACACATCGACAGAAAAATCAAGGTGACTAGCATTAGATCTAATTTTCTTAAAAAATTTAAACAGGCAACAATATCTTGCATGTAATTTCTTAAATATAGTGGTGTAAGACTGCCCAAGACAAAAGCGAATCAAAACACAATCTCCTTTAAATTCTCATGTTGACTTATTATGGTTTGCCTTAGAAGCATACGAGAGTACTTAAAGGTAATTTAATTTCTTATGGTTTAATAGAGGGTTCAAAAATCATTGACAAATGAAAATGCATAATCAGAGAATGCATGAGGCGAGAGGTGAGCTATATTAATGGGACATTTGGGAATTTGGCCATAAACAATTTCAAAAGATGAAATCTTGGTTGTCCTAAAAATATTACTGCTATATGCAAATTTAGAGAAAGGTAATTGCAAGTACCAATTTCTTAAACTCTTTTCTATAATATCAATTATTAGGGCAACATCTGTACTAATGATTGAAGGCAGACCATGTAAATGTACAATTTCCTTAAGAAACAATTTAATAATGTGGGAAGTATCATTGGTTTTAAAGCATTACAAGAAATGGGTCATCTTTGAAAAACGATTATGACAAAGATGCTATCATGCCCTTGAGATGTGCGGGGTAATCCTAAGATAAAATCCATGGAGAGAACTTCCCAAGACCTATAGGCTGATAGTGCAATATATTGACCAGATTTTTGTATAATAGGTTTGGCTTATTTGTAGGTCAAGCATTGAGCTACTAATTTTTGAACATATCTCTTAATTGAAGGAAAAAAAATGGTTGTCTTTTAAATAGATGTTCTCATCCTTTACAAAGTATCCAACTATTCCTCTAGAATGCAGATCAACGATTAAAAAATTCTCTAAGTGAAGTTCTAAGGATGCAAATTTGTTTTACCTTATATAAATATCTAGTGTTAACACATATATTTTTTTTAAGAGACAAGTGTTTATTTATATTTTTCATATAAATTAGGTTAAAGTCAGGACACATATGGTACTCATATTTAAAGCGTCAACATGATTATTTTCAATTCTAGGTTTTTGCTTGAGAACAAAAGAATAATCTTGAAGAAATTCAACCCATTTAGCTTGTCTATGGCTTAACTTTTGTTGAGTATTAATGAATTTGAGGTTATGATGATCTAAGATATGAATGATCTCCTTATGTAAAAAGAAATGGTGCTAGTCTCTAAAGGACTGAATGATAACATAAAAGTCGTTATCATATGTTGAATGTCATTGTTTACATTCATTCAATTTCTCTATAAAGAAAGCTATCGTGTGATTTTATTGACTTAAAATTCCACCAATGCCAATCCTAAAAGCATCACAAGTTACCTTAAAAGCTTTAAAAAATCAGACAGCTTAAGTATAGGGGTAGAGGACAAATATTTTTATGCTGCAGAAGTCTAATAAAATTTCTTTTATTTCAAAATATCAATTATTGGAGCAAAAATTGTACTAAAGCCTTTAATGAATCTTCTACAAAAAGTACCTAGACCATGAAAACTGTGCACTTCAATGAAAATTTTAGGTGAGGGATGACACGTCTTAAAATGTGCTATTTTTATATATACATTTTATACTCATTTTTAAGGGTATTGCGCTTTACTGGAAGATATTATGTGTGTTTTTGATTTCAGGTACAAGAGATGGAGTTTAAGAGAAAAATGAGCAAAAATGGAGCAAAATAGGGTCAAATGGAGTAAATGAGCACAAAGTGACCCGACATCTAAGCGTCAAGATCTGGTGCCTAGGCGCCAGGTAGTTAAAATAGACTTTTAGAAGGTTGGCGCCTAGGCGTCAGAAAAGGTTCAGACTTTTGTGTAATGAATTTGGATAAATTTTGAAGGGGGTGCTTGAAGTGACTTTTGGTGATTTTAAGAGCTTTATTTAAAGAAAAGATTGGCTGGGTGAAATGGGGCTTTGGAGGGCTTGGTTAGTGATGGAAACTTTTAGGAGGTGGCGTGAGGCTCTCTCGTGTGTGTGTTGTGTGAGTTGTGAGTGAGAGACCTTTTGTGAGTGTTTTTGTGTGTATAAGGAGAGTAAGAAGTCATCAAATGAACTTCAAAGGGCTTGCTTGGGGAGAAGTCTCAAATAAATACTTTGTATTTTTGTTTGAGTTTTGTTTTACTATGCAAACTTGGATTTTAATATAAATCATGTTTAGTTGTGTTATCCCCATGAAGTTTTACTATATCTTTCTCCTTGCAATAAGAAGTAATCATGTGTAGGATTAGAATTGTTTAAGATTTCTCTTATTCCATACTTGTGATTATTCCAAATGACGAACACATCACATCATAACATTGATAATCAAACTGTTGCAAATGAACATCATGTACAACGATCTTTAAGGGACTATGCAACCCCTACAACAAATGAAATTCATTTGAGCATACAAACCCTGTTGTAAGGGCTAACTCATTTGAACTAAAACCCGCTATAATCCAAATTGTATAAAATAATCAGTTTGGAGGAACACTATCTGAAGATCCAAACTTGCACCTTACTAGTTTTCTAGAACTGTATGCTACATTTAAGTACAACGACATATCAAATGATGCTATTAGGCTAGACTTTTTCCTTTTTCCTTGATGAATAAAACTAAGTTATTGTTAAGTTCATTAACACATGGATCTATCAGAACTTGAGGAGATTTAACACACATTCTTGGCTAAGTATTTTTTAACTTCAAAAACTGCTAAGCTTAAAAATGATATTATCTCTTTTACTCAGTATGAATGTGAGTCAATATATGAAGCCTGAGAACGATTTAAAGAACTTTTTAGGAAGTGTCCACATTATGCTTTGCCAGACTGGTTAATTATTTAAACATTTTATAATGGGTTAATAGGATCCCGTATATCTATTATTGACGCTGCTACTGGAGGTTTAGTAATGTCAAAACCATTTGATGAAGCTTATGAATTAAAAGAAGAGATGACTACTAATAACTTTCAATGACCATCTCAAAGGGTAAATCCTAAGAAAGTAGCCAATGTTCATGATAATGATGCAATTTCCATTTTTTTATCGCAAGTTGCTGCAATATCTAAAAAGTTAGTTCAATTTGGAATGATTTTACTTCAAACACCGCAAGTGAGCGAGGATAATTCACTGGGACAATTGCTTGATTCTCAACCTTCATATGAGACTTTAAATGCAATTAATAATAGACGCAATAACCTATATTCTAACTATTATAACTCAGATTGGAAAAAAAACAAAATAACTTTAACTGGAATAATAATTATGGTGGTGGAAATCAACAATGGAGGAACAACCAAGCAAACCCATTGGAAAACTGGAACAACCATGGTAATGCTAACTATACACTTTCTTATCATCTTGACTTTACAAATAACCAACAAATTAAGAAGAAGAGGTTGTCTATAGAAGAAATGATGTTATAAATGGAGAATCAATTACAAGATTATAGTGTTGCAATAAGAAATATTGAAAATCAATTGGGACAAATTGCTCACTCACTCAACAACATCACTCATAAAATACTTTCTAATAACACTGAAGTTAATCCTAAAGATAAAAACAAAGAGGAAGTTATAGCAGTCAAGTTGAAAAGTGGTAGAGAATTGGAGACTAAAGTGTAAAAAGAAATTGAAGTTGAGAGAGAAATTGAAGAAACTAAAAAATATGAAGAAAATATTGCTAACGAGATATAAAAACCTACCTCTTCAACAATGATCAATTTAGAAAAACCAGCACCGTCATTTCCTCAGAGACTTAGACAATAAAAGTCTGATATACAATTTTCTAAGTTTCTGGAGATACTTAAAAAAATTAAAAATTTTCTAAATTTTTGACCATCTTTTGGAAACTAAATAACTAAGATACCATAAAAAGAAATATAAAAAATATTAAATATATCATTAATGACCTAAATTTTAAATATAACAAGTTAAACATCCAAAATGTTCACTCAAAATCTTCCTAAGTGGGTTTAAGAGGGTGATTTTAGTAAAAAAAATAGTTAGAACAATATATTTAAATTATGTGTGGTTAAATTATTATCTTTAATGTTTTAAATGATTGACCCATAAAAACTTCTACATTTAAATTCCCGTGAATCACATTTCTTCTAATTGAGTTGGCATTTTTTTTTGGAGGATAACAATAATAATAAGGAATATTTACATGCATACCACTCAACTTTTACATATTTATATATTTAATTCCTAAACTTTAATTTATATGTATATAGTTAAAATAATGATATTGTTGTTACATGAAAGATTTGAGGGTTATAAAGTTAAAAAGTAAAGTTTATATGTTAGATATGTAAATACATAAGAATTGAGTGGTATGTTTGTAAATAATAGGTCTATGGCTAGGGCCGTGAATTATGGAATATGTCTATGGCTAGGACTGCGAATTTAGCTCGTTCGCTTGGAAATTGATTCAAATATTGGCTCGAATCGACATCGGACCAAAATAAATGAAATGAGCTACGAGCCACAATTTTGGATCGAGGTGACCCCTATCAATTCAAAATTGAATTATTAACAACTCTATTCATGTCAAGGCTAGAAATTTAACAAATTTAGCGAAAAAATCGTTAATCATTTGAAATTTGATCTGAATTTTAGCTCAAATCAAGATCAGATCGAAGCTACGAACCTAACTTTTGAATTGGATTTTTTTTAAGCCGACTCCAACTCGACTAGGAATCAAATCTTTAACAATTCAAGCTATGCCTGACGAAAAAAATTTACGTACGTAAGATATACACAGTGCTGTGTACGTCAGAGATATTATTTAGAGGGTATTTGGGGGTTATATCCGCGTTATACCCCCTGTAACCTCCCTGTAAACTATCTGTAACCTACAAATATATGAAAATAGAAACACGAACCTTATTATAATGTAGATATAGGTTATAGGTAAGTTACATAAAATTTACAAGAATATAACACATATATAACGCTCCAGTAATCCCTGAATAACCTTGCTCACATGGTATCTGTGTGAGAAAATTCTGTATGAATGATTAAAAAAAAAACCATGTAAAATAATGATGACTCACCATTTGTTAGGCTTCAAGCAAAGGAACACTTTCTTCTTAATTTCGGCAATCTTTGCTTCCGGAGATTTGAACCGCCTTCACCAAGCTTTCTCGTCGTTTTCTTCTTCGTTATATTCGCACATCTTATGAACCAGAGCTGATAAATTCGTTTAATGGGGAAGAGGTCGTCGCCCCCATCGGAGATCGAGGTTAGGGTCCAGCCGAGGATTGGAGACAACACCATCCATCCCTTAGAGATGGGCTCTGCAGCGCCGTATCGGCAACCGTCTGAGGCGGAGGCGGGGAATTATTCCGGCGAGGTCATGCCGTTCCGGCGGTGGAGGCCGTGGATGGTGCCGGCTTTTGTTCTGGTGAATATCTTCCTGTTCGCGATCACGATGTTTGTGAACGACTGCCCTAAAAAGTCGTCATCGTGTGTTGCTTCCTTCCTCGGAAGATTCTCCTTCCAGCCCGTGAGGGAGAATCCCCTCCTCGGGCCTTCGTCAAATACGTGAGTGGTTCTTGATGTTTCTTAGAATGATATCCCTTTGATTTCTTAAGTTTTTTTTTTTTTTTTATATTGTTTGTGGATTGGATTTTGGGTATTCAGGGTTGTATGGTTTGTGGAGCTGCGAAGTGTCATCCTGTTGTATTTCAGTAAAATTTCTTAAGTTTTTTTTTATAATATTGTTTGTGGATTGGATTTTGTGTATTCAGGGTTGTATGGTTTGCGGAGCTGCGAAGTGTCATCCTGTTGTATTTCAGTAATATCAATTAAGTTCGAATATGCACAGTCTTATGATTTCTTGGAGAATTGAGTGGATTGACAAGGTTTGAGGACATGACATTTTAGGACATTAGATTGATTGCCTTGGTCGAAACGTTGTGTGAATGAGTTTCGGTTAACTTTTTATTTTTGATTTACCAATTCGGAAGTGAGTCCTGATGGATTTCCTCTTGCTTTTCTTGCGATTTGGCTGAATAATGATTGAATATGTCTAAGGAGACAGATTTCCTTAACTGGTAATCCATTATTTTCTTCAGGATGCTATTATGGGTTGCAGATAGAGATCCTAGTTCTTTACTCCAAATGCTTTGAGTCTTGGATAGTCTTGGATAGAAACTTATCTAGATGCATTGATGGATCATAGGATGCCTTATGAAAACCATATGAGTATTAATTCATGGAATAGGGAATTCTCCACATCCAATTTTGCACTTGACATAAAATTAATCCACAAACCTAGAATATGCTGCTAATCTAGATTTAGGGCTCGTTTGGCGCTGCATTTTTCTCGCAGCGTGGACTGAAAATGCAAAAACACCCATTTGGTTATCATGTCGCGACGACGATTTAAAAATTTTCATTAAAATGTGGCCGCATGTTCGACCCCACAACCCGCGTTTTTCCTCTCTCGACCGCGAGCGTATTTATCCCGCGGCCCCTCTGCTCGTGTTACCCCTCTCTCTCGTCACTGCTCCGTCACCCGCGATTCTTCTACCCTAAGTAGATACCTCCAGTGGATCTGTGGCCCCAGTGGCTATTTTCGGTTGTTAGTGAGTATTCCGACGACCCTTACATTCCTGTCCCTCTCCGGCTCTTTTCCTCTACTCAAATTTTGATGGTTTGTGCACTCTGTGCCTTGTGTGGTCGGTTTGATATATAATTTGAGGTGGTGGTTATTCTGTTGAGTTGTGTATTCTCTCATCCCCTCTCCCTTTTCTTCTTCCATTTGAGGTGGTGGTTATTCTGTTGAGGTGTGTATTCTCTCATCCCCTCTCCCTTTTCTTCTTCGGCTCGGTTTGGTGGTTGTGTAGTGTTCTCTCTTCTTGATGTCTTCTTTGTTCTTCACCTCTCTTCTCTCTTCTTTGTGTAGCTGTGTGCACTATGCTAGTTTGTTTCATCTCTTAGCTCGGTTTTGGTGTTCTTTGTCTTTTAATTTTTTGTGGTTTTCGATTTGATATTTTCGGTTATGTGGTTTTGATGTTTTGCGGTGATCTTTGGATTTTTGGTGGTTTACCTTGTCAACAATGTTTCAGGTCCCAATGTATGTGGTATGTTCAATTTCTTTTGGTGCTCATGCTATGGGCAATTAGGATATCTTTATGAACTTTTATATTTCGGTGGAGAATTTGAAAATTTGATGAAATTTAGTGCTGGAATTTTTTGTGGTTTTTAGTTTGATTGGTGCTTTGCGGTGATCTTTGGATTTTTGGTGCTTTGCTATTTAGCAATGCTTCAAGTCCCTATATGTTGTTTGTTCGATTTCTTTTGGAGCTTATGCTATGGAGAATTCAAATATTTTTATGAACTTTGATATTTCAGTGGGGAATTTGAAAATTGGATGGAATTTGGTGCTAGAATTCAATGCTGGAATTCGGTGTTGAAATATTGGCTTGGATGTGTTGGTGTGGTTTGTGGTGTGTTGTGTTTTGTGGTGTGGAGGTTGTAGCGTGATGTGATTTTTGGTGTGGAGGTTGTGGTAATGTGTGGTTTGTGGTTTGGTTTGTGGATGTGTTGTGTGATTTGGAGTTTGTGGTTTGTGGATGTGTGAATGTGTTGGTGTGGTGTGGTGTGGAGGTGATGGTGTGATGTGGTGTGGTTTATGGATGTGTTGGCGTGTGGTTTAGAGTGCGTGGTGTGGTGTGTGGATGTGTTGGTGTGGTTTGTGGTGTGGAGGTTGTGGTTTGGAGGTTGTGGTGTGGGGTGGTTTGTGGTGAGGAGATTGTGGTGTGGTGTGTGAGGTTGTGGTTTAGAGGTTGTGCTGTGGAGTGGAGGTTGTGGTGTGGTGTGGTTTGGTTTTGTGTTGGTGAGTGGTTTTGAGTTTGTGGTTTGGTGTGTGGATGTGTTGGTGTGGTGTGTGGATATGTTAGTATAGTGATGTGGAGGTTGTGGTGTGGTGTGGTTTGTGGTGAGGAGATTGTGGTGTGGTGTGGTAGGTTGTGGTTTAGAGGTTGTGCTGTGGAGTGGAGGTTGTGGTGTGGTGTGGTTTGGTTTTGTGTTGGTGAGTGGTTTTGAGTTTGTGGTTTGGTGTGTGGATGTGTTGGTGTGGTGTGTGGATATGTTAGTATAGTGATGTGGAGGTTGTGGTGTGGTGTGGTTTGTGGTGAGGAGATTGTGGTGTGGTGTGGTGTGGTGTGTGGTGTGGAGGTTGTGGTTTGGAGGCTGTGGTGTGGTTTGTGGTGAGAAGATTGTAGTGTGTTATGGTTCGTGGATGTGTTTGTGTGTGGCTTGGAGTTTGTGGTGTGTGGATGTGTTGGTGTGGGTTTGTCGGTGTGGTGGTGTTGAGTGGATGTGTTGGTGTGGTGTGGAGGTGGTGTATGAGATTTGTGTGGTGTGTGGTGTGGAGGTGGTGGTGCAAGGTGATTGTGTATTGAGGAGGTGGTGGTGTGGTTTGTGGATATGTTGATTTGTGGCTTGGAAGTTGTGGCGATAATATTGTGACCTTACGATTTTTCTTTGTTTTTGGATATTGTTGCATTTTTGTTTATGTTAATTAGGTTTTTCATCCCAATAATACAATGGTTAAGGCCAAGAGGCTGATTCACCCGCAATGTGGGACAAAGAAACAAAAGTAATATTTTGTGATTTTTGTCTTAAGGAGATCAATCTGAGAAATAGACTTACAACTTATTTCAATAATGAAGAGTGAGAAAATATTATAAAAAAATTCAAGAAAAGTACAAACAGAGAATATGATAGGACCAATTAAAAAATAAGTAGGATCAGCTTAAGAACTGAAAGATATTGAAATGAAGGTCAACGGGCTTGGAGTGAGATCTAGTGAAGCTAACGATTGATTCGTGTGGCCTGTTAGTCGATGTTGGTTGGTATCACATTTGAAACCTAACAAAGACAACCAAGTAATATTTTGTGACTTTTGTCTCAAGGAGATCAATCTGTGAAATAGACGTACGACTTATTTCAACAATCTGTGAAATAGACGTAAAACTTATTTTAACAGTGAATGGTGACAAAATATTATCAAAAAATTCAAGAAAAGTACAAACAGAGAGTATGATAGGATCAATTAAAAAACAAGTAGGATCAGCTCAAGTACTGAAAGAAATTGAAATGAAGGTCAACGGACTTGGAGTGGGATCTGGTGAAACTAACGATTGATTGGAAGACAATCGGGTTCTTTTTTTTTCGGTGCTGCGATTTTTGAGATTTTTCTGACTGACCTTTTTTGGTGATATGTATATGTGATACACACGAGTTTAGTATTACGTGTGTTAAATGCAACCAAGAATCTTTTTTAAAAGGTCTGTTGTCCTCTTGTAGTGACAGATTCATTGGTTGATATACCGAGTTCTCTGAGACTTCATGCCTGCACAAAACTATAATTAATTATTTATTTTATCAATTTCAACTTGTGTTATGACTAATGAATTTTCTTTTAAAACATTCAAGAAAGGTGGGTTTGAGGATTTATGATACCTCTCTAGGATTGTTGTGCCCCTGTGGACTTCAGAGTTTCCCGCTGACGTCACGTCAGCCACATAGCTACGGGAGACAGTTCTACAAGTGCCCGCGAATAATCACGAAGAGCCATGACTTTTTCCGGTGGGCGGATATGTTGGAAAATTCCACCGCCGAGAATGATCGAGCATGGAGAGCATATTTAGAGAAAGACCTAGCTCATGACATAAGCTCTGTATTTTAAAAATAATATTATCATATTATTAAATATTATTTAATAATTTTTTTCTTTATTTTAATAATCATGATACTCGCTGTTAAGTGAGATTCACATCTTATTTTATGTAATATTTTGAAGTGAATTTTTACTTCTAAAATATCAAATATATTGCTATGGTATTTCTGCTGCAAACAATATTACTATACATGGACAGAACGATCATTTGTCCAGAAACAGTTATGGCACAGTTGTTTTCAAATTGCAAAAAACAAACCCTCAATCAGATTATTCGCAACAGCTTCTGCGCAACAGTTTCTTGTGACAGTTGCAACTTAATAATAAACTGTCGTGCAACAGTTGTTAAGCTGTTATGCAATGCCAAGCCGCGGTGCAAAAATTGTTGTTGATAGGTTGACTGTCTGTTTATTTTTGCAATTTGAAAATAACTGCGCTGCAGCTGTTTCTGAATAAATGACCATTCTGCCCCTGTATAGTAATGTTGTTTGCAACAAAACAATTTATACTAACACATTTTATACTTTAAAAACAAATATCCAGTGCACAATATTACAAAATAAAGATAGACACATCACTTAACAATGACTAACATGACTGCCAAAAATTAAGAAACAGACTTTTAAACCAACAATTAATATTATGATAATATTATTTTTAAAATGTAGATGGTATATGTTATGAGCTAAGACGTCCTCCATGGATGCTCTTCATGTCTAATCACTCTTGGTGGTGAAAATTTAGCCTATCTGCCCACTGAAAATAGTCACAGTTTTTCGTGATTCTCCGTGAGCACTAGTGAAATTGTCTCCCGTAACTATGTGGTTGATGTGAAGTGAGGAGACAACATTGACGTCCACTGCAGCGGTGCAATCCTTTGAAGGTATCATAAATTTTCGAGCTCATCTTTCCTGAAGGCTGAATAAAACATACCCTTAGACATATCACAAGTAAAAATTGATAACATAAATAATTAAAGTTTTATGCAGCTGTGAGGTCTTAGAGAACTCAGTATATAAACCAACGAATCTGTTGCTACAAAAAGACAACAGACCTTATGAAAAAAAGGTTATTGGTTGTCTTTAACCCGTGCAATACCAAACTTATGTGTCACATAGGCATATCACAAAAAAGACCGTCCAGAAGAATCTCAAAAACTGTAGTACCAAAAAAAGGAGACGAACTTGGTTGCCTTTGCTATGAATTCACATGTGATACCAACCAATAGTGACATAAAGGCCAACTAGAAGAACCCATAAGATCAAACGTTTCATCATAGACCTCCAAAACCAAAAAAAAGAAAAGACAAAAGAAAAAAAAAACGTACAATTTACTTAAAAAATCAAAACAATTGATATCAAATGCATAAGGAACTGAAATAAGTATGAACTGTATAAAATACTGATACAATATACAATAAATGTCTTCAACAATCATTATAATTAACAAAAATAAAAACTAACATTCTCTCCAATCACCCTCTATCGCATCCGTAATTTGTTCACTCAACTCTGCTATCTCACTTGCACCTTCTCCATCTTGAGTGCATGTCTCAGAAACATCATTTTCGGCCTGTGACAAAGACTGTTCAAGACAGTACTCATATCCCTCAGCAGGGACATGTGCATGATCCCCGTTCGCCTTACAAAAGTCAATGATATTGCGGAAAGGATGTTGTCGTATATAATTGTAGCAATCACAATCTGCTACTGTTTGAGAAATGGGTAAGATGACAAACACGAAGTATAACCCATTTTCTTTCCAAACATAAAAAAATCCTCTCAATGACACTTCCTAAGGAGGAATATATTATTTTGAACATTTCTTTCTTGTCTTGCGTGACATTGCTGGCTCACTCAAAATTAGATACATGATATCTCGTATCAGGATAAAACTTGAGATACCTCTGCTGCAACTGATAATTAATATCGATCAAATAATATTTTATTGATGTGAATTGAATGATTAATGTTGATGGAAAAAAGAATTAGTAGAGTAGAGTCTCCAGCGAAATTGTGGGTGGATGTGAGAAATTTTGTTTATTATTTCGTGTTGTCGATTTGAAAATTCGACTGTCATGTGCAATGTTCTCATAACTGGACGTGACAAAAATGAAACACATGTTTAAATCGCATACCGCCACGACATTCTGCGTCGGGGATCCTTAATGGCTGATGAATGTGATCTTCTCATTATTTGAAACATTTAATGGCTGATGAATGTGATCTTCTCATATTTGAAACATGTGCATCAATGTGTGTTCCATCGATTGCTCCAATAAAATTCTAGAAAGATAACGAAGAGTTACATAATTACGATGCTCATATGAAATTGAATGTAATAAATTGTAGAAATTACGTTAAACTATGACATATACTGCCACATCGTACGAAATTTCTTAATATCCGTTCGAATGTAGGATCTGTTGGTTTTATGATTTGTGAAGAAAAAGTGACAAGTGCATTCAATCATTTTGAGAAGTATCTACAAATCATTTTGGAAAAGTGTAGAAACTGTCCATAGCTCGCCTCATTAATTCATTCTGCGATAATATATAGAGGGTTGTTGCTAACATCCCTCGTGAAATTGTCCTGGATGAACAATGAAGTTCATGATTTCTGTGTAGTTCGTCAAATAGATCGGTGAATACTGCCTGTGTCATGCAGAATATATTTTTAAATCTCATTGGGTGGCTCGCAAGCAACTCCCCAATTAATTTGTCGTTAATAGAAGAGGATGTCATACAAGGGGATCGCTCTATGCACGAGTTCTAATAATCGTATATCAAGCATATTGCAGCTGCAACTCTTCTTCTGAGTTTTTCTATAGTTGCATCCATGTATTTCAGCATGAGCATGACTAACACATAAACATCAATGAATTAGCTACAAACATATAAAATTATGAACAAAACCAACTTAAGCAAATAACATTACAAAAGTAAATAAAAAATATAACGAGAAATGAAAAATTCTCAAGTAAAATGACATGTGAAACAACATAAATATCCAAAACAGTATGAAAACTATAAACAAATAAAAATGTCCAAAGTAAATAAACAAATAACAAATATGAAATGTCCCACAAGATTCTAATAAAAAATAATGTCTCTCAAACATCACTGCTTCCATGAAAATAATATAGGTAAGCTACTCTACGATCAATAGTCATCATTATGAATAACTCTCTTCGGATCGAATCTTCAAATAACTTCATATAAAATAAATACAACAACATGTCTTTATAAATTTCTATAGTTTTTCCAGAATTCACATAACTTACTGGACAGAAGTTGCTTGTGATGAACTCGGGTCATTGGTGTATGAAGCCACTAACTGTGATATCTGTCTTCTAAGAAAAACAACTCCTTATATATATATATATTTTGTCAATCTGGGGATGCTTTGATTGACTCGTGGACTCAACTTCTTGAAGGTTCGGGCTAGGGTCTTCATTGGAATCTCTTTTTTGATTAGCTCCAAAATTTTCAGAGATGCCACCAAACCCTGTCTCACTGAGGGCACATGCATTGTTACCCATTGCCGCAACACCTCCAAATATACGATCCAACTTCTCCTGCAGTTCAGGATCGATTCTACTGTATTAAAATTTTTTCGCAGTAGACACTACCTACAAATTCATATAACATGTTAGTTTTGAAAATAATTTAAAATTCGACAAAAACAGGGAACATTTAAAAAATGCTCACCACTAGTTTCTCTGCCCACCACTCATCGAAAGCATCAATCGTTCGCTTTACTGGATCCCACCCCAAGCCCATTGATTATCGCTTCAATTCCTTACAATTTTTCTATAATTCTTTAGTTGATCTCACTTATTTTTTAATTGCATCATGTTATACTTATTTTGTCACTCTTCCTTGTTGCAATGGTTGTCGACATTTTTCCTGTTCGACCTCTTTGAGACAAATGTTGTAAAATATTATCTTTGTATCCTTATCCTACATCACAAATGAACGAACCTCTTTGGTCTTAACCATTGTGATACTCGAATGAAAAAAATAATTAGCATAAACCTGAGAGCTACAAAAAAAGAATGCCACAAATCATCAGTAATGTCTTTCCACACAAAAACACATCTACTATCACCAACACTAACAAACAAACACATCCACCACACTAACAAACAAACACATCCACCACCACCTCACCCGCAAACAAACACATCCGCTACCTCACTCACAAACAAACACATCCACTACCTCACCCACATACAAACACATCTACCATTACCAACACCCACACACAAACACGTACACCATCACCAACAAACAAACACATCCATCACCTCACCCACATACCAACACACACACACACACACACACACACAACAACACTAAACACCTCAACCAAAATTCGGGAAAACACCTACACACACCTGCAAATCCACAGTCATCACACCACCATATGTGTTTCGAATGTTCAAATGCGAACATCAACACCACCGAACGTATCACAACCAAAGTATAAAGCATTTGTATGATGCAAACCGAGCATCATAAAATATAAAGCCACCTAACCGAGCAAGCTTAAAGATGGATGCAACATAAAGTATAAACATCAAATCAAGCATCATGGATGCAACCTGAAGCATCAAACCGAGAACATTGCTCAAACGCCCCGCGACCGTAGAATCCAAATAGCCCAAACCACGGTCCTAGACTGCACCGCAGTAAAACCGCCGACCCAACCGACCTAATAAGCTATTGTTTTTTGGTGGAAGGGATTGGCTTTAGTTTTTTTCTTTTTTTTTTCAACTCCTTTCCGTGAACATTGCTCATCTTCCATAAGTTTCAGCCATTGTATTAATGCATGTATTTAATTTATTTGGAGCTATTAGAGCGGGATCCACTTTTTAAGGAATATGAGTTGAACCAATAACAAGAATCTTTCCAGTGGAACATCTTTCACAATCTCTGGAGGAATAGTTTTCTAATAGATTGATGGATAAGTAATTTGACTCATATGCAATTCATGAATGTTTGGAATCCATATTATTCAAGGAGACATTGCTTTTGCTAATTCGAATTAAAAGTTGATATCAAATTGGTCTATTTTTGTCATCATATACATAGTTAACATATTCGTCATAGTTAGCAGCTCCGTATAAGGCTGTCAAAACGGCTCGTTGTTCGCGAACAACTCATGTTTGGCTCGCTCGCTAAGTTAGCGAGCCAAACAAGAATAAAAATTTGTTCGTTCGCGTTCAACTCGAAATAATATTCATCAATTATATATAACTACTCATATATATATATATATATATATATGAGCAGTATTTCCAAAAAATTTAATTGACTACAAGACTTCAAAGATTTATAATCAATTAAAAATATTATTTAAGAAAATAAAATAAAAAATAGTAAATTAGATTCAAATGATGTTTTAATATAAACAATAATTTTTTAAATCTTACCCCAATCCTTAACATCTTATGACTACGTGATTAGGGTTATCAAAATGACTCTTTGTTCGTGAACACCTCGTGTTTGGCTCGTTAAACAAACGAGCCGAACACAAGCACAATTTTTGAGCTCGAAATATAAATGAGCCAAACACAAGCTAAGCCTGGGCTTGGTTGTGTTCGGCTCGTTTACACCCATGGCTCCGTATCAATATCAAGGTTATCATTAAATCAGGTTAAACCAACCAAAGTTGATGGGCTCTAAGGAAGTAAGATAATTATTTTTCTCTTCAATGTGCAGTAGGTCAATTGAGAGGAGGTTCATCAAGAGACTTACATTAACCCAGGTTTGCTAACCTTAAGGATTGACTCACAAAAAAATTATACTCATTATAATTCTAGCATAATATCATAAATCAACTTTCCATACCTTGTTTAAGCAAATAAATTGAAACTGTAGTACAAATTCTTCTAAGTTTTGCTGTAGACATCAACCATCCCCAAAGTATGCATCCGGGAAAGCTTAAAAACTTGGGTACATCCATATTTTATGTACAAGGCCTGGATTTGTATATGCTCCAACCAACCACAGCTAAACCCTCAATAATAGTGTAAAAAACAGCTCAATTTTCATAAATAACTTATGTAGAACTTGATAATTTGTTTATTTTTGGCTCATTTATTAATTAAATGAGCCATGCTTGATCGTCATTTGCAAACTTGTTTGCTAAACAAGTCAAACATGGAGAATTGTTCATTCAATTATGCTCAACCCGATAAAATCTCAATATATATATTTATTGAATAAGCTTGTAAGTACATGTCCACGCACAAATACACATGCTTGCGCACGATGCACACTTGTCCACACGCACTAACGTTATTTATTTAACTTAAGCATTTATTTATTTTAACCACTGAATATGCTTTAGCAATCATGAAAACATATATAAGTTCTGTGAATTTTCAAGGGCATTATACTATGAAATCATGAATTTTCTTTTCATACAATTAGAGCCATAAGTATAAAATTTGTTGTGCATTTGATGGTTATTGATTTTGCTTGTTGTTCTTATTTTACTTTACAATAAATTTGTTGATCATGAACACAAATTTTTAGCTCTTTAACAAACTTGTGCTCGGATGTGTATGAGTCAATAGTTGATGACCTCGGTTATATAAACTCCCAATCTTTTCATATCAACTAATTGCATGCATACTTTTAAATCACATATTTAGGTAAAACAGAAGATTTATAAGATTGAATTTAATGGGAGAACGCCTTAGTTTATGACTTGGCAAGGGATAATGATTGAGAGAAATGTACAAAGCAAAAGAAAAGGTCGCAGCATGTATTGTAAATGTGATGAAACTAACTTATTAGATTTTCGAAGTTTGTGTCGTTGTGGTCTTAAAAAATTTGCAAAGCACATTTAACTCTCGTCGAGAGCTTAACACGGCACCCAAAAGGCAAATGAGATAGTAGGTAAGACGCTACCCAAAGATTTTACCCTCATATTGCAAGGACTTTAAGATGTGGGGTTTGAGGTTTCCCATAGGCACAAACCCCTATGGTTAATTACCCCTCCTGATAACGGGAGGGTACTTTCAATTAAGGCTAGTAATCAGACGCTAAGTATTCAGACTTTGCATATAGTAGTAGCAGATTTGAGAATTAAAATTATTAAAATTATCACCGTGAGCTCAAAGCGGATGGTGGGGGAAATGACGACGAACTCAATCAAGATCCTATGGTTCCGTCATCTCGGGTTCTCATGGTCTCGAGTCTACTTAGTCAGCGGAGGTAGTCAACTCAACCTGGCAACATGTTTCTTGTTAGCAACCATGGGTTGCTTCGTCCAAAGGGACCTTGTAGACCTGGGGTGAATGTTTTTCTAAGGGGACTAATCTAAGTCGACTTTTAACTTACAAAGGGTTTTCTGTCCTGTCAAATATACCTTATGATTCAATACTGGTTGCCATTGGGGAACACTGGCTCCAACCTGGCGTAATACAATAGTGTCATTTGGCAGAAAATCACTCGGTTAGAGGGCTCTGGTCTTAACCACTTTTTTGTGTGTCTTCGCTGATCGCACTGTGGAAGAGGGAGGTGTGAGAGATTATGGATAAAAAAATGTCCGAGAGTTGTAGGTATTGCTTTTATTATTTTATTTTTTTATTTCTCTTAAGTGATGGCGAGCTCTCATTGGGAGGAGTGGGTGGCAACATGTGGGGGATAACATGGATTGGCAATGGCTTCTAAGGGAAGGTGCTGAAGGGTTTAAATTAAATTTTTTTTTAAAATTTTAGGCATCTCATTTTGCATGTTATTGACTCAAGTACGAAAACATATCAATATTGGCATCCTTAGGTGAAGTTGATGCTTCAGACGCGCTCGTGCAGTCTGTTTTGTGATCAGAGGTCGTTTGAGCAACTTTCAGTGACGCTCGAGATGATTTAGGCTTAAATTATGCACATGCGCCGAAGGCTTGTAGTTTTCATGTTGTTCGGCCATTTTGATCATAAAAGACACCTCATTGGGTGAGGTAATTTTGATGTTTTCGAATGCAATGGAGGAGCCATGTCCTATCGACCAATCTTGTGAAATATATATTAGGGTCAACAGTCGTTCAATAATTTATATTAAGTCCTTAAAAATTTGCATTATAATTTCAAAAATATAAAATATAACCACTTTCTGGATGTCAATGCCTATTTCCTATTAGGGTTGTGAATTAAGGAAAGTCTCCTTAATCATAATTTCAGATTTTCTTGTTAGAAAACCTTTTTCAAGTCTTCCTTGGCTTCCATCTGCTCTTATTATTTTGGCATCGCTTTTAAAAATCCTACTATATCACAAATTTAATTCATCAGGGAATAGCATGATGGTTATTCTTACCTTGTTTGTGGCCCCCTTATAGAGCCACACAATTATGCTACACACCTGTGAAGCAGCTCATAAATCTTTGTGAGATTAATGGATATTGCATTAAATATGATAGCACAACTTAGCAAAACACTAGATAAAACTTATTCTAGGTTCTTGTGATGAGTACTACCTTCTAGCTCGATAATAGTCTAGACATGCAATAAGATTATTATCATATCCTTCTTTGTTTGTCTCCTATTCTCCCTAACTAGAGTCATACTTGACATGGATTTTAGTTTTAAATTTTAAGCAGAAACGATAGGTTTCATAAAGTGAATGGGTGGGTTAAATTCTGAAAGCCAGGGAAAGCTATACTCAAATTCCGCTTGCTGGTTCCAAAATCTAGAACATGTTGTTTCTCTGTCTGGAACGAGATCTTGAAAACATAATTTGAGCTTGAAGGAGAGTAAGATTTATTTTTTTCCATATTTTCTAACCTTTGACTTCCATTTTGGAAGTGAAAGGCAATACCGCTTAACCACATGGTTGGTAGGAGAGTAAGATGTATCGGATTTTTTGAAGAATTTGTTACTTTTTAAAGGATTTAAACTGTTCAGAAGAAGTAAAAACATGCTTCTGAATCTAGGAAACTGAATTTTATGATTACCTGTAGTTTCCATGCATTCATCTATACCCTCTATAATGTGACTTTCACATATTACCTCATTGATTGCTCTGTATTGTCTTTGCTCCCGTTTTTATTTCCATTTTACACCCTATAGGTTTAGCTTTCCACATGTACCTTATTATTCTGTCATATCAATTAACAAAATGGTTTAATGCCTAGTTTACTTCGGAAAAATGTTTATAAACCTGTTTGAGGTGATCCATAATTTTGACTAAAAAATTTCAGTTATAGACTTCTAGTTGTATTCTGCTCAATTTAAATCTTCACAGATGTTCATAAAGATTTAATGTTAAATGTTTGACATCCAAAGCTGACCATGGGCCATAACATATCTTTATTCAACAAATTCGCAGCTTTCTTGCTTTAATGACCTAATAATTCCTCCTTTCTATTGAAAGAACTGACACAAACCAATTCATTCCCTGCATAATCTGAAATGCATTTAGAAATCTTCGGTATTCTTACATTAATTTAGCGGTAAAGTTACCTGCTCAGATTTTCATAAGTTTCTTTCATGGCTTGCTAATTTTGATTTCCACCTCTTAGTCATCCAAGTTCTTGACTCTGCTGATTACTTAACTGTGAATCTAATGTTATTAATGATAACTTTCTTATTTTGTTTGCTCTACACCGGTCTCTTATAACTAACTAAATTAGTACTTCTAATATCTGACACTAATGAAAAAGTGGTTGATTGATCTCTGACAAATTTTACTAGTTTATTTTGCTTAAAGCATGACGATCTCTTGATGATGGGTTCACACAAAATTACGCAATCTCTTAAAATGCTTTCCCTAAACAGATCTGTGTAAGCTCTATCAGTTTTATGTATGCATTTTTAGCATTTGTAGAGTTGCATTAGGAAAAAATACAAATAAAATAATTAATATTTCATGTATCCTTTGACGTGACATTTTTGCATTGTTTAAATCAAAGGTAAAATTTGTGTATTTTCATTCTTTTGGGCTATTTGATATTTCAATAACACATTCTGAATAAATAAAATTTTCTGGCGAAGTAGAGACTGTCTTGTTTGTGTTGATGAAGAAAGGAGTAATCTCTAAAGAAACATGCTTATGGATTGCATCTGTTTTATGCTTGACATCAACATAAGGCTAATAATTATGCTTGAAGCTCACGATAATTATTAGAGTTTTAATTGATTCGAAATTGAGATTGTTTTTCTTTGATTTGAATACGGCTTGCTCACAATTAGTTTTTTTTGCTTTGAGTTGAAGATGGCCGCTCAAAATTAGTTTGATTTAATTTGAAAATAACTTGATATATGATATATGTGCACGTCTACGTGTGTCTCAACACAACTTGTCGAAAGACCAACTTGAAATATAACATTTTTAAGTTTATATTAAACCATATCGGCCTCATCCTGATTTACCACTCAAAATGCAATGCATTTAATCCAGTTCAATAATTTCTTACAGAATTTATGATGATATTTAGTTTAAATTGTGTAAAATTTCCTTCCTGTTATTTTATTTCCTCCACATCATTTACTGAGTGGCAGGTTCTAATTTAGTCTTGTATATCTGTGGACGCTGAATGTGTTTATTCCATTAGGCTAGAGAAGATGGGTGCTCTTGATGTGAACAAGGTGGTCCATGGGCACCAAGGATGGCGCCTAGTTACTTGTGCCTGGCTTCATGCTGGAGTGGTCCATATACTCGCCAATATGTTGAGCCTTCTTTTCATTGGAATTAGACTCGAACAAGAATTTGGATTTCGTAAGTGACATTTCAACTTAACAATATCTTATCTACTAGTATCAATCATATGTATTGACCCAAATTTATGTTGATGTTGTCCTTCCTTTCTGTCAGTGATTTTACTTTTTTTTTATTAATGATCTATGAAAAGCTAATATAATAATCAGGAGATGTTTTTCGTGGAGTGGCTGGCTACCATTCTCTTAAATAATAATACTAAAACATGGAGCTTCTAAATTTAACGCCTTTTGTTTTACTCTCGGTTGTTTCTAAGCTTGTACGAAGATAGAAAGCATCTTTTGCTGCTTCTTACACAATTATTACGCAATTCCAAACCAATTCAATAAGGGGGCAAACTGGACCAGAACCTTTACCGATATGCCCAATCTAATTGAGTAAAATTCCACAGCATATATAGCTGCAAATTATATATCTTACATATGCATTTTATTTTATTTAGGTTTAAGCTGAATCCCATGGCCCAAAAGAGTGCAAATGCCTCTAACTTGACTGTCTAAACCTTTACTCTCGCCAAATAAACCTCAAACTAATTAGATCCAAGCTGTCCAGTCTAGTGTCAAATATTTCCTATTGTTCTAACATTTCTTCCTTCTTTACCAGCCAGAATAGGCCTTCTATACATTATCTCTGGGCTTGGTGGTAGCTTACTATCTGCTCTCTTTATCCAATCAAGCATATCAGTAGGTGCTTCAGGAGCACTTTTTGGATTACTAGGCGGCATGCTCTCCGAACTCATAACAAATTGGTCAATTTACGCAAATAAGGTACAATTGTAATTTTACTAATTAATTTGAGTTTAGCTGGAATTGAAGTTCTTGTATCTATTACGTGTTTCATTCATCTGTAGCTTGCAGCATTGCTGACACTTGTGTTCATCATTGTAATAAACCTGGCTGTTGGCGTCCTCCCACATGTGGACAACTTTGCTCATATTGGAGGTTTTATCTCTGGATTTCTTCTTGGCTTTGTACTATTGATTCGCCCTCAGTTTGGATGGATCAGCCAACAGAATCAACCTCCTAGTGAACAACACATTGGTTCGATGAAACGTAAGCATAGGATGTATCAGTATGTACTGTGGATAGCTGCTGCAATTCTTCTGATTGTGGGGTGAGCTTCTTTGGAGAAACTCAAATTTTTGGATTGTTTAGGGAAAAATTACCAATATTATTGATTTTGGTGCAGATTTACAATTGGTATGATCATGCTTTTTCGTGGGGTTAATGGCAATGATCACTGCTCTTGGTGCCATTATCTGAGCTGCGTTCCCACTTCAAGATGGCATTGCAATTCATCAGCAACTAATTGCTCGGTATGGAGCTGATATCTTCTACTTTTTTTTATCTGAATTCATCGTTTTCTAGAAAAAAAAAAAAAAAAACCTTAGAAAAATTTTCCCGCCAACTTCTTGCAAAATTACTCGAAATACAAAGCATTTTGTCCAGCCATGATGATGAAATCTTAAGGGGATGGAATAGTTGCTGTAAATGTAATATGCAATTTGTGAACTTTTGCAGGCATATCAAGATGGGAACCAGTTGAATTTAACGTGTGAGGGTGGCAGTGACAGAAGCCAGACCTACCCCTTACCAAATGCGAGCAGTGATAGGATTGAAGAGCTTTGCTCCCAACTCTGCAGTTGACATTACCTACTCTCAAATATGGGATGATTTGCCGCTGATTCTTTGTATAAATCATTGAGGATTTTTTTTTTCTTAGAACATTTATATACATATCACTCAATTCTTGTGTATTTACATATCTAACACCCAAACTTCACTTTCTACATTTATGCCACCTTACCTTTACATGAAAATGCATATTTCACATTTTAAAAGTTAAAATAGTGATATTTTCGATGTCATACGAAAGATTTGGGCGGTTTAAATATAAATTGCAAAATTTTAAGTGTTATAGATGCAAATATGTAAGAATTGGGTGGTATGCATGTAAATGCCTTTTTCCTTTGTTTTGAGATGATTTATACTCGATAATGTTCAATTGAATATTTTTCTTACATCATGTATCCGAGATTGCTGTCTTTGTTGTAGGGTAATTTTATTATGTAATGTTAGATGAATCAATATGATAACTTTGATTCTAAGAAGTGAGTAAAAAGTAGGCTAATAAGTATTTTAATTGAAATATTCTTATTTTGTGCTTTTCTATGTTTAGTTTGTAAATTTACAATTTGTCATTATTTTTCATTTTTGATTTGATCCGTTCAAGTTATGGTGTTGTCATCCCTTTTTTTTTAATGATTATTAATCTTAATTTTGTCTAGCTTAGCATCATGTCAAGTATTTAATATGTAAATACTAGAAATTGGGTGGTATATATGCAAATGCCCCCAAAAAAAATATAGGGGTCAAAAGTATAATTAAAAATGCCTTTGATGATGTTGTTAGTATTTTTATTTTAATAAATCGGACTTGTTATGTTAAACGGATGTGTACACGCCAACACCCAATTTTATGCATTTATTTATCTAACACCCAAATTCTCATTTTTGCAAAATTAACACCCTACCTAGGGAGCGTTTTTTCTGTCCGGACTCCTGACGTAGCTCTACGTGCGGCGTAGGTTATTCTTAAGCGCACAGAAAAATTTTTAGCTACCTAGGGACGAAAATGTGAATTTCATTGTTGGAGAGTGGTGAAAAGGATAAATTGAATGCTTCATTTTTCAAAATTAGTGATTAGGTATGTAATAAGTGAATGCATAAGAATTGGGTGTTGTGTATGTGAATTCTAAAAACAACCTTCCTCAACTCAACAACAGTGAAGTCTCCACTACCACTTGATTTGATTTTAACGTTTTACCCTCCGATCGTTTGTATCTAGAATACTCTACTAGCTCTATATATAGCTGTATTGTAGCACTTTTTGTGTAATATACCCCCATTCATCTCCTCCCGCTACATCTAATCACCTAATGATAACAAGATCAAAGTCCAGCACTTGATTCAACCAGAATTTGCGAAGTTATGCACCTTTACTAAAGCGAATTCAAACGATAATTGGCGACAAGTTATGCAAGAGGAAATGGAAGCCCTTCAAAACAACACACTTGGGAATTAGCACCACGCCTACCCAATCAATCCATTATCGACAATAGATAGCATATAAGCTCAAACGCTGTCTCGACGGGACAATTCACAAATCTAAAGCCTGTCATGTGGAGAAGGGATAGAATCAACATTATGGGTTACACTAAAGTGAAACATTCAGTCCAGTGACTTGAAATCCCATCATTAACTATTGTCATTACTCGTCAATGGACACTCTTACAACCGGATGTCTCAAACGCATTTCTTCATGGAGATCTTCAAGAAACTATCTACATGCATCAACCATGAGGATACATTGATGAAAGCAAACCAAATCACATATGCCTATTACGGAAAGCTATCTATGGACTCAAGCGGTTGCCTCGTCAATGGTTTATTACATTCACAAATCATCTTTAAAAATTTTGTTTTCAGAAAAGCCAAGTTAATCCCATTCTTCTAATATACACACATAAATCCACATTCATTTATCTATTGCTATATGTTGATGATATTTTGCTAACAGGCAATGACAACAACAAAATTAATAGCATGTTGCCAATCTCAAAGTTGCTTTTTTCATGAAAATCCTAGGACCGGTCTCAACTTTTTTCGGTATCAACATTCAATATGCTGCAGCAGGGCTCTTCCTCACACAAGCACACTATGCAATTGAAATTCTCAAGGAAGTTGGGATGGAAGACTGCAAAACTACCCTAAATCCTATGGTTTCCTCTCAATCGATTAGTCCTGAACTGCAAAAACACTTTGCCAATTCATTTCTTTATCGCAATATCATTGGGTCTCTCCAATTCTTCGCTATCACCGATCAAATATAGGTTTTGCGAGCAACTCCTTTGCACATTTTCAACAACCACTGAACTTACACTTTCACCAAGTCAAGTGTCTCGGAACGGGTGATTATGGTCTCCCATCCAACCCGGGCCTCTCACTCTTAGCAGCTACTCCGACCCCAGTTGAGCAAGTGACCCCCACGAACGCTGATCATTTACATGCTATTGATCATTCCTCAGTCTCAATCTCATATCATGGCAAGTAAAGAAACAAACTATTGTTGTCATATCATTTACCGAAGCAAAATACCGAGCACTTTCCACGTTGGTCACGAATGTCATATGGTTACGACAATTGCTACGAGATCTATAAGTTCACATCATGCCTCCAACTATTATCCACTGCGACAACAACTCCGCACTAGCCATTGCTTGTAATCTGGTTTTTCACTCCCACACAAAGAATTTAGAAATTGCTATTATTTCATTGGGGAAAAACTACAATCAAAAGAGGTAGATTTCCCATATATACCTACTAGCAATCAGCTTACAAACATCTTTACCAAGTCCTTGTCAACTCCTCGGTTCATCTTTCTTCGACAAAAGCTGACACTTCAACCAATTAGCATCAGCTTGAGGAGGGCTAATAACAACCTTCCTCAACTCAACAGCAGAGAAGTCTACACTACCACCTGATTTGATTTTATCGTTTACCCTTCAACCCTTTGTTTCTAGAACACTTTACTGGTTCTATATGTAGCTATACTGTAGCACTTTCTATGTACACACAAAGGGAAATTAATCACATTCTTCTCTGTTTGTTACTATGGCCAATGTATGCTTCTTCTTTACTGTTTAGTAAATCCTTTCTCCACTGGCACTATCTGGTTACCCTCTCAATTTATTTGTTTAAAATTCTCCTATTTTAAAATTTATAAAAAATTGCATAATGCAAATTATTATATCATATTTGCATTTTCTTCTTTATGACTTCAATAGTCAATATTAATGCAACTGCAAAAAATATTCATTTTATAAAAATAATAATAGTGGTTTCTTTTATATCAAATAAAACAACAAAAAATGACATAATATTATAATCCAAATGAACTATCTATAATTTTTAACTTTATCTGCAGCAGGGATAAAATTTAGATTTATGAGTTTTTGTCATTATTACCCTTAAATTCATAATTGATCAAGCTAAATCTACGTTAATGGGGGGATAGCTTTGATTATTCAGAAATCTTGTTGATTTGAATGTATCAGTCAATATAATAAATTTGAGAACACTCGCTTGCCTGGGCATTGATACACAAAATATTACATTCGAAAAAATGTTGTTATGTGGATTCAATGAGAAAGTTGAAAGTGCTATAGACTCCATAACCCCCAGCCCTCCTACTCAAAATTAGAGATTTCAAGATTAAAGCTAAATTTTTCGTCATTGACTTAGAGACATCCTTCAACTCATTTCTGGAAAGTTCATGGGCTTCATGAGTATCGAATGCTGTCCAATGCATCAAGTACTGGTGAGATGACGTAGAATATTACATTAAGGGAGATCCTTCAACCTTTTTTTTTAAAAATTATTTTTGAATATATGATCTACAACCATTTATGGTCCATGAAGTCGGGATTTATGAACATGCAGCGTACTGCATACCAAAGGAGCAAGCAACTCTTTTCTATAAAGAGCACTTTCTTCTTGTGAGAGAGCAGCTCATCTTAATATGCGTTGTGAGAGCACTTTCTTTTTGATGTACTAATCCACGACAATAAGCATTGAAAAGTGAATTTCCATACTATCTATCTATATATATATTATATTTAATTATTTAAATAATGAAAATTAACAATGTTACTATTTCTTTTAAAGTATAGCTTCTAAGTTCAGTTAATCGAATGAGTTTTAAATACAATTATGTATAAGTACTGATATTTTATTATAAATAAATATTCAGTATCTGACACACGATAGAGATGACACTCATGTGACATGCACTTGACGTGGCCTTGTCCAATTAAAAAAATAAAGAAAAAAATCAAACTGGCTTGTGGCATAATCAACACACATTTTCTTAAAAATTACAATTAAATTTTATAATAGTGATAAAATTTATGATAAAATATTGGATTTTGATAAATATTATTGTACTACACAACTAAGATTTTATTGATGAGCAATTTTCTTTAATTTTTGTTAAATTTTGATCACTTTTTATAATTTATTTTAGTTAATATTTTTCACAATTTTTTTTATCTTTTGTATGTCATCATGATTTATCAATAATATGATAATCATTTTTCTCATTTTTAAATATTATTTTTCATCTCCAATATAATACTAAAATTTTAAATTTTTTTCATAATTATTTAATTTATAAATTAGTACTAGTATTAATATATAACTTTCAAAAAGGTTATTCCTAAGGAGGGTAATGAGGGATTTATAACAACAACCCACTTCATACGGTCATTTCTCAATATGAAATTAATGATCCGGTTAAATGTATTCTGAATCATGCGCCAAGGGTTGTTTAGCCCTATTTTTTTATAGACAAATGACCAAAATTACTATAATCAAATAGTTTGCTTAGATGCGCTATCTATTCAGTCCAAACTTCAAAATGGCAAGCATTCATAAAACTTTTAACTTCAAATGCTATCAAAAGAAGATGTCGCACACTGCCCTATTCATTTTATTTCCCCGTTCTTTTTTACATCGTCTACTTACATGGGTGCTATGTGCAGCCAAATTATTACGAGCTCGAGCAAGCATTCCCAAAATTTGGAGGATTACTTAACAATCTACTCCATCTGCTTACTCCGAGGAAGATATCAAACTAAAGAGATCTAGAGAACTGTACAGGCTCAAGATTTCACAGGGAGATCCACGAAGCATCACAAAATTGGAGGAACTGTATTTCCTCCATATGCTTACGGCCGACCTCTCTGCGACATATATCGAACAGGATAACTGGAGTTCCAACTCACCCCTGACCGCAGTTTTGGATCCTCAGGTTTTGGTTGGGTTGCGCGGAAGATGGAAGATGATGGATGGCCGTGGCTGAATAAGCCGCTTTTAACTGCATTTAGAGCAAAAAATCATGAAACAAATATGCATACTGCTAAGAGTAAATAAGCTCATGTACATATTAATTTTAAGAAAGGATTGAAGTTGAATATTCGTATTAATTACCAGAGATGGAAAGGAGTCATAGAACCCAGCAGGTTTCTGCGGCTGAATGCAGCTATAGAAGCTGCAGCTTATAAATGAGCTGGAGAAATCCTTCTTGCATGAATGACATTGCTTGTGAAGGTTGGGACTGACAATACAGTTGCCTGGTGAAGCCTTGCATTTAATGCAGTAGGCACGATCTATCTGCAGACAATAGAAAATAAATTGGAGAGAAGGCGAGGGGGAATTTACATATATACAACACAATTCTAATGTATTTACATATCTATCACCTAGATTTGCTTTTGTACATTATACCACCCAAAATTTTCACATCACATCAAGGAAGGTGTTTGGCTGCAAGCAGGGTTTTGCCTTAGGCGGTATTTTGGTACGTTATTTACAGGTAGATCTACTTATGGATTTAACACGAATTTGGTGCATTTAAACCCCCCCCTCAGCTAAATTCAAAAATTTTTGTGGCGTGATGGTAATCTAGGATTTATTAAATCCAAACACGACTAAGGGTGCGTTTGGGACAACTTGTGCTTATCAAAATAAACAGCCTATTTTGAAACGCAGCCCGCGAGTGACCTGTGGGGTTCAATCCGCGGTCTGCGTTTAGTGTAAAAACCAAAGCGCGTTTTAGGATAAGCTGTCGAAACGTGTTTTTCAAATTGTGAGGCGGCGTTTTCACACTTATAAGCTGCCCCAAACGGGCCCTAAATTTAAGAGATTGACTTCATTCGTCTGGTAAATCTTAAAAATAAATGTTAAATATTTATTATGAATTTAACTAAATTTAACATAAACAATACCAAAAACAAATTTGCCTTTAATATCACACGATGGATTTCCCAGATTTACTAAATCTTACTTAAATTCAAGATGCAACAAAACACCCCTTAATAGAATTTATTAAATCCGTTAAATCAGACTTATCCCTTAAATCCTGATTTAAGGAAGAACAAAGACAAAATTTGGCTGCATCAATACTATTTAGTATAGAATTTAGTTTAAATAGGATTTAGTAAATCCTATAAATTTATAATTATGAAATCTTAGAAGGGCTAAATCATGAAAACTATTCCATATGTTTATAAGTAATGCCTAATAACTCTGAAAAATTATTTGGCAACTTCGATAAAATTTAACAGCATTTATCCTCCCAAAGCTTTAGGTTCCGGATTTAAGGCAAAATGGAGGATATACGGGATTTAAGAAACTGTAGAATTTGTCAATGCCTTTTTAGCCGTTTGGTAGGCCGTTTGGCTAAAACCGGCTACCGAACAGCTCCTTGATAAATCTAATTGATAAATCCTATTAAAAGGAGCTATCAAACAAGCCCCAAAAGTACTATATTGAAAAGTATGCATGTAAATCTTCCTAATTTTGAGTATATGTGCACAAATAAGAGGAGACAATAATGTAGAACTGAAAAATACCAGATCGCTATCCCATTGGCGAGCGAAGTAGGAAAAAGGTTGCTGAGTTCCATCCCTGGGTGCTATTTTTTCTAACAAGCTTGGTTGATCAAACAATCCAGGACTTCTCCACATCTCAAACTCGCGGAATCCATCATCCAGCCTTCCTGGGTTAGCAGCCGACCAAGGCTTTTGCTCCCATTTCCCAAAATTAACACTTCTCTGCATGGAACCACAATTTTCGACACAAACATTCTCGTCTGAAAGATAAGTGCCGTCAGAAATCTCCGAGATCGATGAGGAATTTTCAGGCGAAGGAAATTGGGAAGATGAGAGAGGGAGAGCTGAAAGTTTTGGTTGCTGCGGCTGGTTGCAAGTCAATGAACATAAAGGTTGAAAGTTTTGGCTGCTGCGGCTGGTTGCAAGTCAATGAACATAAAGGTCGGAGAACCATGTGGGTAGGGGAACCATTTCCCGTTGAAATCACCTGCAACTTACAGATCCCGGGGAGTGAGCGAAGAAAGTCGCTCAATTTCAGGTATCCGATAGACTCGTGATCAAGTTCCATCCCACATGTGGCTCGAAAATCTCCTTTCAAGGATGAAAGAGGATACCATTCTCCGTCACCGAGCCTTCTGCATGTTTTGTTCAGGTAGGCTGGAAACCACTTCTTGAACCTGATTAACCATGGAGGATGTTCGCCGACTACTTGCTGACTAATGGAGTCTCCGCAACAAGGCATCCTGCTATTAGCCTCATCCGGTTCGTCTTCTTTGAAGAGTTCCCGATCAGAGAGAGAAGTCGAATTCTCCAGATGGCATCTCGGGAGAGCACTTTTGATCTCAATCGTCTTACCATAAAGAGTCACAAAATGAGCCTTGACAGCCATTTTCGTGGTATCTTCTTGCTTGAATGTGAGAAAACCAAAACCTTTGGATATCACACGATTGCCCACTCTGGTACCGACGACTAACGCATCATCCACAGGTCCAAACTCCTCCTCAAAGAACTTCTTCAGATCATCTGGACGAAGATGAAGGGAAAACATCGATATAAAGCACAAGAATTGTATACGCACAATAGGAGATTCACGTTTAGAAAACCTGAATCAACTGAAGGAGGAAGTCCCCCAACAAAGATTTTCAGTTGCAGTTCATCATTGAAATTCGCAGGATCCTAAAAATGAGACATTTGGCAAAGCTCAATTGAGCAATAGTGTGGATATGCACCACTTTATTTTGGAGACATGAATGGAACCTTACCTTATTAGACCTGAGAAGCTTAGCTTTGACTTCCAACAACCTGTTCTTCTCTAGTCTAGGTGCTTCCTCTCCATGGGAATAATAACATTTGCTACCTCTTCCACATCCATTCGGAGAATGGAAGTAGCGGCAAATACCGATTTTGGTATCCATTTCCTTGCAATTACTTTTGCTGAAAGAAAAAAAAAAGAACAATTGAGCCAATGTGTTAAATTAATGAGGTTCCAACTTAAAATTCTCAGTTTTTCTATGTTTTTTACTTGTACAGTTTGGCATTATCAGCTTTCAGTTCCAGAAATCCTTGGAACATGCTTGCACAGAGCTCTTCATCAAAAATGTAGGTGGCATCATCTTCCCGAGAGGGATTATTTCTGCCCACTGCAAATAAATGTCGAAACTGGGATGAATATTATTGTAATTTGCACTTCTATCTCTGAGATCGTTCCATAGCTTACAGGTTTTTGGATATACTGTTCTAAGAATGACACGCATTTCTTCAGATGGTGCCAGGTCTATTGGTCTCTGCTTGCTGCCAAAAAGATACAAGGAGATTCAGGTAATTGTGACATGAAGGCAAATCTAAAATCACAGGGACAAGCGAAAACCATTGTTGTTCTATAGAACTCACCGGAGATTAAGGGCATCCCTATTTGCACCGAACTGCAGAAGCAGTTTCACACAATTTGCAGAATTACCTTTCACTGCAAAAAACAATGGCGTCTCATTTGTCACAGAAAGGATATCCACATACTCTGGAGCATGAAGTAGCAGTATCTAGAGATCATCATTACATTCACCATAGAAAAAATCAAAATGAGAAAAAAAGGTAGAATAAACTAAAACATTCAAGGTAAAGGAACAACAATTCACCTGAAGAGATTCGTAATTTCCTTTGAGTGAAGCCAGATGAATTGGTGTGAGGCCTAATTTGTTGTGCTGATATAATCTAGCACCACACTTCAGCAAGGACCGGAGGATTCTGAAGAACCGACGAGGAATGAGAATTAACCTATGGGAGAAGTAATACAAAAGCCATACAATGATAATGAGAATTAACCTGGGGTCTTGAGAACTGGTATCTCCCTTGAGATATAAATGGAGGGATGAGTTCCCATCTTCATTAATGTCATTAGCATCCAAACTTTTCCTGATAAGTACTTCCGATAACAATTCATCTCCAGCCTACCAAATATGTTGGTAATTTTCTCGATTGAGATAAAGAATTTGATCCCAGGGAATCACATCAGCAAATGTTATACCTGAAATGCACGTAGCAGAGGTGCAAAATCTTTCTTGTTCCCCCAATTAATAGTGGAAGCAAATCCAAACAAGTGAAGCAGCTTAATCTGACAGAGTAGTGCTTGCCGCTTCTCATGTATCCAGTGAAGAGAATTCCAACACTGTCCTCCTTTCACCATTTCCAGTAGAATTAGGGACTCTTCCAGGACAAGTTCATACATAGTTTTGTTCTTTTCAGAACTCAAACTATTGTTTTTTCCGTGGATGGATGCTGCTACCCTAAGTTTATCTGCTGCCACTAGAAGGAGAGACGCCAGCTCTACCACTCGACCATCCACAGCCATCATGTAGAACAACTCGGTAAGATCTTTAGTTGCCTCAGCCAACAACCTGATAACAGTCAAATCCTGCAACAGAATTCCTTCGATAAATGACAATAATCATAAAAAGCATTCATTATACAAATTTTGGTGCAGAAAACAGACCATGCCTTTAAGAGAAACCAGGAGTTTTTCAACTGATTCTTCGGGAGACCAACTGATATGCATCCTAGCATACGCAGAACAACATTCGAAGGAATCAGTTCACTGGAAATAAGAAAAAATTTAAAATATGCAGTAGATACAGTATGGTGGAAATTCACCTTTGACTGGCCAGGGAGATCTCAAGAGGAAGAAGTGCATCACCATCATTGGATCTAAGATCAGCACGAGCATGCTTTCGAAGCAGAAGACCAACGCACTTTGCCGAGAGCATCTCTGCAGCAGTATGGAGTGGGGAGCGCCCAAAACAATCCATTTCATTGATGTTAACGCTCATTGCAGTTTTTCCTTCGATAAGAACCTGGGCACATTTCACTGAGTCCAGCTTACATGTTAGCTGAAGAAGTCTAGCAGCAACGTTGGGATCCAAGGCTTCATCTTTTGAGTGAGGAGATTCCAGTTCATGTTCGGAGGTATGCTTCAGCAAAGATTCGAGCCTAGAACTATCGTCTTGCCAAACCATCTCAACAAGTCTCGTCTCTAAGTTGCTGAGTTGAAGTGCTTCTTCGGCTTTAAACCCCTTAAATTCATTCAGAATTTGATGCCCGTAACGTGCTTCATCTTCCTTGAGCAATTCATCCTGTGGATCAGGCAGCAAGTTCCAAAAGAACTATTTTTAGGCAAAAATCCTCCAATTTGTACTTACAAGCTAATGCAATGATATTCCTCTTTTTTTGATTCAAAGCTTGCAGTTAGCAAATTTGAGCCAAAAAAGCTCACAACTATGTCCACAAAATATAGGTGGTAGGTATTGCCCTCCCTTTAGTAAAAAATAACTTTCCCTCCACAAAATATAGGTGGTATAAAACTTCGATGGAAGGTATTGCCCTCCCTTTAGTAAAAAATAACTTTCCAATCCTCACATTATATTGTTTTCATGTCTATGCAAGTTGGGTGACAATATTCAGATATCAACGACTGGACGATGGTTGTCATTGATGTTGAATGTTTGGTAGAGCTCTAGATACTTGAAATCTCAAAGCTCAAACTAATTAAAGTTAAGTCTTGGTCCCCTTTTATGTAGAGAATAAGAGTCTATTTGTAACTTTTAGAAACAACAAATTAATAAATCTAGTCAAATTTTCAGAACATCTCAGGGGACGACTAATACTCATTCTTTTGATCATAGGCTCATCTTTAACAGTTAAGTGCTTCATTAATGACTGATATTAGGCTTGTTGGATATCTATATTCTAGACTTTCCATTTGACAGTAAATTTATAAGATTTGGACTCAATTAATATTTCAAAATTTTCAATCAAATTTTGAAGTGTTTGATTTGGGCTCATTTAGACTCGAATTGAATTATCTTTAATGTCCTTGGGTTTGTATTATCAGGAAATTTTATTTAATTATAAATTTATTGAAATAAAAGTTTGACTGTTCCTAAATTTGACTTCACCGATTATCAAAGTTTATATGCATTGAGATTTATTCTTAATTAAGTGATATTTTGTTTTTTTGGGTGAGGATACTATGCCATTGTCTAGATTGACGTAAAAGCTGCTAAATAACAGATTGTTGTAAAGTTGTTTTCTGGAAGTTAAAAAATTATTTAATGATTGCAACATTGCTGGTGAAAGATTTAGATATCTCGGGTATGTTATTCAAAACGATGGTGATATAGATGGAGATGTTAATAGTAGAATTCAAGTTGGTTGGTTGAAATGGATGAATGCTTCGGGCCATTTGTGTGATAGAAAAGTACCGATTAGACTGAAAGGAAAATTTTATAAGAGGGTGGTGAGACCTGGCGCTGAATATTGGCCTTTAAAAAAGAAGCATAATACTAAGTTAAGTGTTGCCGAGATGAGAATGATTAGATGGATGAGTGACTTTACACTTTACACTTTTAGAGACAAAATGTGAAATGAATATATTCGTGATAGGGTTGGTGTAGTTCCAATGAGGAACAAAATTAGAGAGAGTCATCTTAGATGGTTTGGTCATATTAAACGTCGGTCATCTGATGATCTGATTAAGAGAATAGATGTTTTAGATTTGACTTATGTTAAGAAAGACAGAGGTAGACCTAGGAAGACTTGGGCTTATTATATAAAAAAAGATCTTAATTTATTAGAACTAGATGAAAATATGACACTAAATAGGACACAATAGAGAAAAAGGATTCATGTAGCCGACCCAACGTAGTGGGATCAAAGCTTTGTTGTTGTTGTTGTTGTTGTTATTGCAACAGTGCTAGCTATTTCCTCAAGTACATAAATATTATAATTTATAGTAACGCATATTTAGTGGATTGTGGTGCGTTTTTATGTTGCATGAGAGTAGTTAACATGTTTATGCCTCAAGACAACAAAACATTTATGATTGAATTTATCGTATTCAACAATTGTGTTAGCTTTAATTATGCAAAAACATTATTTGTATGGAGTTATGTGTGAAGGATTTACTGATCACTAAATTTAAAATATATTTTTACATAAAATGAGTTGACCCTCTAATTTGTAATTACAAATGCATGGATATTCCTCTTGGCTTGATTCAAAGCTTGATGCTTTGCAAGTTGAGTCACATTGCAGATAGCAAAGTTGAGCCAAGAAAGCTCACGACTTTATCCACAAAATATATGTAGTATAGAACTTTAACTAGTGCTGTTGTCCCTCGTAGTAATAAAAAACTCCCCAACCCTCATATTGTATTGTTTCCTTGACTTAATAGGGTCAACCGATGCAAGTTAGATGATGATGATCAGTTGCACAAATGGTTGTCGTAGACATTGGATGTCTAGTAGATGAAGATGCATTTTCAAGATACAAAGCCAAAATTTGCATTACAAATATTTATGAGCTGAGAGAAAAATTATGAGAAGCAAATTACTTAAAAGACTAGATTCATCATAGAAGTTATAAAATATGCCAAGATTTTGTTGTTTTGATGCCCAAGGTTGAAACAAAAGTGCCGTAGATTTGCTTCTATCAGAAGTCGTGGACTATTACAACCTTTGTCTATACCAAAATTAAAGTGTAAGGAGATTGCTATGCGCCGTGTGATTTAGCCATCGAAATCAAGATGAAGTTGTGATGCTAAAAGGGTTATTTATGACAAGTTAACTAATATGTGCATTTTATGCTTCTGAAACAATTTGATGCTATTGAAAAACTTGCCAAAGGTTATGTGGATGAAATTGTGCAATTTACATAAAATGCCAAAGGTGATAAAATCATATCCAGATGAAATATTTCAATCCATATTATGGAAAAGTATCTAAGAAGATTTAGATACTAAATTAACCTTCAATATTGCATTCCACTCGAAGGACAATGGGCAATCAGAAATAGCAAGTTAGATATTAAAATATTTATTTAGATTATGCATTTTTTATTTTGATGATGGTTAGGAGTCCCATTCAACATTAATTGAATTTACTTATAGTAATAGTTCTAAAGCAAGCATTGGTATAATGCCATACGAAGCACTCTATAAAAGAAAATATGGACAATCATCATGTTGGACAAAGGCAGGTAAAAGTATACGTGCGGATTTAGTAGATGAAATCATTGACAAAATTCGACTAATTTCACACACACACACACACACACACACACACAAACTAATTTATGATATATTAAATATTGTTCATTATATATATATATATATATATATACACACACGCGCGCGCGCGCGCGCACACACACACACACATATATATACAAATAGACACACACCCACATATTGAATCCAAGCTTATTCGTGAATAATACCCAACACAAAAAGCGTGAGAAGAGAGTACAAAAGTAGAGTGGGAGAGTGAATTATATATTGGAGCTATATTCTCTCATATGAACAATAAAAACAACTGAACTCCTTCAATAAATACTTCCCTATTTATAGAGGAATTAGTACGAAAGTCATATTACAGTTTTGCCCCAATATGTATAAAATCTAATATGATATATTTTTGATATTTTATAAGCGACGACTCATCATCTGGTTGCTTTTTGCCTCGATTAGCTCAACATGGTTGACTTGGCTCGACTGACAGCTGGGGCGGTTCAATTTGATTCAGTTGATAATTTACAAAGGTCTCTTCTTCAGTGAGTAGTCTTTATATCTGCAAGAGACATCTGAAGATATTTTTAGAATTTTTCTTCCCATTGGATTGACTCTTCTGCAGGAGAAACCTCTATATCAGGTCGGCTCCCTTAGGTTTAAAGACTAAGTTACCCTCCTGATTCATTTCCGGATGAGTGGTTTTGTCATCATCAATTAGCCATTCTCCTATCAACTTCGGGCTCAGTCGGCTTTGACTGGCCCAGCTTGATTCACTGGGATTGACTCATCTGGCTTAGCTTGTTCGGCTTGATGGGCCTCACAATTTGTTTGCAGGAGATCTTTCTCCATCTTATTCCTTTATTCTAGAGCGTTAGATCTCTATAAGATTAGAACCGACACTTTTCAATGTAACACACACACACACACATATCAAAGATATGCAAAATGAGTTTTAAATATCTTTGATATAGAAGTATGCAGCTAATGAGAGGAACAAGATTATTTTAGATCTCATAGATGATCAAATTGATCCTATATGTGCAGGAAAACCAATAAGAAAATTAATACATGACATCAGCTCAGAAGTTGAGAGATTTCTTTATCATGAGTTTTGTATAAGCATGATATCAAATAAGATATCAAATGGGATAAAAAATAAAAAAAAATTAAAAAAATATTATCCACAAATCTTTATTTGAGGTAGATTCTTATTTTTGAAGATGGAATTTCATAAGAAGAGGGAATTATTTAACTACTATAATTTAAATCCAACTATATTAAAACAAATGAGTTTCCATACATGAAAAACATATAACAATACCTTTTTAGAAAAAGTGTTAGTTATTTGTGCTAATCAGCATGACTTAACAATGAGTATAAGGAGGAGGGGTTGAGCGAGCCAAACCAATTAAAGAGGGTGGGAGCGTAAAAAAAAAAAAAGAGTGAGCAGAGCAACAAAAGATGAAACTGAGAACCGAGCAAGTGAATTAATGTACATGCTAGGGTTACACATGCATGAACCCTAAGACAATGATCAATGATGGGCTCAAGACCGAGCCATGCATGAGTAAGAAGCAATGCACATACAAAAATTTGTGTGTATCTTCTTTATTTTTTCTTCGAACTTAGTGGTATGCTTAAATTAAGATTTTCATTTGCAATTTTTAAACTTGAAATTTTGAAACCAATCAAGATATGAGATCTTGAAGATTAAACATAAAAGGAAAAAAAGGCAAAGTAAAGCATAGAAAATATTATTCAATATCTTATCTCAGTACAATCACACAACCCAATATAAAAGACTACAAAAGTTTATAAAAAATAAATGAATCCAACCGTGGAGATAAATAGAAAATTCATATTATATCATATATTATCCTCTCTCTCAAGCTAAAATTTGACTGCTAAGAGTTAGTTTATTCCGAAGCATGCAGAATCACGGTATAGGTAAGGATTTGGTAAATATATCCTCTGGTTGGTCATCCGTAGGAATATAACTGAGAACCATATCCTTTGATTGTATATGCTCTCTTATGAAATGACAGTCGATTTCAATGTGATTTGTAAGAGCATGAAAAACATGATTATGTGCAATAGCCATGGAAGACATGTTACAGTGGATAACCTTAGGTTGCTTAATAGATATAGAGAAATCCTGAAAAATGTCATCACAACCATATAACATTAGTTGCTGCCGAGGTCAGTGGAAGATCAAGCCTCTGTATGTTGCTTCTTGATAGAACATGTTAGAAGATTAATACTAATAAATGAACACTACCCAATAATAGATCTTCTATCACTTGAATTGCTAGCCTAGCCTGAATCAGAGTATGTGTGAAGAGTAAGAGGTCCTAATTGTAATGGAAATCCAATATCCAGAGTTTTCCTTTAATATATTGAAGAAATCTTTTGAGAATCTAATAATGGATGTTGAGAGGTTGATGAAGGTGTTGAGCGAGAGTGGTATCAGTAAAGGCGATATCGAGTCTTGCGATCATTTTTGGCCAATATAATATCATCAACATATAGAAGAAGATAAAAGCTAGTTTGTTGTTTTTTATAGATGAGAAGAAAATTATCATCTTGACTATGAGTAAAGCCAAATTTGAAAAGATGATTAGTAAAAGTGTTATACCATTGTAGTGGAGCTTGTTCGAGGCTTTAATAGTTTTTTTTTTTCAATAAAGACACATGATTGGGATGATTAGGGTCAATGAAAGCTGACTCATATATATAGTTTCTTGAAGTTGACCATGTAGAAAGGCATTAGAGACATCCATTTGACATGAGGGAAAAGAAAAATAACATGATAATTTAAATTATACACAAAGATAATTTTTTTTAGATTTTGACATGAGGGAAAAGAAAAATTCAAGAGAAAATAGTTTAAGATATTGCACAATAATTGAATCTATACTAGAGACCAATTTTGAAATGTTGTTTAAAAATTCGAAGTTAAAATTTTTATTAAAAGATACAATATTATTTTTAATTTGTTATGGTTTCATAAATACATTAATGTAATATTTAATAGAGAAATCATAATAAACAAGGTAATTAAAACCGAAGAAGAGAATATAGGTTACATTCTACGTTAATAATAATATATTTAGCTGAAAATAAAATGTTAAAAATTATTGTAGAGATAGGAAAGAAATGTGAGAAAACTGCTGATTTAATAAACACAATGTTAATGTAATTAGAAAAGATATTTAAATATAAAAATAACAAAAACTATTTATTAGCTTAAATTAATAAACTTTGAGTTTAAACAGAGAAGAAAATAAATATTAACGTTGTCATTTAATTAATTAAAGTTGAATTTAACTAAATGAAGATAATTGGTAATTAAATTAAGAAGAAAAGAATATTAACATTGAAATTAAATTTAAATTTAATTGAATAAAATAAGTAATATTAACTAGTTAAAAAAAATAATAATAAAGTTCTTAATCAATTAACTTTAAATTAAGAATAATGAGTTAGTTTAATTGGAAAGATATAGAAAATTAATTTTGTTTCTTGAATTAAATTTGCAGAAAAAAAAACATATTAAATAAATTTCATTATTTATATAAGAAAATAAATAAATAAATAAATAAATAATTAATTAATTAACATTCATCATTTGCATAATCGTGAATGATTATACGATATATACTACATTGAAGAAAGTGTAACACCTAAAATAAAAGAGTCATGCCAGTCTTCCGAGTAATTTGAGTAATTACATTTGCTACTATATAGTAATTAAGTTCAAATGCATTAATCTGTCCTTACCCATTTGAGAATATTGTTCTTGAAAAGTGATTGAATGAATACTTATATAAATCTCTCTATATTGTTAGATATAATTCATATTATTTTTTGAAATGCCTTGCAAATTTATTAGAAGTAATTAAAGTTTAATATGATCATTTTAAGGAATATAATAATTAAAAATGATTCTATATACATGTTGAAAGCTGAAGAAGTAATTACCTACTGTCACGATCTAGATTTGAAAAAGGTTATAAAGTTGATTCAAGCTTAAAAGGTAGTTAAATGGCGTTCTTATGACAGGTGTATTATATAAAATGTTAAAATATTAAAATGAAAAAGAGAAGAAATAAATAAAAGCTCATTTATATTATGAGCTAGAATGACAGTTTAAGTAAAAAGCTTTAGAGGCATTTTGCTTTCAATTTCTTGAATTATTATAAGTTAAAAATGCATTTAACCAGTGAATTCTTTAATTTACACAGCAGTTAAATAAATAGTTTTCAAATAAATCACCCTCAAATTAACTGAGCCAACAAAGGGCTTTGTTCAGAACCAACAGGTATTAGCGGGAGAAAGGTCTGCACTAAGCTTTTGTATCAATTGAATTTTGAAGTCTAGTATGAAGAAAAAAATGGCATGTTTTATGAAAAATTTAAGATTTAGGACCCGTTTGGGGCAACTTATTTGATGCGGTGACGATTTGAAAACACATTTGGTTTGTTTGAATAAAGCATGCATCGACAGTTTATGCGTTTTCAAAACGCTGAAAACAGTGTTTTCACACCACACATATTTAGGTGTGGTGACAACTTTCTGACAGTGGACTGACTTTTAAAAAAAAATAAAAATTTGTAATAGCCGCCGCACCTAACTTATCAGCAGATTATTTTTAATCAGCTTATCAGCAGATTATTCAATAAACTACAGCTGCTCCAAACAGATCCAAAAGTTAGCGCTTTTAAGAATAGATTTCCTGAATGCTATATAAAAAAAACCTTTTTCGTTCAATTTTCTATTATTGATTTCAAGTTTAAAGTCTAGATAAAGAATGCCTAAAAGATGATTACTTGTGATTTCATAAACATGTGAGGAATTAGCAGTTCATGCTAGCAAAAAGAAGATTTTAAACAAGAATCATAACGAGTCCGTTTTTGTTGACATTTCAACCTTATTATCCGCCTAAAAATAGTCAACTAGTCAGTTTTCGTTCATGTAGTCAACAACTCAGTTTTCGTTGATTTAGTCAACTATCAGGATTATTTATTAAATATTTTAGAAACTACTTTGAACTTGACAGGGAGCATCACATGACGTGAAAACGACCTGAAGTCCATCCCATCAGCAAAAGGCTTTAACCAGCAATCTCTGTCCCATAACCCTAAGTTTCCTATCCTCACACTTCTCTAAATCTTAGAAGTGATCCGAATCCAAAC
>NW_018164444.1:19342049-19342260 GCF_001263595.1 Phalaenopsis equestris
CAAGCTTTCCTCTCGCTTTGCTCGAGTACTTCGTGACTCTCCTTATCAGTCGAGTGGCCTAATGGCTCCTCTCCTTTCAGTCGCACCTCGTTGCTTCGCACCTTGCTTCTTGTTCAACGCTTCGCGCCTTTGTATATAGACATAGAGAGCTTTCTTTGTGAAAGCGGGTTAATCACTCTCGCTACAAATCCCCTCCTGTTAAGGAGATAAG
>NW_018164444.1:19342360-19361583 GCF_001263595.1 Phalaenopsis equestris
TTTTTTTTTTTTTTTGGAGTTTTAAATTAAAACTAAGAATTGAATGTTAGTTGCTATTAATCTCTGCGAAATCTGTTGCTTATATTTTATTGTTTTTTTTTCTAAATTCATTGCTTTGCCATTTCTATTCTTCTCTGGAGGTACAGCTTTTCAAGCAGATTTTCAGTTAATTTCAAGCTGATTTTGAGTTGGAGTAAATCCGAATAACTTAATATGAGCCTGTTAATTTTGATTTGGAGTTCGATCAATCCAATTTCATGCTGAAATGTATCCAAATAAATATAATTATTTCCCATATCATCTAACCTAGACTCTATCTGACAAACGCTCCGAGGACAATTCTGTTCATTTACTTTGAATTATATCTATCAATGTAAATTAAAAATATATCAATTAATAAATAAACATCTAAATATATAAAAAAAATAAAAATAAAAATTAAATATATCATGTACAATTTTACTTTAAATTATGTTGGTAATTACAAACTCATATTATTTAAAAAAAATTAAAGAACTCCTAAATATGACAAATAAAATACATTAAATTAATTATATATAAAAATGAATAAGATAGATTTAATTTATTTCTTAGAATTTTGTTCTACTTAGTTGGAGGAGCTAGTTGACCTAATATGATATAAAGATTTATGTTAGCATCGATGTGTTGTGTCTAATAAATTATTGTAGATTTCAGGTGGATGTTTGTTTAAAAGGATAAATTTAAATTGTTCTTAATTAACAGATGATTTTAATCAATTGGGAAACATACGAGCATGGATTTGAAATTCAAATTCAAATTCAAATTCAAATTCAAAATTATTAAGTGGGAGCATAGGGTATTTTGGGTAAAATATCTTTCAAATTCAAATTCAAGATCGTCCAATATCTTAATTCCATAAATTTTTATTTTAACTGAGCATCTATATAGTATACGCCTAATGAAGTTGAAATTGATCATGTCCAAGTCCAAATAAGCCTAAATCAGGCACTTGAAGTGCTATCAAAGGCTTGAGTACATAAGTGGAATGTTAACTTATAACTAAATCGAGTGTGTCGATGCCAAAAATTCAATGAGCTTAAGATCATTTAAGTTGTAAAGACACTTAAAAGTTACAAAAATAACTCATGATAAATGCATCTAACAAAATTTACTAAAAAGCCCATTTCAAAAATTATATATAGATTACTATGTCATGTGGTAACTGTCATCATATTAAAGATGTTAAAATTGATCCGACATGCCAACACGCTGTGCTACTGTGCTGCACCATAGAGTAGCTTAAATTCTACTAGTAAAAATTGATCAACATGTCAACAAGATTTGCTCGGATCTGATTAGCAAGTCAAGCTCTAATCCGGATGTTAATTTCCACCGATTTACTATTCCAGATTGTCATTTTCGGAAGCCACCGAATCCGACAGAATTAACACCCCTACTTTCAGAAAATATTTGCGTACATAAGATGTACGCAGCTCTGCGTACATCAGGGGTTATTTAGGGGTACAATGAGGTTATATCTGGGTTATACCCCCTTATAACTTTCGGTATAACCCAAATATAACTTCCCTGTATCCCAAAATAACCTCTGATGTACGCACTCGCTACTTTCTACCACGTACAACCTAAGTTGTTGCTCAACGCCAATGTCCAACCACCTTCATGCAAGTGTATCCCTCCTCCTTCATTCACTGCACCCGCCCCACGGTACCTTTCCCTTCCCGATTGATGCAACATTCCGCGTTTATTTGCTCCTCGCCATCTTTCCCTTCCAGTTCTCATAACTCTTCAAACCCTAACCCCTAGTCCCTCATAACATGATGGAAATCAAGTTTTCTTCCTCCCCCCACTTCACTCCAAGATTCCCTATCAGGTTCAGGTCCGATCGACCGACCCCTCCGGTGCTCCGGAATCTCTACCCAAGCATAATCTCCAACAAAACCTCGGACTCATCAACCCCCTTTCTTCCGCTTTGCATCCGAACGATCCCTGATTGGGCCGATGCCATCCAGGAGCGCGGTGAGCGGAAGCGGCGGCCCCTCTACACCCCCGAGGACTGGCGTGCCCATCGGAGCTCACTCCGTCACATAAGGCACCTGCTCTCTAGCTTATCTTCTCGCGTCATCCTCTCCCTCGTCCCGCCCGTCTCTGTCTTCACCTCCTTTGCCGCGGTTTTGACGGTTTACAACTCCGCGGTGGCCCTTCGGTGGCTGCCGGAATTCTTCCCGCTACTGCATGCGTCGTCGCTGCCCTATCAGCTCACGGCGTCTGCGTTGGCGTTGCTTTTGGTATTCAGAACGGAGGCGTCGTACTCCAGGTTTGTGGAGGGCAGGAAGGTGTGGATGAGCATTATCGCTGATTCCAGCGAGATGGCGGGGATTGTGATATCTAGTATGGCTAGGGCTAGAAGTGGCGCAGAGGAAGTGGGGATTAAGAGGGCACTCTTGAATTACATAATGGCATTTCCAGTTGCTCTTAAGGTCGGTATATTTCGGACTACCCTTTCACTCTTGCTAATTATTTCGCAATTTATTCTACACTGGATTGCTTCTGCTTCATAAGTTTCCTTAATTTATTTTCTTTTGGATTCGAGTTTCATCATACATTATCATCATGACATATGAATTGGGATTTGCTTTATGAATCCTCCATAAATCACTGTTGAATGGCACATAATTTGTTAATTTGGTCCTGTTGATTACTTCTGAGTTTGATTTCTGAGAAACTTGTTCTAAAGCTTATGATGATATACATTTTCAAAATTATTCAGCAATAGCATTCATTTTATTTCCAAAACAAATTTTCATTTATATTTTTAGAACAAATGGAATCATATAAATAATTTTAGTTACGCTTTTTCTGGGGCAAATCCCTCAGAGCAGGAAGAGAAGATAAGAGGGAAGAACTAATAAGTCTTGTTTTAGTTCAAGCTTCAAAATTATAGAAAAGGTATTCCCTATCCTAACCAGTAGAATACTCATACTTCCACTATCAAGTACAAACTAAATGAAAAAAGCATGATTAGCTAAGAAAACTAAATAGAGCTTAAATACAATTAAGCCACTATTAAGGACTACTAATAACTACTAAATACTAAATTTAAAATTTAGGAAAGCAAATGCATTAGATCCATTTCTCTGCAACGGAGACTAGCTGAGCTAGATGATTGGATCGAGAAGAGATTACCTTCGACCGTGAGAGTTGTGGGGAAGACAAAAATGAATATCTTAATCCGTTCCACAGGGTAAGTCACAACGACGAAGAGTATCGTCGTTTTGGTATCCAACATCAAAAGAGTCCTAAAGAAGAGGCTTCTTATGAGGGTCAACAAGATTTTGGCATCAAGATGGGCCTTCAAAAATTTGAAGAAGGCATTGATCCCGAGGAATTTATCAATTGGCTGAGATCCGTTGAACAGATTTTCGAATATAAAGATGTACCAAAAGACAAACAGGTCAAGCTGGCTGCTATTAAGCTGAAGAAGAGCGCTTCTTTATGGTGGGAAAATGTGCAGAGGCAGAGGAAGAGGGAAGGTAGTTAAAAGATCACTTGACTCCCACCTCACTATCGCCAATATATGTTTCTAAATCTCCATAACTATTGAAGTTAATGCAGAAAAAAGTACCTCCCACCTCATTATTGCCAATATATGTTTCTAAATCTCCATAACTTGCAACATAGAGATCTTTTAGTTGAGGAGATTACAACTCAATTTGACTACTTACAACTGAAATGTGAACTGACGGAGTCAGAGGAACACATATGATAGCCAGATTTCTTGGGGGTCTGAAACCTGCGATCAGCAATGTGATACAGTTACAACCACATTGGACGCTAGGGGTTGTCTAGACATTAGCTTTGAAGGTGGAAAGACAACAAAAGCAGAGTCGACAACAATCATCTTTCAAGCAAGCAACAACTTTCAAACAGACTGTTACCTACAATTACGACAACTGACAGGGATCTCTCAGGAGACACAGGCAAGCCCAAACAGAGAAATGACACTACAGATCATAATGTGAAGAAATAGGAGAAGGTCAACACTTCTAGCACGGTGCTGGCCAGAAAGTGCTACCGATGCCATGTCTACGACCACATTGCCTTTAGTTGCCCCACAAACAGGACAGTCACACTCATAGATTAAGGCACGTAGAAGAAATCGACAATGAAGAGAAAGCTGAGGAACAAGGTGGGGACTATCAACTTCCCCCAGATGAAGGATAGGTGCTCATGATTCGACGAATCCTACAAACTGAGGACATGAGGGATTCACAGTGGTTTCGTCATAATATGTTCTACACCTATTTCCCAGTAAACGAAAATGTATGCAGTCTCATCATCGATGATGGAAGCAACAAGAACGTGGCGTCGACACAGATGGTAAAGAAATTAGGATTCGCAACTCAGAGACATTCCCAGTCATATTCACTAACGTGACTGAAGAAGAAGAATCAGGGCAGCATTGATGTCATATTCACTGACGTGACTGAAGAAGAAGAATCAGGGCAGCATTGATCGAAGTTGCTTGGTAGAATTTTCGATCGGATGCCAGCTGCAAGACCAGATGCGATGTGACATCGTTCCTATGGATGTCTGCCACCTTTTGTTGGGATGAACTTGGCAATATGAACGAAGGACTCAACACGACGGATATAAAAACACGTATTCTTTCACCAAGAAAGGAAAACACATCACCCTCCTTCATTTGACAGAGTTTGAGATCATAAGATCCCTTTTTAAGCAGAACAGTCTCAGTAGAACCAGTTTTAATGATGACATTAGACGAGAGCACTCAGACACCCGCCCTAATACCGAACAAATATAGCTGAGATTATGTTAGGACAACGCTGTACCAACAACACCACCACCATGCGAGAAGGTTCAAATTGCACGCTCGTTTGAACTGATCATGCAGTACTTTTGGAAGGTTCATCAGTATAGGCATGGTCAACAACTCCAGGAGGACAGATCGATATAGACATCAATTCGCAAGCTGGGGAAGAACCTCAAATACCTCGAGAGATAGTGCAGTCACTAGTAGGATCCAAGGTGGCTGACAATGAAACAGAAGCTCGACCAATGAAGTCGAAGCTCCATCAACCTAAAGAGATTGACGCGTGCGCTTGGATTAGAGCCTGAAATCAGGCGCAAAACAGTGCCTCGGACGGGGGGGAGGGGGGGGCTTCAAAATAGCAGGGTCTAACCCTCGTGAAACCGTGCGAAGCAAAGTAGGGATCTGCGGCTTCATGAAGGCGGGAGAACCCACAATAGGGGGGAAATTGCGAATTCTCTTGATTCATCTAGGCTATTCGCACCAGATTTTTTCTAGAAAGTGATTTATGGATTCTTCTTGCCTTCTCACCTATCCCTTTTGTGTAGAAGTTTCTCGTGAGACTATAAATTGCCATTCTTGTGGATGTGAGTCAAATTAAAGTTGTGCTTGAGTTTAGCTTTAGATCTCCTATGTGAAAACTCTTTTTCCTTTGTGGGTTGTATCCGAAGAGGTGGTGATACTCCCGCTGTATCTCCTCATCGGTGGTGATTATATCTTCCTCTCTTATCCTCCCCAACCCATCTCTTTCACTGCCTTTAGTCGCCTACCACACAATCGCTGCCGACCACCCACTATACTTCCCACTTGCTGTCCCTTCAGTTCCACACATTCCCTTTGCTACCACCCGTCTCCTGTGGTTGACGTCACCCCATCTCTTTCACTGCCTGTAGTCGCCTACCACACAATCGCTGCCTACCACACAATCGCTGCCGACCACCCACTATACTTCCCACTTGCTGTCCCTTCAGTTCCACACATTCCCTTTGCTACCACCCGTCTCCTGTGGTTGACGTCACCCCTTCCAATAATCCCCATCTCTTTGGCCGACCTCCATCACCCATTAAGATACATTTAGAAGTGTTATTGGTGTCGTTTTATGTTTTGTGTTGTTATTTCCGTTCAAGTTATGATGTAATCTTATTATAATGTTAATGAAAGATTGTTCTTGGTGTTTCTACTGTTTCCCCTACTAGTTCTAATATCATTTGATATTAAAGCTTATCCAACTCTTGTCATATACTAGGGTTCCCCGACATCCACCCTTGCCCAATCCACCCCCATCAATTCTCAACTCTATTCATGCCACTGCGGAGAGATGCGTCAGGCTCTACTTGGGAAGAGATCCAACGTGAAATTTGTCATCTGAAACAGAGACTAGCCAAGCTAGATGACGAGAACCAGAAAAAGATTACTTTCGATTGTGATCAAGAGATTTGTGAGAAAGATAAAAATGAAGATCTTAATCTGTTCCACAGGGAAGGTCACAACGATGAAAAATATCGGCCGCACCGTTTTGATATCCAATATGAAAGTAGGCTGCGAGAAGAGGCTTCTTATGGAGGTCAATTGGATATTGACATCAAGATGAACCATCCATAATTTGAAGGAGACATGGATCCCAATGAGTTTATCGACTGACTGCAATATGTTGAACGTATTTTCAAATATAAAGATATACCAGAAGACAAACAGGTCTAATTAGCTATTATTAAGCTGAAGAAGAGCACTTCCCTATGACGGGGAAATGTGTAGTAAAAGAGGGAGAGGGAAGACAGTGAAAAGATTACTAGGTGGAAAAGGATGAAGATGGTAATGCAGAGAAAGTACCTCTCACCCCTCTATCTCCAGATATATTTCTGAAGTTCCATAACTTACAACAAATAGATCTTTCATTTGAAGAGTTCGCAAGCCAATTCAACCACTTGCAACTGATATGTAAATTGACGAAGCCAGAGGAACATATGATAGTCGGATATCGCGGGGGCCTGAAACCCGCTATCGCAATGTGTCACAATTATAGCCATATTGGACGTTAGGGGATGTCTAGACATTAACCTTGAAGGTGGAAAGACAACAAAAACAAATTTAGCAACAATCATCTTCCAAGCAACAATATTCAGGCAGGCTGTCACCTAAAATTACTACAGCAGGCAGGGATGCCTTAGGAGAGACGGACAAGCCTGGATAACAGAATGACACTACGTATCATAGCCTAATGAAACAGGAGAAGGGCAACTCCTCCCTCACGGTGCCATCTAGAAAGCGCTACTGATGTCACAACCATGACTACATTGCCTCTAGCCGTCCCACGAGCAGGGTAGTCACACTCATAGATCAAGACACTGTAGAAGAAATTAGTGATGAAGAGAAAACTGAGGAACAACTGAGGAACAGAGTGAGGTGTATCAGCTTCCCCCAGATGAAGGAGGACACTTGTGATTCGACGAATCATACAAACCTAGGACACGAGAGATTAGCTTTTCCATCACCAAAATATATTCTACACCCGTTGCAAAATAAATGGAAAGGTATGTAGTCTCATCATTGACAATGGAAGTAGCAAGAATGTGGCGTCGACATAGATGGTAAAGAAATTAGGACTCACAACTCAGAAACATTCCCAACCATATTCGCTGGCGTGACTAAAGAAAGAGAATCAGATCAGCATTAACCGAAGATGCTTGGTAAAATCTTTGATTGAAAGCCAGCGACAAGACTAGCTGTGGTCTCTTTGGATGCCTGTTACTTTTTGTTTGGACGACCTTGGAAATATGACTAAAGGGCTTATCACAACGGATATAAAAACACATATTCTTTCACCAAGGATGGGAAGCACATCACCCTCCTTCCTTCGACAGAGTCCGAGGTCGCATGATCCCTTTTAGGAAGAACAAAGTCAGTAGACTAGTTTTAGTAATGACACCAGGCAAGAGGACCGAGACACCCGCCCTCAATACTAGACAAATACATCCGAGATTATGCCAGGACAATGCCGTTCTGACAACACCACAGCCGTGCGAGAAGGGCCATATTGTTCTCACTACACATTCGTTTGAATCGATCATGAGGTACTTTTCGAAGGTTCATCATATAGGCGTGGTCTACAACCCCAGGAGTACAGATCGATATGGATATTTACTAGCAAGCTGGGGAAGAACCTCAAATACCTCAGGTGATAGTGCAGTTACCAATGGAATCTAGGATGGCTAAAAACGATATGGAAGCTTCAACTTCCCCAGGAGACTGATGCTGACATTTGGATTAGCGCTTAAAGTCAGGCATAGAATAGCACCCCAGAGGAGGGTGTTTCGAAACGACGGGGTTGAAGCCCTACAAAACCGTGCTAAGCGGAGCAGGGACCCGCGACTTTGTAAAGGTGGAAGAACCGCGACAGGGAGGGAAATTGGGAATTCTCGCATCCAGCTAGGATATTCGCACCAAATTTTTTTTGGAAAGTGATTTTTGGATTCTTCTTAGCTTCCCACCTATCCCTTTTATGTATAAGTTTCTCCTGAGCCTATAAATTGCTGTCCTTGTGTATTGAGAGTCAGATTAGATCTGTGTTCGAGTTTAGAAATTTCCCCTTTGTAGGCTGTATCCGAGGAGATGGTGGTGCTCCAGTTGTATTCCGTCTGCGGTGGTGATTGTATCTTTCCCTTTTATCATTCCCAATCTCTCTTTCACTCCCCTTAGTCGACTACTACTTCAAGCTTCTCCTAACCATTATTCGATCATAGCCAATCACTCACAACCCTTCCCACTTGTTGTCCCTTCAGTTCCACACATTCCTTTCGATACCACCCCCCTCCTGTGGCTGCCATCACCCATTCTAATCATCCTCATTCCTTAGTCGACCTCCACCACCCATTAGCATATATTGTTGGCGTCGTTTCATATTTTATGATGTTATTTCCGTTTAAATCATGATGTAATCTTATTTTAATGTTAATGAAAGATTGTTCTTGGTGTTTCCCCTACTAGTTCCAACATCATAACTACTTTTTATTAGAGGATATACTTGCCCTTCTTCGTAAGGGGAGTTAATTCTTGTTGTTTGTAGTATTTTTATAATTATTTCGTAAGATTGCCAATCATACCTTAGTTCTTCAATTATAATTGTTATGTTGCATTTTTATATGCTTCTATTATCGCTTATAATGAAGTAACCAACTGCCTAAGTTTATTGATGCAGAATTCCTACATATTTGAGTAATCCTGTAATTAAAATGATTTCATTTTCTTACACTTTAATTTTATAAAATTGCATGAGAATTCATGTCTTATCACAAGCCCGTGTAAAGTAGACACTTCTTACATATTACACATGAGAAACTTTTGGATATACTTGTGTGTGATAGTGTGTACATTAGTGGAACCATTTTGGATATTGGCTAGTTGGGCCGACGCACCCACAGAGTAACGGTTCTATAGGAAATTGTCTGGCATCCTTAGGTTGTTATGTGACATTCTCAATTTCAGGGTGTCTATTAAAACCGACTACATAAATATAAATAAAAAAATCAGCTTGTGGTTAGTTATGTTCGATTTCAAGCTAGCTTGAATTGATATTGAATCTAGCTCAATCTGACTCTAACTCAGAACGTGCTGACTCAAATTTGAATTATTTGAATCTGTTCTAGCTCGAAATCTGCTTGGCCCGGCTCGTAATGAGCTTGATCTGGCTCGAAATTGAAACAAAATGGCTGAAATTGAGTTATTTGGACTGGTTCCGGCTCAAAATAGGCTCGTGGTTCATTATATTTGATTTTATTTAGCATCATATATAATTTTTATAAACAAAAAAAAATAATTTGATTCGGTCTCAAGCCAGTTCGAGTCGATTGGTGTATGGATCGAAGTCGGCTCGAAAAAAATTGGATCCAAAGTTTTGGCTCATAGTATGGTTTGTTTATTTTGATCCCACCTTGATTTGAGATAAAATTCGAATCAATTTTCGAGCAATTAACAATCTTCGAGCTAAATTCAAAGCTCTAGATACCACTGGTGCAACGTCCAAATCATGGAAACAGGAAGGGAATGTAAGACGGAAGAACCAGTAATTTTTTTTAGTTAAAGCTTTGAAATCACAGAAAAAATTTTCCCCTATCCTAACCAGTGGAATACTTAAATTTTCATTACCAAGTAGAGACAAAATGAAAACATAATTAGCTAAGAAAACTAAGTAGTGCTTAAATATAATTAAGCCACTATTAAGGTCTATTAATAACTGCTAAATACTAAACGTAAAACTGAGGAAAGCAACTGCATAATATTCCCAATGAGATTTATTGTAGATTGCACATGTTTTATTTTTAATTTGATAGATAGTGTCACTAAAATTCCTTGGATTCAGATATGATAATTTTCAATTCTATTTATTGCATGGTAAATGATCATCTCTATAAATTTCAAAATAACTTATTTCCTTTTTAAATCTTTTCTACTTTACTAAAATTTAAATGTAAGAAAAAAAATAAAAAATATGTTAGAAAGGTAAATGCCTTGCCATCTCAAAATAAACGGAAACAAGAAAATATAGATATTACGGATTGCTGGACTGAGTGTTATTTTGCATTTGCACTCCTACAATTAAGTTCGGCCTATTTTCAGTAATTTATTACTTGAGGGAATTAAAGAAATATGTATGCTGCAGTGCCATGTCCTTGGTAGCTCAGATATCAAAGTAGACCTGCAGAATTTGCTAGAAGAGGATGATCTCGCTGTTATTTGTCATTCAAAGCACCAGCCTCGTTGTGTTATTGAGTTTATCACACAAAGCCTTCAAATGGTTTCTATGGAGGAAGCTAAACGAACTGCCTTGGTAAAATTCTTATCCTAAGATACTCTTATTCAGTCAATGAGAAAGCTGAAAGAAACTTAACAGATAGCTGAAGTAATTCCAGTAACTTTTTGTGCTTTTATTTGTCTTCGGATTGCTAGTTGATAAGTTCACTTTTAAATTTTAATTCATTTTATTCTATGTTGTAATTGTTAGAATCATTTGTTGTACATGTTTTGTAATTTACTTATCTAGAAGGATTATTTACGAGCGCACATATTTGTAAAGCCACATTCAACTGCATAGTATGTAGATTCTTCAAGCTTGAAAAGCATGAATTCGAGTAAGAATGAAGAAATCCTGTTCTATTTGTTAGTTTTGTCAATCATGCAATCCATGCAAGATGTACACGAGAAACCTCGTCAATGTGGCACTTTGTTTATTAACAGTCCATAACTCTGAAAGTAAAAAAAAATATTTTTAGAAATCAGTTTGTTGAAGATTCTTCAAATACGTCATTTGAACTCTCAAATGTCCAAAACTTCTCATATGAATTGCTACTATATGTTAATATTGGTTCTTGTGTGCAGGGTTAATTATTGTGTAGCAAATACAGCCAAATTCTTATTATAATGAAATGTGATAGTATCCCTTTGCTTTTCACTAATCTTTATTCCACATTTTCTTCCGCCAATATTCTTCTTTTAATGTTACAGGTACTCATATATATTTAGCTCTGGTGGTGGGCAATTGCTTTCATTTTCATAATTTTCATTGTTGTGAAAATATCTGGAGTCAAAATAAAGTAATTTGTCCACACACTTAACATATCTCTAACATTTATTACTATATTCCAAAAGCATAGTCTGAAAAATACTTTTGCATTCTTTTCTTTTCATACCTTAGACCAAAATTTTACTGTCTTGAATTCATCTGGTGAAATTTAGAAGTTTAATCTTTCTTTATTTTGCAACAAGTGAAAGAATTGTTTTTGATACATTATATTGGGCCTTGCTGAGATTAGAATGCTCAGGTGGATGAGTGGCTTGACAATTAGAGACAAAATGCAAAATGAATATATACATGATAGGGTTAGTGTAGCTCCAGTGGCAAACAAGATTAGAGATAATTGTCTTATAATTTTTTGGTCACATTAAACTTTGACCATCTGATGATCCGGTTAGGAGAGTAGATGTGTTAGATTCAATTTATGTTAAGAAAGGTAGAGGTGGACCTAAAAGGACTTGGGCATATTGTATAGAAAATGTTCTCATTCTATTAGAATTAAATGAAAATATGACACTCAATAGGATGCTATGGAGAAAAAGGATTCACCTAGCCAACCGTACTTAGTGGGATAAAGGCTTATGGTGGTTGTTGTTATAGTATATTGAGCCTTGCTGCATGCGTAGTATAATGAACAACCAAAAAACTTATGTGGAACGAAGCAATAATATTTTCAGTTAGTTTTTTTTCAGAGCCTTTCATTCTCATTCAAAGGTTTTTGACATCAATTAGGACTTTCTATTCTAAATTTCTCAGGAGTTGTTTTTATAGTATTTCCTTCACATAGTGAACAACCAAAAAATTTCTGTGGAATGAAGCATTAATATTTCCAGTTAGTTGTTTTCAGAGCTTTTCATTCACGGTCAATTATATTTAGCTTTAGTTACAACTTTTATCCTAAATTTCTGCAGAATTTTTTTGATAGTAGTTTCTTCACAACCGGAAACTTCTTCTTTTACTTTGACCAAATTCAATTCACACAATCTGATGGAGCACTGTAATCTTTCATTTTTTGTACATTTTGATCATCTTTATCGGTATATCTTGAGACTTTTTTGTTCTTGGCCTATTGACATATTATCAAACGACATAAATAGTAGTAAGAATACCTGTCACACCTTGCCTTTTGATAATGAAAGATTCATATGCTTTTTTGATCTGTCTTGTTAGTAGGCACTATTTTCACTATTCATGCTTATAGAATTTACTTCAATGCATATAAATCTTTTTCTAATATTGCAAGCTTTCTTTGTTGGTCTATGGACTATTGGGTTTGGTCTTTTTCAGTAGAAATTATGTTGATATCGATGTGGTGATTGTTGACCTATAAATGTCCTCTTAGGCTTCCGGGTTGAAAAAAACTATGACTATTAGTACACTAAAACTGGGTTGAAAAAAACTATGACTATTAGTACACTAAGCCGGAAGCCTAAGAGCATCTTGGGTCCGTTGACTATTAGTGCACTAATTCTGGGTTGAAAAAAACTATAAATGTCCTCTTAGGCCTTCGTTTAAGTAGAACTAAAACTGAATACATGAAATGTAATTTTAGTAGTAATAGCTCTAGTGACAGAAGTGACTTTGGGTGATCAAATTATTAAAAAGTGTGAACGATTTAGATATCTTGGGTCCGTTGTTCAAAGCGATGGTGATATAGATGGGGATGTTAATAGTAGAATTCAAGTTGGTTGGTTGAAGTGGAGGAATGCTTCGGGCCTTTTGTGTGATACAAAAGTACCGCTTAGACTGAAAGGAAAATTTTATAAGACGGTGGTGAGACCTGCAATGCTCTATGGCGTTGAATGTTGGCCTTTAAAAGAGAAGCATAATAATAAGTTAAGTGTTGCTGAGATGAGAATGATTAGGTGGATGAGTAGCCGACCCCACGTAGTGGGATTAAGGCTTTGTTGTTGTTGTTGTTGTTGTATCTTGTACAAGTTTAAATTACTTTGGATTGTAAAGCTCCATCCAGTTCATAAAAAATTTCAGTGCAAAAAGATGCATCATAAAGAACTTAAATTGAACTTAAAAACTTAGGAAGTTAATTAGAAATGGACTCTAGAATCTTCTTTAATTTCAATCTTCTTTAAGAATGTTTGAATCCTAGTCCAAATGCGCCTAAACAAGACCAACAAAGTAAACCTTATCATGTGGGTCCCAAATTTTTTCTACCTCCTCATTTTTCTCTCTTGTGCTTGAAAGTCATGCCTTTCATTGGAGTGCTTTGCTTCCTCACATTCAGTTTGATTATTAGAGTGAATAATCTAGTGATGGAAGTAATGTCGGGGGCGTGGTTTATGATTAGGAAGAGTAGTTTCTGCTAGGAGGAATCCTGAGAGGTAGTATATGCTGTTGGGAAGAACTTATAATGTGTAACAAGCATGAATAAAGTTGAAATCTCATGACAAATAACAGGGACTCGAATAAGTTATATAAATGAATAAATCACTTTTATAAGCAGCATGGAAATAAATATGGATCTTGAATTCTAAAGAACCTGTAAATAATTGAGCTAACGTCCAGAAGTATGCCATTTGTATTCAATGACATATTGTAGATGGCTATCACTTTGTACGAACTTCCTCCTTGTAGGGGGAGATATGCGAAGGAAAACATGGGACCATTCTGGTATGTGTGTGGTGCCTATGCATTCTATGCTCATTCGTATTCATAATTATAATTGCTTGCAGTTAAATTTTATATTTTACATTTATATTACCTAAATCTTTCATATCACATAAAAATATCACCATTTTAATTTTTGAGAAGTGAAATGCACCTTTCCATAGATAGGTAAGGTGGCATGGTTGTAAAAATTAAAGTTCAGGTTTTAGATATGTAAATACTTGGGAATTGAGTGGTATGTATGCAGATCTTCCTTGATATTATTTCGGCTGCGTAGCTTGTTTAGTTTCCTTTGCCTGACAATTGTAACTGAGAACTTCTTAAATATTCATCTCTTTCATAGTGGAACTCTTGGCAGACTCCAGGGAGTTGGTAGAGATGTTTCATCTCTAAATCCAGTTTGCGGCATCAAGTAACTAATGCATATAAATTGCTTTTGTGAACAGGAGTCTAAAATATCTTCTTTTTATAATGGCATCAGTGTTTGTGAGCAAATTATTGGCATTCCAATCCCCTTATCTTACACTCGTTTGACGTCGAGGTTTCTAGTATTTTGGCATTTCTCTCTTCCAATTGTACTTTGGGATGACTGCAATTGGATTGTAATTCCAGCTACCTTCATTAGTGCAGCCTCCTTGTTTTGCATTGAGGAAGTAAGTTTTTCTCTTTGTTCTTTTTCATATTTTCTCCAGCTGTCTTTTCTTCTTGTACCTGTAAAGTATTTACACCTTGATATATTAAATGCTTTTTTAACCCGGTTAAATTACCGCACTTCAAATTTTTCTTTTTACCGAATCTTTAGAATTAACTCTGTCAGGAGAATTTTATGTAGAGGTTTTAACTCTTAAGAATTCTTGTTCTCTGTGATTTGTGGCACCGTTTATAGTTTACCAGCCTTAGGGTATATTGGAATTCGAGAAAAGTGTTAAAATGGTCCCTTGAATTTTTGTCGGGCTCATTTTAATCCCAGAATCTATAAAAGCACCAAATTAGTCAGCAGATTTTCTTAATAGAGGCTAAAATAGCTCCTCTGTAGACTATTTCTACCCATATTTAATGAGTCTACAGATTAACTTGGCAAATTTATAAACTTTGGACTGTTCTGTTGCCATATTTTTTATATTTAGGACCGACTGTTTTTATGAAATTATTTGTAATTTTATCTATGGAGATGAAGGAATTACATTAGTTATATGGTGCTAAGGAAAATAGCACGGAAAATGAAAATTAATGATTCTGAATTTGCTTGAAAGAACAATGCATTATTTAGTTTGATTATGGTACCACATGGAGGAATCATTCTAAGAATAATAATGCTTATTATAAAATTTGATTTGTTCTTATGATGCAGCAGTTATTAGTTATTACCTGCAGGATGCATTCCCTCTATTTTTGCGTTTTTTGTCTGTCATTCTTTTCTCAGCATCCAAATACACCGACAGCAACAATGGTGTAATTACATTACTTTACTCTTGATTATTGAAAAGTTAATATCTTCGTATTTTCATTTTTTTTAACTTCTCACCCAAATATCAAAATTCATAACAAAATCTTAGCTGGAAATATTTTAATTTTCTCAACTCGCATGATTTACTTTGGTCAAATCTCTAGTAATTTAATCATGCCACATATAAATTCATGAGAAATGATATGATTATGAGTTTTATCAATAAATAAAATTTGGATGTTATTTATGTAATTCCTAAAAAAATTAGGGTGATTGCGTATTTAACCCTCAAATCATAACTATTTGCATACAACTCTTATTATATTATTATTATTATTATTTATATTGGATCTCAGATTGTCTTTTGTGAACACACCTCTAGAGTTAGAATCAAGTGAAAGAGAGAATAAAGTGAAGTAAGAGTTCTTGTGGAGAGAACCAGGGGAGTCCTTTATTCGTATTTTTTCCTCTCATTTATGCAGGCTTATTTTGTACAATCATAGAAAAGAGATAACAGTTGTGGAATCCCTTCTTAATATGATTACTGCTCTAATAAATTATGAATTTCACTCCATATCTGTATTACAATTTGAATTTTAATATAACGATATTTCATTGATCGATTCGCTAGAATGCGGTCGACTGAGTAATGACCCTGCCTTGAATTTGATCGACTGAGGTGTTCGGCCGAACGACAATTTCGTCCTTGGTGGCAAAAGCAGGTCGGTCGTCCGCTTTCAAATAGCGGGTTTCTGTTGCGCTTCGGTCAGTCGGTTGGTTGAATGATGAGTCGATTTGTTTTTGTTGGGTGAACCATAGCTCACTTGTCGCTTTGGTTCAAGTCCTATGAGCGTACGTCTCGTATACCTGGTCGGTTTGTCACCTCAGTCAGATACCCCTATCTGCAAGGTTTTAGGTTAATTTTGTCGCTGTCTGTGTGAGCTATTCAATGAGACTTTTTGTTATGATGAATAATGCCTCACCCTTGGCGGATCTTGTCGCTACGATACCCCTATCTGTAAGGTTTTAGGTTAATTTTGTCGCTGTCTGTGTGAGCTATTCAATGAGACTTTTTGTTATGATGAATAATGCCTCACCCTTGGCGGATCTTGTCGCTACCAGGCGAGGGACTATCTTCTGGGCTTTGACTTGTCCTGGGTTCAGAGATGTGGCGTTACCCGCTTGGTGGTTACTTGTTGGTCAACTTTTTTTTATCCTTGGGAGAGGTTTTTTGTTTTTGACCGTTTGTTCTCTTTGAGATTCGTGCCAATAGCTCAGCTATATACATATTAATTTTACTTCTCTTTAGGCGTGAAAGCTGCGATAAGGACAAATAAATTACATCTTAATCATTTCACATAAATCAAGAAAATTTAATGATTAATTTTTTGTTTATTTTCGTGCATGGCGTTTCTTATAAATAAGGCAAAGAGATGGGTTGTTCATCCTTTGTCAACGTTTCCTGGGTTGCTGAGTAGACATTATGTCAGGTGGCGCGAGCAACGAGACGGTCAACCTAAGCCTATTGGCCTTTGGCGAGGTATCCACCTGCTCTGACCTCTATCCCAGGAAAGAAAAAAGTGGTCAGGAAAGAAAAAAAGGCAAGAGACAGTCGGTCCTGATTCAGTCGACCAGATTGGCTTTTTCGAGGGGCCCAAAAAACAGTCTCTAAAGAGGCTCTGAAACTCGCGGGCTCTGGTCCGAGTGAGGTCAGGGTTGTGGTTGTCCCGTCGGCCCCACTCAGGGAAAGGCTGCCAATCGCCGTAGTTCGAGGGTAGAGGTGGCGATTGACCCTTCATTGCTGCCCCCCAGGGAAAAGGGAGGAGGCATCATAGCGGGAGAGGAAGGTCGTCCCTTGACTAGGTTGGAGCTTGAGAGGCTCATGGATATGTGAGGATTTTTTTTTTTGCTTTGCTTGCACAGTAACTTGATCTTCCTTTTAAACGCAGATGTAATGGTGAAGACGGAGGATGTCGAGGACAGCGGGCCACCGAGAGATGTGATCGACTCAGTTCGTATCGTTGCCTCCGAGTCCATTGATGTGATCATCCCCTCTTTCCATTGATCGACGCAGGTAGAAGCTCTCAACAGCATCAGCCGATGTACCAGAGACTCACTCCTTGGTCGGTAGCAAGTATAGGAGATGGCAGAGGCCCTGCACCAAACAACAGAAAGTCCTGCCGACTCATCTGCGCTGGTATGGATGGCTCGTTGCGAATGTCTCGAGGCCGCCTTTCAACAGCAGTCAGTTATCATTGCCCGATTGGAGGGAGAGTTCGCGTTGCTGCTAGGTTTCCTGAACGACGTCTGTGTTGAGATGAGATCCATCCGCGGTTCAGTATTAAGAGTTCTGAGTTGATTCTATAATGAGGCCGGCTGGATGGAGTGGATTAGGCTTGCTGGAGAAATGGTCCTCCGCAGGTTGTTTGAGAAAGGGTATACCTTATCTGAAGCCATAGATGACCCATTTATTAAGAATTTTGTCCGAACCTGTAATGATGATATTTGTAATAAAATAATATTTTGAGGAATTTGATATGATAATTGATGCGACACTTATCTTTATACGATTTTTCAGTTTGCATGACCACTTCATAAAAATAAGGTTAGGGGTCGGCCACAAATGCCCCACAACTTTTGTACTTAATTTCTCATTCTTTGTCTTCCAATCCTTTCGCTTGACTGTAATGGGTCCCAAGTATTCTCCGGTTCTTTTTGGCACTGTTCCGGCAGCTGATCCATCCTTGCTAATAGATAAGGGGTTGAAAGACCTCTAGTTTCCAATCCTTTCGCTTGACTGTAATGGCTCCCAAGTATTCTCCGGTTCTTTTTGGCACTGTTCCGGCAGCTGATCCATCCTTGCTAATAGATAAGGGGTTGAAAGACCTCTAGGATAGTTAGATTCTCGGATTATACTACGCAGGGTGTCGGCCGAGGGGCGACCGACAAAAAATGTTAGCCCTATCTGGTGTTCTACCAGGATCAGTTTAGGTGTGGTCTCTGCTACCCTTATAGCCAGAGCTCAAAAGTGTCTTCACCAAATATGGTGTTATCCTGGCCTAAGTCCTACTAAACTCCATTGCAACCATCTTGACTTTTGCCATATTCTGCGACTGCTTCAGCATCTCTTGGTCGACCGACATTTTCATCCATTACTTCTCCTTCAAGTTCGACAAAGAGTGGTTTGTCATGATTTCGCCCTGTCGAAAGCTTCGCTTGCTTGGTATTTGAACAAGATTAAGGACTGGCGGAAGAAGTTCTTAATCGACTCTACATCAGGCCACTAGGAAATTGCTACCCGTCTGTGAGATGTGGCGGGTAATAAGTAGAAGGCCTTATCGGCCCATTTGCAGCCAGTCCAGGAGGCGCTAAAAGGGAGCCTGATGTTGGTTCCCCAATATACCCTGAAACAAACGGTGGTTGGGTGATGGAAGGGAAAATAACCCCGGGCGGGCTTCAGACGCATGAACGGTTAACCTTTTCAGATCTTGTAAGGCCGGTGGTGCCTTTAGTGGCAAGACCGGTTTGAAGTAGTCATTATTTTGGATGGACTGGACTATTTCGGCTATCAACATCTTGAGGGGTGTCAAATGTTGCATTTCCTTATAAACATGTGATTTCTCATAATATTGAGCCGATCGTTGATCGGAGCGCTGCTTTCGGTCATGCTTGCCTCCGTCGTTCCTCCACTGATCATGGGACCGAGAGATGCTGTTTTTGTGACCGGTAGACTGATTGTTCTTTGCCCCCGC
>NW_018164444.1:19361993-19375025 GCF_001263595.1 Phalaenopsis equestris
TACCTTATCTGAAGCCACAAAAGACCCATTTATTAAGAATTTTGTCTGAACCTGTAATGATGATATTTATAATAAAATAACATTTTGAGGAATTTGATATGACAATTGATGCAACACTTATCTTTATACGATTTTTCAGTTTGCATGTGCGCTTCATAAAAATAAAATTAGGGGTCTCCCACAAATGCCCCACAATTTTTGTACTTAATTTCTCATTCTTTGTCTTCCAATCATTTCACTCGACTGTAATGGGTCCCAAGTATTCTCTGGTTTTTTTGACACTGTACTGACGACCGATCCGTCCTTCCTGACGGATAAGGGGTTGAAAGACCTCTATGATAGTTAGATTCTCCGATTACACTACGCAGGTCGTGGGGCAACCGACAAAAATTGTTAGCCCTGATTTGGTGTTCTACCAGGATCAGTTTAGTTGCGGTCTTTGCTACCCTTATGGTCAGAGCTCATAAGTGTCTTCACCAAATACGATGTTATCCTGCCCCAATTCCTGCTAAACTCCATTGCATCCATCGTAATTTTTGTCATGTTCTGCCACTGCTTCAGTATCTCCTGGTCGATCGACATTTTCATCCATTACTTCTTCAAAGTCGACAAAGAGAGGGTTGTCATGTTTTCGCCTGGGCAAAAGCTTCGCTTGCTTGGTGTTGAAAACAAGATTAAGGACTGGTGGAAGAAGTTCTTAATCGGCTCTACATCTGTCGGCGCTTAAAAGGGGGAAGTTGCGTTTGGGGGTCGCCCGTAAGAAGCTGTCGGCCGCCGGAATCGAAATCTCGTCGCCCGCTTCGGAAGGTAGTTAGATTCTCCGATTACACTACGCAGGTCGAGGGGCAACCGACAAAAATTGTTAGCCCTGATTAGGTGCGGTCTCTGCCACCCTTATGGTCAGAGCTCATAAGTGTCTTCACCAAATACGATGTTATCCTGCCCCAAGCCCTGCTAAACTCCATTGCATCCATCGTGATTTTTGTCATGTTCTGCCACTGCTTCAATATCTTCTGGTCGACCGACATTTTCATCCATTACTTCTTCAAAGTCGACAAAGAGAGGGTTGTCATGTTTTCGCCTGGGCAAAAGCTTCGCTTGCTTGGTGTTGAAAACAAGATTAAGGACTGGTGGAAGAAGTTCTTAATCGGCTCTACATCTAGCCACTGGGAGATTCCTACCCGCTTGCGAGATAGATGTGACGGGTAATATGTGAAGGCCTTATCGGCTGATCTGCAGCCCGTCCAGGAGGTGCTGAAAGGGAGCCTGATGTTGGTTCCCCCAGTATACTGCAAAACAAAGGATTAGTTGGGTGATGTGAAGGCTTCAGATGCATAAATGGTTAACCTTTTTGGATCTTGTAAGGCCGGTGGTGCCGTTAGTGGCAAGGCCAGTTTGAAGTAGTCAGTATTTTGGATGGTCTGGACTATTTCGGCCATCGACATCTTGAGCGGTGTCAAACGTTGCATTTCCCTATAAACATGCGATTTCTCATAATATTGAGTCGATCGTTGATCGGAGCGCTGCTTTCGGTCATGCTTGCCTCCGTCGTTCCTTTGCTGATCACGGGACCAAGAGATGCCGTTTTGGTGACCAGCAGACTAATTGTTCTTTGTCTTCACCCCCTTTTTTCTGCTTCTTTGATGGGTGGTTGGATGATTCCGACTTACCCTTCAGAGAGCTTTGGATTTCTTCTTCGGCAAGAATGTGCTCGTTCGCCATTTCCAATACTTCTACAAAAGTAGTAGGTTTAAACAAATTTAGATCATACCTGAATCGCTTGCTTTGAACTCCTCGCTTCAAGCATGTTCCAGATATTTTGGCTTTAGATTTTTGACTTCCAGCATCTCGTTTTGGAAGCTGGTGATGTAGGCCCGTAGACTCTCGTTTTTTCCCTGCTTGATGTCGAACAGGCTGTCCAAGCATTTTCCTCTGCGTCTGCACATTTGAGAAGTGCAAAATGAAGGGTCTCTTAAACTCGTAGTTACTTGAGATAGTTTCGGTCGATAGATTGTTGAACCACAGGAGGACCAACTCTTTCAGGGAGGTTAAGAAGAGATGACACATTATTGGGTTGTTAATCTAGAACATGCCGACGGATGATTCGAGCGATGCGATGTGGTCGATCGGGTCTTCCCTCTCTTTGTAAGAATCCAAGTGAGGGATCCTTAGTTTGGGCAGAGGTATCGTCTCTTTGATTTGGTGAGTAAAGGCCCCTCCTACGAGCAACTGGATAGGCACTCACATCCGTTCTTCCCATCGTCCATTCGTTTGCACAGAGGCGGGTGTGTTGGTGTGTTGGGACTCTCTTTGTCCCTCTGTCTGCTTGGTGCTGACCTTGTTGTGTGAGTTAGGCGGGTTCCCTAGTGGGGGTCTTTGGGGAACGGATGTGTTGGTGTGTTGGGACTCTCTTTGTTCCTCTGTCTGCTTGGTGCTGACCTTGTTGTGCGAGTTAGGCGGGTTCCCTAGTGGGGGTCTTTGGGGACGAACCCCTTGCGGTTCTGCTTCCAGATGAGGTGCTTGGTCGTTCTTCTGGGTGATTGCTGTCCGAAAAACCTCAAATTGCTGTATCATAAGGGTCATTTGGGTTTGTAAGTCTTGGACTTGCGCATGGACGTCTGGTTGTGTAGCGTCTCTGCTGAGTTCCATGCTTGCTTTCTCTCTTTAGGAAGTCTCTCATTCGTAGTTAGCTTCGCTTCTCGTCATTTCAGAATGTTGGATCCCGGATTGTCTTTTGTGAACACACTTCGAGAGTTAGAGTCAAGGGAGAGAGAGAATAAAATAGATTAAGCGCCTCTGTAGAGAGAACTGGGGGAGTCCCCTTTTTTTATATTTTTGCCTTCCATTTATAAATGTGTATTTTGTACAATTACAGAAAGGAGAGAACAATTGTGAAACCATTCTTAATATAGTTAATGCTATTTGGTTGATTGATTTGTTAGAATGCGGTCGACTGAGACAATCAACTTGGTGACTACCATTCCTTGTGTTCGGTCGATCGAGGCGTTCAGTTGAACGACGATTTCGTTATCCATAGCAAAAAGGAGGTCTGCCGTTCAATTGCGATCAAAGGATTTTTGACCGCACTTAGGTCGGGCAGTTGATCGACTGATGAGTTGATTTATTTTTGTTGGGTGAACCGTGACTCACTTCTCAAGTCTTACGCGCCTACGTCTCGTCTACTTGGTTGATTCGTCACCTCAGTTGGATACCCATATTTGCAAGGTCTTAGGCGGATATTGTAGCTTTATATGTGAAGTATCCGATTAGATTTGCTGCTAGGATAAATTACGCCTTACCATTGGCGGATCTTATCGCAACCGAGTGAGGTGCCATCTCCAGGGCTTTGAACTACCCCAGGTTTAGAGATACGGCTTCACCCATTTGGCGGTAACTTGTTGATTGATTTTTTTATCCTTAGGAAGTTTTTTGTTTTTGTCGTTCGTTCTTTTCGAGATTCGTGTCATTAGCTCTAGTCTATACAATTATTATTATTATTCCTGCATGATGAGCTCTCTAACCCAGCGTGTTGATGCAAATGTTGTTGTTTTTGTTAACTAAACTCTCAAAACTTGCTAATTAGTTTTCACGAACTTAATTCCAGGTCGGAGTTCTGATCGAGGAGCCATTCCCCATGCTTTCACTGGATGAACTCTGCAAGCAATTCAACGATACCATCCAAGAAGCCATTAAAATTGAGAGATCAGTTCATGCGCGCCTTACTGCAAAGCTGAAGGGCCACCACGCCGTCCATTCCACAAATGGCCGCCTCATCTCCTGAGCAACCACATGCCACAATCACCTAAAACCCAGAACTGCTATTTCTACCAAGATTACCGAGCTGTCTTACTCGCAGCCAGGAGCGAATATTATGTGCATCATATACATGTACATACTGGCGGTATTGAGATAGTATTGGGGTGATATTCACTACAATACCACTCCAGTATCGCTTCAATACTACCAATCTGCACTTATTCACCACCCAATATGTCAGCATCTAATGTCACTTTAGTGCTAAAGCAAGAGAAGTCCGTCAAAAAAATACCACTCCAGTATCGCTTCAATACTACCAATGTGCACTTATTCCCCACCCAATATGTCAGCTTCTAATATCACTTTAGTGCTAAAGCAAGAGAAGTCCGTCAAAAAGTGGGAGCAGTGCAAGAGTTGTATAGCCACTAGCAATGGTTTTAATTGCTGCTCCGAACAATGTTAAAAAAATTAGCCAGTGATTATAAGTATAAACATGTGATAATATTGGCCGTTCGATTAACATGCCATGATTCCTAGCGAGCATAAGTAAAAGCTGGGGCCCAGATTTTGGTCAAAGGGGAAAACAAAAGGTGGAATCAAGAGCCGGGGAGAGAGCAAGTAACGTGGTAAAGAAGGTGCACCCTCCAAGGAATCGCTTTAATTTTCGTTTATTTTATTACATAAATGCCGCTCAATGATTTTGTATTTACATATCTGACACCGGAATTTTAATTTCTATATATATATATATATATATATATATATATATATATACATACATACATACATACATACATACCACCTTTGCTGCACATGAAATTGCTGAAAGATTTGGATAGTATGAATGTAAAATGTAAAAAAAATTAGGTTTTAGATATTTAAATACATAGGAATTGGGTGGTATGTGTGCCCCTTTATTTTATTTTATTTTATTTAGCAAGATTTACATACATATCACTTAATTGCTATGTATTTACATATCAAAATACATAGCAAACACCTAAATTTAAATTTATTTACATATATGCAATCTTATTTATTTATGGAAAAGTTGTATTTAACTTTTTTAAAATTTAAATATTGGCATTTATAGCTGATGTGAAAGATTCGGGTGTTATAAATGTAAAAAGTTAAATTTTAGGTTTTAGATAATTAGGTGGCCAAATTGCACGGGAAGGGTGCGAAATTGTCTTTCTGGAGAATTTCTATGGATTTGTTCAGGTTTAGGGTTTAGAGTTTATATGTTAATTTTTGAGTTTATGCTAAATGAATTTTAAAAGGTTAATTTGTGTATAATATGTTAAAAGATATAAAATTTGTATATAAATAGTATTTTCATATATTGTTTATAGTAATATCACTTCAATTAGAATAGGATGATAAAAAAATTCGATTTTTGACAATGGTTTGCTATCTTCTTAATGTTTGAACTGTGTCAAATACGCTTTTTCATGAAAAAATGCACTATATATATGTTTGAATAGCAAATTTAAATAGCCGAAAATTTTCATAAAATGTGCGTTATGGTAATTTTAAATTGTATTCTGCAAAAACTTTTATGGGAACAAATATTACGTCCGGACTCCGGGCGTGGAGATATATGCGGAGTTCAATGAAATTACACCACTTGGAGGTGATAGAAAATATATATATTTTTTGTTTTAACACAGGGGAATATTCTTCATGTGCTATTCCGTGTTATTCAAGTGTTATTGTGATAGTATTCATATATTATCGTGTTCTGAAAATATTTTCGGTATTATAATAACACAATAATAAATTAATATCATCACAATAATAACTGAATAACGCAGAATGATATGAGAGAAATATGCCCCTGGGTTACCGGGTTGGATCACAAGAAAATGAGTTTTTTTTCCTGTCAGCTCCAGCTAGAGATGATTTTTTTGGACTTCAGACGTTCCAGACGTAATAATTTTTCAATTTATGGCTACGTCCGGACTCCGGGCATGGAGATATATGCAGAGTTCAATGAAATTATGCCACTTGGAGGTGATAGAAAATATTTTTTTTTGTTTTAGCACAGGGGAATATTCTTCATGTGTTATTCCGTGTTATTCAAATGTTATTGTGGTAGTATTCATATATTATTGTTTTCTGAGAAAATTCTCGGTATTATAATAACATAATAATAAATCAATATCATCACAATAATACCTGAATAATGCGAAATAATATGAGAGAAATATTCTCTTGGGTTATCGGACCGGATCACAAGAAAACGAGTTTTTTTTCATGTCAGCTCCACCTGGAGATGATTTTTTGGACTCCAGACGTTCCAGACGTAATAATTTTTCAATTTATGGTGTTAATATATTAAACTTTTTAATAAATATTAATAAACAAAGAAAACCAATCACAAAATTCCCTTTGCTCTTGAAGTCCGACTGCTCAATATGCTAAGAAGCCGAATTTATGCCGCCTGCCACTCCTTAAACCGAAGAAATCAGCTGAATCGCGAGTAAAGCGTTCTTATTGCCATTTTGGTGAGGTTATTATGGTAATCTCTCCTACCAAACGCCAACGGCTCCGGCGATGGGGTACGTTGCTTCATAAAAAAGTAAAATAATTATAAAAATGGAGGGACCGATTGGAGAAGACGACATAAAATTGCTTGAGAATCTGATTAAAGAAAGTAATTAGCATCTGTTTACAGGACATGAACACTGGAGAGTGGCGACTTCCAATGCAGAGCAGTATGATGCTGGCGGTGGCTTAACTGCAGCTCCACTGGCTACTGTGAAACAGCATCTTCCGAACTATTACAATTCGCTTCTTCGCCGTTCGAGCTCGGAGGTAATCCGTTTGTGTCTTTTGGTTGTGGAGTTGTTTGATTTTTGAGGACGATCGGTCTGTACGGGGTGTTTTTGGCTAGCCTTACAACTGAAACTAGGGTTTTTAGTGGTGTTTTGAGGAGGGGCGTGAGATTTTTCTCTTTTGTTTTAGCTTTTATGGCCTGGTTCTAGATTTAATGGCATTAATCAGGTGATGGATTAGTGAGATCTTATTTGAGCAGGGTGGTTCTGCAGGAATTAATGCGGTGTTTTTTATTAAAAAAATTGCTTAATTGATGTCTTTTTGTGGTTTTTACAGTGTTGTTTTGTCGGTTATGATTTTTTGTTTTTTATTTTGTAAGTTTTGAACAAGTCAATTTTCATCTCCTTTGTTCCCTGGTAGAGAAGTTGGAGATGGGGCGGGTCCAGATGCGGAGCTGGGCATTCCTTGCAGCAACCATGCTCTTAATAGGTTGGTGATGGAGTGCGGCAGGATTTTTGGGGGAGCTGGTGCGGTTTGGAAATGAAGAGTGGAGTGAAAAGAGCATGGTGCTCAGATACGGGAGGCATACTTGCTCCTATTCTTTATCATAGCAACTTGGTGCTATTGTTGTGTTGCTGTTTTCCTTTTTGCCGTATAACATTGACATTATCATTGCCTCTTAAGTTGCAGATCTTTTTTCATCCTTTTGTTTGTTTTGTCAACAGTTCCCTGCAGTTCTTCCATTAGAACATTGCAAAGCATGCTTGACTGGGGAGATTATTAATCTGAGGGAACCAAAAAAACAAGCTGACGTTATGGCTTAGTATTTGAGCAATTCTAAGTCTGTCAATTATAATTGTTATTCGTCTGCACAAATTTTGATATACATTTGGCCTTCTACTCTTAGAGTTTGTTTTGGTTTTGAAATATTGCCGGTCAAACTACTGGAAAAATTGAATTGCTTTTTGTCAGTCTCTTGGATGTATCAAATATCATATGCATGAGTTGCACCATGCTTGTGTGGATGGGGGATATATCAGCTAGCAATAAGTTGATTTATAAATGGCTGTTGTTACTAAGTCTTTTGAGATGGAATACATAGTTATTTATCTTGAGATGTCAAAGTCAGGTCACACTATGCGATGAACAATGATGTTGATATTCAAATGTTATGAGCATCCTATAGACTATATGTGATACCAATGCTATGCCAATGTTATGATTATTTCACAATCCATGATTTTGATGTCAATATGTTGACAATTGGTATATTCTCTGTACAGTTTATGCTTATGATGTCAATGTTTTTCAATGTTATTATTGTGTTATTGCTACAAGTATGATTCCAGTGCTATTACTATGAATATGATCCCAATACTATTGCTATTTATATAGTTTTAATGCTATGGCTATGCTATAGCCATAAATGCGATTTCACATGTTATGCTAATTGCTATGATTATGACATGAAATGTTATGCTAGATTATACGCAAAACACCTTGCCAAGTGCTTATGATTATGACCTTCCTATGATACACCTCTTGTTATGATCATGAAATGCCAATTTATATGTTTGTGCATGAGAAATACAATACTCGTCACTGAAGTATGTTATATTTTGATTCCTTATTGATTTTTCTAAGCTTAAATTATGAAAGCAATGTCAAATTACTCTTTATATTAATCTCTAAGTCCTCATATTATTTAGATGTTCATTGCTAGTATGAAAATTGCTTCTTCACCAACCTTCTATATGGCTATTTAGAGTTCAGTTTTACCCGATGTTGATACTGTATTTAGAAGATTCAACATAATGCTTGAAGGCTTATAGTGCTAAGAAAGGAATGGATAAGTTGAGTACATCCTTAAGCTATGATTAGTTGTGTTTCAAATTAGAAGCTTTAATTACAAATTTGATGGATGTAAAACCTATGATGCATGCGAGTAACTGTGAGATTGTCCATATTGTGATTGTTTTATTGTTATGTTGCCAAAATATATTTTGAGCAATGTACGTAGGGCATGGCTTGGACAATCCCATCACCACCATCACTTGTTCTTACCTTGGTTTTTCCTTAAGTCTCCGGGTTAGCCTAGATAAATGCAAATAGAAAATCATTGAAGGCTCGATCAATAAAGTTATTTTACTTGATGAAGAGAAGACTCTAGAAGTTAATAGGAAGCAGTGTAGGAACACAAGATCTAATCAATAAAGCCTCAAGAAGCAAGTCATTCAAGCTGATACATAAATTACTTAGAGAGGTATACAGTAACAAAGAGTTGCCATAGAAATCCGATAAAAAGGACCACAAATTTTACTGGAAGGATCAAGTAACCTTATATGGGAGGAAAAGTTACAAGTCACTACATGATGAACCATTTAATTGAAGAGCTGTTGGAAATGGGAGCCAGATGGAAAATCACTATTTGGGAAACAAAATAATTTTCTTTCAATTTGCATGAATTCTGAGTCAATATTCAAAATCAACTTGTTAAATTTTTATTCGAGTTATGAGTTGATATCATGATATGTCAACTCGAGCCTTATATGACTCACTGGAACTGTTATTCCAGTTTATTCAAATACACACTCACACACACACACTCAGATTCATATCTTTATGTCCAATTAGTTGTCCCCAGGTGACTAAGTGGTTAAGTTCTAATCTCACTTGCATAATTTAGAGGCTCATATTCTCCTCCTATAGATGTACATGTTTTGAGGTTCTTGATTAAAACATGGTTCTAGTCAAATTGTCCACATTTTGAGTTGACTATAATTGGTACTTTTCAAGTCATTCTGGCTTGATTGGAAACATTTTTCATTTTTGTGCTGAGCTCATATAGATCGGACTCGTTCATTTTGAGCTCTATTTTAATTTATCTTTCTCGAATTTTGTCTGATGCCCTCCCTGTTCTATAGAGAGTATTTGAAGTGTGCACTGTGAGTTTTTGTAGACTTCCTTGTCAAACCTCTTGATAATTCATGGAGAACTCCTAAATCTAACTGTGCTTGTCCGCCTTTGCACATTAACTTTATCAAGTTGCTTTCTTATGAGCCACCGGATGGTAAGCGGCATTATGAGGCATTATGAAACAAAATCTAGGTTTCTATATATGCCATTCAACTTTTTTGATGAGATTCATATTCCATGACCTCTGCTATAGCCGATGCAATATTTTTACTCTATTTTACTATGATGTACAATTGTAGACTTCTCCCTATATACATTATCTTGCTATCCTGAAAGATTAAATACAACATATTATGGCAATTGTTTCTTTTATTTATCATCTTGTGTGCAGATTTGTATGTGTTCGTCAACTCTTATTTTGATTTGCTCAAGCTAGACATCTCTGCTGACGCACATGTAATTAACAGCTCCTGGACTTCCTGTTGGCGGTGGATATGCCACTTCCTCTTGATAAATTGTTTTGTTGAAGTTAGTGATCAAGCACTCAAGCAATTCAAGCTACTCAGCTACATATACAAATGCTTATTTATATGCATTTTTTTATCAGGTTTTATGATATACTATTGTAAGTAGGCAGAGATTTAGAAGTTTCAACAGATATGATTGCTGTAGTGAAGCAGCTTGTTGCTTTAATGTATTGAAGTTGGATGACAGTTCCCTGTTTGGATCCTGATTTAATTTCTTTATTGTTGTTAAGCTAAATATCTCAATGGATCTGGATATTCTATCTGAGAGTGAAAACACTTTCGTGGCTGGACCAAGATCTAAGATTGAAATTTCAGATCGCTACAATAGAAAAAAGGCAGAAGAGAGGGTTGTATATGCAGAAGAAAGAGATAAAAAATGGAGACACTCGAGCTCCTATGGCTTAACTGATAACGATTCTAATGGATCTTCTATGTATTATCCTGCTAATTCTGATCAGAAAAGCTTGCCTTCCAGGTCAATTGGAATGGTGGTAAAAGATAGTGAGGTACTAAAGCGGGGCTCTACGTACCAAAGCTCAGAAGAAGTCAGAAGAATGCAAGTGGTTAAAGATAGGCGGACTGTGAAGCAAGACCGTCGTGATGAGGCTTTCCTGTCCTTTAAAGTTATCAAATCCCCACCACGGGGTTCATCAAGAGAATTTGTTTATTTTCCTGAACCAACTAAGAATGCTTTGGTGTCTTTACCCTTAGATCCAGATTCTCTATCTCTTGGTAACAATAAGTTATTTCCAACAGAAAATATGGAGTTTCTAGACTTATCATTCCGTGATTTTTTAGAGGACCGTTCAAAGATCAGCATTTCATGCTCAAATGCAAATGCAGATCCAGCAGGCAGCAGTCCTGCCAATAAACTTTTGGAGAAGCGCTTGCAGAGTAAAGAGATTAGTAGCCTTGCTGGAAAGGAAGCTCCAGAGTTTGTACAGAAATTGCGGGTAAAGGAAACAAAATCAGGTGCACTTCAGTTGTGTAGTGCTGGAGTTGATGCTAGTATTATCTATGAAAGAGAGTATATAAGCATTCTGCCTAAATCCTTTTCAGCAAAGGCAGGAACTCCAGACAGGCGTTATTATTCAGCAAGAGAGATGTTAAAATCCAGCCCAAAGACTCGTTTTAGCCCATTTAAGAAGATGTTGGATCCCATTTTGAAATCTAATGCCTGGCGCAACCCCTCACTCCTGGAACCAGAAACCAGCAGTAGCACAGCCTTCGATGCTCCAAGCTTAAGTAGACATAAATTCTTCCCGAAGTCCCTATTGAATGATTTCTCGAGGGCAACTCAGAAGATTGAAAATGACAAGGTACCAAATGGAAGTGCCAACGTGATCAAGACAGCTAATTCCCCGGTTCACTTGCATGCTCTTCTGAGATGGGAATGTAACCATGGTGCCTCATTTTATGAATTTTCAGTTAAAGATCCTGAAGATGTCCTACGTGCAAAAACATGGAAAACTGAAAATGCTTTTAATTGGGTGTATACTTTCCATTGCCTTAAAAAGAAAAGTAATAGTCAGAATAATAAAACAAAAGAAAGCCATGATCAGCTATCTCTAATGATTGGTCAGATGCAGGTTTCTTGTTACTTGTGCCCAGAGATCACTAATGCTGGATCTTTCGATAACTCTGCAATTACAGAGTTTATTTTGTATGACATAGCTCACGCAAGAAAGAATAATGCGGTTGAGAGATCCCATTTTCCTTCAAATTCCAATCAAACTGCTGTTTTTACTGTTGCAGACAGTTTGTGCGCAGAGAGTTCTTTAGAGTCAAGTAGCTTGATTAAGGCTGAAGATTTCCAATCTCCAGTTAGCTGTAATTCCTCTAACTTTGAGTCAGAACTTTCAACTGCTTTTCCATGGGCAACAACTGAGTTACAGCCAAACCTTGAAATTGCTGCCATTGTTATTCAGATTCCTTTTAGTAAGAAAGATGCCTTGAAAAATTTCCAGGCGGGAGATAAGTACAAGTGTTCTGCAGCAGATCTAAGAGTTAGTGATGACAATTGCCCTAGTCCTGTATATATGAAGGTTGTTGCACCAACTGGGAGACATGGGCTCCCTAACAGCGAGGAAGTCGGGCCTTCATCATTACTTGATAGATGGAGATTTGGTGGAGGCTGTGATTGTGGTGGTTGGGACATGGGCTGCCCAATTCTTGTGTTTGAAACTGTCAGCAATGATAACGTGGCTTCAATAACTGGAACTCAAGGGTCAATTCTTCTTTTTGTTAAGGTATGGCACATATCAAGCAAAACCTACTTCCTTAGCTGTCTAATTCATATTTTGTTGATTTTCTTAACATCAAAATTTTCATTTTTCTTGTATCTAATGACATGTGGTTTGTTGGTGATTTATACATCTGTCTCACTATATTGATGGAGCCTTTTGGATTTTCGCCATATTTGTGTTTTACGTACATGAAAGGATGCTGATAAGCATCTATCAGGAAGAAAATCAATTTAATTTATAGAAAATTGAAATGATAATGGAGAGAAAAAAACATACAATACTCTGTTGTTATAACAGTTTACATCCAATTTCTACTCAACATAATCTCCTTGCTATCATAGTAATACTGCTGGTTGATAAAAAATACGATTTGATGCATATTTATCGGAATTTTCTTATCCTTATTTGTTTCTCTTGTGAAGGGATCTGCCATATTTGTGTTTACATAGATGAAAGAATGCTTATAAACACCTTGTCGGCACTATTTTTGGTGTGGGGTTTGCCCGTAAGAAGCTGTCGGTCATCGGAATTGAAATCCCGTTGCCCGCTTCGGAAGGACGTTTTAAAAATTTTAGTTTTGAAAAAGATGAAGTCAAACTGACCCCATAATTTTCATAGTTTAGATGAAAGAGCGCTTTACCTCAAATCCTGTATCTATCCCGAAGGATGAACACAAGAATTGAGGGTGAGGCTCGATCAAATAAACTAGAGAAAGTTATGACATCCGTTTGATCTGCGAAAACCAATATATTGGCCGACAAATTCCCCTATTTAATATAAGGAATTAAATAGGGTTTATATTATGCTGG
>NW_018164444.1:19376012-19376643 GCF_001263595.1 Phalaenopsis equestris
AAGTTTTCTAGGTCATTTGGTTATAATGTCAAATCAGGTGACCTTATGGTTAAAGTTCTTTAACTTTTATTATGGGCATATTAAAGTTGATTAAAGTGACACCGGTCAAGATCCCACGGTTCCATCGTCCCGGCACCACTATTTTCTATTGGAATCACTTAGTCCAAATGAATTTACTAAACTCAACTTAACGAGTTCCATAATTTCATTTAGACCATGGAAAACCTCGTTAGCAACCGTAGGTTACCTCCTCCGAGGGGTTTCCGATCTTCCAATAGAGACGTATTAATTTAGTTAAAGTTGTATTTTTTGGTGATGTTTGTGATTAAATTTTGAGTTGTCTTATATTTTGAATGTTGTGAGGTATTTTTGTTTGAAATTTTTGGTTTTTGTTTTAGTTTTGTTTTGTTTTGTTTTTTTTTAACATGCAAGTGCAGTAAGTATGGTACAAGCATAAAGAGTAAGTATGGTACAAGCGTAAAAGAAAAACAGTAGAAAAATTCAAGAAAGACTGTAAAACGCGGTAAACTATAAAAGTGCACCTGACGAGTCTTCTCGTTCCACCACCTGAAACTCAAAATGCATGTCAGAGCATTTATGTATATAGAGCTGGAAAAGTAAAGTTTTGGAA
>NW_018164444.1:19379974-19380637 GCF_001263595.1 Phalaenopsis equestris
TGGACGGTCTCCGTTCATCGTCCCCGATAGACTTAACCGAGAACCGTTCATTTTAAAACCTTAATATCTCTCTCATTTCTTTATGGATTTTGATGATTATTTTTTAAATTGTTCGTCTTGAAGAGACGAACACATCTATATGGTAAACATGCTATGAAATCAAGCCATTATAAATGAAGAACTCGCGAAGTCTCGGGAGAGTGAGTGAGGTTATACCTTTGCTCCGAGAGGTTTTGCCTCAATCAGAGATTCTTCACACCTTCGTTAGGTCCCAAAGAGCTTAGGGATGAAGTCTCTGGCTCTGGTGTAAACCCTATGTATGATTTTGACCAAAGCCGATTTTGGGTGTTGATTGAGAGCTATGGTAGAGGCTATTTCAGAGGGAGAATTGATGGGGGTTTTGCTTCTTTCACTGTTGTGAAGGTCTAGGATCAATTTATTTGGAATTTGGTGCTGTGTAGGTTGAAAGTGAAATTTGTCCTGGTTTCAGACAAGAATTCAAACTCAAAATTGGATTGCCATAGTGAATTTGAGAGGGGAAAATGGATTGCAATGAACTAAGGGTCTCTTAGGGAAGCTCTCTGAGGAGTTTGGAAGGCCTTGGTGAAAATTTTTTACCACACCACTATTCATGGCCGTGGGGGTGGATTTTATAGAAATTGG
>NW_018164444.1:19381687-19382154 GCF_001263595.1 Phalaenopsis equestris
TGGGGTGTTAGCCAATATTGGGGCTAATTTGGGGATTTTGGTCAAAGATGGTCAAATTGACCAAATTGGACCATGGTGTAGTTGGACAAAATGAAATTGGAAATATTTTGGATTTATTGGGATTTTTTGAGAATTTTTGGAATTTTTGAATTTTTGGGTCATGAAGAGGCATTTTGGTAATTTAGGGGTGTCTGGGGCAAAAGAAGATGCATTTTGGTAATTTAGGGGTGTCTGGGGCAAAAGACTCAAGATGAACATTTCAAGTAGAATTGGATAGATATCCATTCTAAATGAACCATGGATCAATGAAATCCCCATTTTGGGCTCTCATGTATTGATCTTAGCCAGGGTATTGTGAAGGTATTGTGAGGGTATGGTATACCTTAACTCCAAACCAACACCCAGGGTGAATCCTAAGGCCAAGTAGTCCTATAGGAACTTTCCTTGAGTTCCCTCATAATGATCTT
>NW_018164444.1:19382183-19396421 GCF_001263595.1 Phalaenopsis equestris
TTTGAATTTCTAATGGTGAGGATATCTTTTCTAGTTTTCTAAGACTAGTCAATAGGAAAGTCCTATGGCTAGACCTAGGCTACTAAAGAAGTTTCTAGACCTCAACCAAAAGTGAGGTCAACACACTTATCAGAAAAAGTCATTTTAATTTCTAAAAATTTGAAATTATACTGGAGAGCAAAAAGAGACTAAGTTGTTATGATGGTTTACGTAGCGGTTTCTACTCAACATGTTAATCTTCTTTTACCATCATAGTAGTAGTGTCGGTTAATAAAAAATATGCTCTGATGTATGTTTGTCAGAATTTTTTGATCCATATTTGTTTCTCTTAAGAAGGGATCAACCAGACTTTCACATTACTCTTCTGTGCTGAAACATCTTATTTGGATCATTGACTTGAGGGGGGGACCAAATTGAACACGAGAAAATTCTAGTATTAAAATGAACATGTAAAGAACTTGGGGATCATTTTATTCATTTATTCTTATAATTTATGTCATACATATGATAGTCTATTGTATATGTAACAGCAGTAGTGCACAAAATCCTGTAATATCTGCAGACAGCTTAAATATTTGTATTGCCTTTTTGACAGGGTAAAAAGGAAAAAGTTCCTGCTCTCTCCATCACAGCTAATGGGAAAGGATATTATGCTGTTGATTTCCATGCTCAATTATCATCACTGCAGGCATTCTCGATTTGCATTGCAATTCTGCAAGGCTTCGAAGCTTCTTCAGCTATTGGCCAAGACAATGACAAGCATAAACCATACTCTAATTCGCTCAAGCTTCTACTTGAAGAAGAAGTTAGAGATATCATTGAAGCCGTTTCAGAGAAGAAACGACAAACAAACACACGAGTTAAGCAGGTCCCCCCATCTTTCTTCCTTGACTCTCCATTTTCTCCAATGGGACGGGTTTAGTTCACAATGAAGATTGTGAAATTCAGTTAAAATGAAGGCCTGGGTAACATCTAGCTAGCTGATGACAGCTCGGCAGAGAAAACTCTGTTTTTAAAAATCAATGAAACCAACAGCTGCAGTTTGAATCTTTTTAGGATTTCAGGTATACATTTCATTCTAACTATTGTATTGCATTATATTGTGAGCTTAGTCCTGTCTATAATGTTTTATAGTTTGAGAGAAATTTGGAGGGGAGTGTAGAAAATTTCACACTGATTATGTAGAACAATTAACCCAAGGTTTAGTTTGTGGCATTGTATTTTTAAGCATGAAGGCCAAGCAAATGAAATAACACGTTGCAGTTCTTTAATTATATTTGAGCTTGATTTCAGTCAAAATTATATTTACGCATGCATTTTGATTCCATTTGAAACTACTTTGATTCTGTTTACCCTTGGCTTAATTCCAATTTGATTTACACTGAATTTGCATCATTCATTACCTCATTGATTTTGTGTCAAGTTAGAATCAAGCTCAACAGTTTTTAGCTACGCTCCACATCCCTATAAAACTGACATCCCTAGTTGCATTTCACCGCTTATAAGAAACATTAGCTTGGACCTTGGCTTGATCTCCTCAATCACTTCTCTTATCCCGTTAACTAAATCCCATTTCTCTCCTGCTCAAATGCTTACCAAAAGCTTACACAATCCTGGAACAACACATCCTCTCTCAATCAACCAAGGCCCAATCACCTTCCCGATTTTCCCATCTCCCTGAATTCTGCAAGTTCCAAGGACTGCCCCTACCATGATGCTATTGGGCTCCAATGGCATCTCTTTCATAAACTTGAATGCTTCATGGATGCGACCAGCTCTCCCCATAAGATCAACCATGCTCGGTCAATGCTCCATTCTTGGTTTAATTCCAAGATGTGCATCATGCGGTCAAACAGCTTCCAGCTTTCATTTAGCATCCCCCAATGGCTACAACAAGTTAAACAGAATAAGAAAGCAGATATCATCTGGTTCCACGCCATGCTTCCTCATTTCCAGTCCATTAATCATACAATTCCACGAACCCACATTGCCTCTGTTTATCTCAATGAAAATACCAGAGGCAAAGAAGAGTTCCCCACACTTCTAATACATGCCAATAAGAAGCCCCTTAATGGAAACATCTATAGTAAATCCATTATTAATGATATGGCAATTGGATAGACTTTCCCAGCTGAAGTGCTGATAGATGATGAGTACAGGCTTGAACTGGTAGCAGTATGTATGGTTGGTATACTGTGTTTGAAGTCTTGAACAAATCATCTGGTGTAATAGATTGAGCAAGATCTTTTACACATTTTGCATACATATTCGTGACTGCAGTTGCAATGTCTGTGTACATTGATGCGCCGCCGTGGACGGATTCGCCGATTAGTGAACGTGCTTAGGTACAGATGGGAAGAACGATCTTGAATACCCAATTCAGTCCAAGGCACTTCCATTATTCTTCATCAAAGGGCAATGCTCCGGAGCTGCTGTAGGCTGGGCCGCATGCACCATAACCCAGGATCTTCAAATTCCAAGAGAGGATGTTTTTCTGGGGCGGGTAGAACAGTCGAACACCTGGCACGAGGCGGTAAAAACAGCAAAATTTAGTACGTGTCAATCAGCGAGTTCATGAGAGTGAGGTTTTGATCTTGGTACCGAGGCTGTGGATGGATTGGCGATCGTGGATGGCTGAGAGCTCTCCGCAAGCTTTGAGAAAGTAAACAATGGGAAGTTGGTTGATTCGGTGCTGGAGGCTTGAAGAAAATGGTAGAGGCTTAGGTCCATTTTTTATCAGGTGCTCAAGTTTAACGGTCAAATTTTGAGGGTTGGTTTTATAGAATTGCAGATGGGTGTGTGAAGGGAGGAATTATTTCGTGCGGACACCGCATGCATCCTGGCCGTAGATCACGGTGATCTACGGTCAGGATTAGATTATTTCTGTTTTTTTATATAAAAAAAAAAATTTAGGTAGGGCCCATCGAAATACATCGGGACCGTAGATCAGGTATTCCGTTTTAAAAAAATTAGGTAGGGCTCACCGAAATACATCGGGACCGTAGATCAGGTGATTTACGGTCCGGATCGGACACCGCACGCAAGCTGTATGAAATAATTTTTCGTGTGAAGGAGGTTGTTTTGAGAAATAGGATTGGTTTAAAATAATGCCAAACTGTGTGGTGAAGGTCATCATTATCCATGAAATGAATACGTTCGGCCATAGCTGCTTAAAGGTAAAATTCGAAAATTGAAATGGCCAATTAGGTAAATAGGGCGATCTGTTATGATCCGTTTTAAGGGCTGCGTGGAGGATTTACGGGAGATTTAAGATTTAATCTAAATTGACCCCATCTGGATACTTAATTTTTTGGATTTACTTATTTTTGATTTCACTCATTCTTGAAGGAAATCCCAGATTTAGTAAATTCGCCGGATTTAACTGCTTTAGTGGAACAAAGCCATCAAAGGGAGGTTTAAGATTTAATTTTAGCCTGCAAGGGCCTCAAGTTGCCATTTCTAGCGCTTGGCAAGCCTCACCACAATTCCCTCTGGTAAGGTTTCAGGTTATGATACATGGATCCTTCTATTAAGGAGACATCTGAGTTAAATAATAATAACAAAAAAGGATAAATTTATCTTAAATTAGTGAATTAAAAATTTTTTAGAAAGTATTTTTTGGTTGTACATATAAAATATGTCTGCAAGAATCTCAAGAAAGATGAACGGTTTAGGAGGAAGAAATGACTGATCGAACATAGCTGATTGACGATTGTTACAAGCTAGAGGGGCCTTGTCGGGTGATCGATGAAACGTGTCAGGAGATTCCCATAGAGCAGTGATCAACGCTCAGGACGATCAAGAAAAAGCTTCTTTTCAGATTAAATATCGATTGGGTCTAGGCTTACTAGACGATCGACGAACTATTATCGATTGAATCAGTTCTCTGATCTTATTACATTTGGATAACTTTGTATTTACTAAAAAGTCTTTCTGAAAAGTCAATGACCAGTGAACTAATATATAATGAGATCTATGCCTCTAAATAGGAGGTTTATGATATGAATAAAAGTCAGACTCTCTTTACTATTCTTAAATGTACTCTCTCTATATCTCTCTCTCTCCTACAGAATGCTCTAAACCTTGGGCGTGTTACCCGAACATTCCCAGATTCAATATCCTTTAAGGTGCGGCGAGCGTGGAAACATGTCGTCAACAAGCAGAGGAGACTCGCAACAACAAGGAGAATCAAGTCAGAAGAATGTGGTGGAAGCAACATGCACTAGGGAGTACATGGAAGAATTCGTTCAACAAGGCCTGCAAGATTTGAGAATTCAGATCACCAACCAAATGTCGGGACAATTTCCGGAGGTGCTCAGAGCTGTGGCTGCCTTAGGAGCAATCCCAATCCCAGAAGGAGAACTGGCTCAACGAGGAGCGCTAAATCCCCCGCAAAGAGTACCACTAGTAAATAATGGTGGAAGAACACTCCACCTATAGGAGAAGCCTGACGACGGGTTGTACCAATATAGCGCGGGATCAGCCCATGTTGAGGAGAGGAACTGACCATCGCGGATCAAAGCATGGAGGCAGCCGAAGAATGCCTTCTCTCTACAAATCTCAGGAGCTGAACCCCCGAAGAAGTTCAAGATGTTTGTCTTAGAATCATATAATGGACGGTCTTATCCTAACAACCATCTTGCGTCGTTCGAATTGTAGATATGCCTGTTCAAAATTTATGATGCTCTAAAGTGTAACCTTTTCTTCACAACATTGAGATCAACAACACTAAGATGGTTCGATGGGTTCCCCATGGGGGTAATCAATTGTTTTGCGACGTTCTTGAGACTCTTTCTATCACAGTTGGTCAGTGTTGTGAGGCCTAAGAAGAGAGCTTGATCTTGTTGCAACTGATGCAGGGAGATAACGAGAGCTTGCGATCATTTATCGCACGTATCCAGAGCGAAACACTTGATGTCAAAGATCTAAAACCCGATATGGTCCAACCTGCATTAACACAAGCAGTGAAGTTGGAAAGATTTCGTTACGACCTCGAACTCACCGAACCACAGAGGTTGGCCGAACAGTTGGAGATGAACAACAAGTACATCGTCGCCTGTGAAAATGCCCAAGAACCCGCCGAGCAAAGATACCATAAACAACCATCGCAAGATAACGAAAAACAACTCTACAAAGCACACGACCGACAGTACTCCCACGCTACGAGAACCGCAATGTTAACAACCCCATCCATCATCACGAAGATCAAGGAGGCATGTAGAGGCCCCACATCAACGATACGTTGAACCACCACCAATACCATGATTTTTGTGTAGCTCCTTTCTTTCAAAAGTTCTCGATGTAATGAAGGAATTTATTTTTTACATACATAGTATCCAACAGGTCTGGGCTTAAAATTTCAAAATCTCTCGAACAATATTTTATTCGCTTATTTTTTATACTCGTGGAACTGATGCTGTCGTGCTCCGGGAACTAATATTGTCACACTCGAGGAAATGACACTGTGAAAAGAGACTTATGGGATGTATCGACACCCTTCTAAGCTCCATGAGGGATGCATAACTGATTTTCCTGCGCCCACATTACAAAGATTAGCACTATGTTAAGCTCCATGAGGGATGCACAACTGATTTTCCTGCGCCCACATTACAAAGATTAGCACTTGACAATGACAAGCGTTGCGTGGGGTCCACAAACGATCGTCCTACTCGCACATTACAAAGTTAGCACCCGACAGTGACAAGCTCCGCGAGAGGTGCGCAACCGATCGTCATGCGCCCAAATTATAAAGTTAGCATCCGCAAGCGACAAGCTCCCGAGGGATGTTTGACGATCATTAGAGGCCTATGGGACGTATCGAAATCCAACAACGACAAGCTCCGCGATGAGTGCACAAAAAATCATTTTGCGCCCATGTTATAAAGTTAGTAGCTGATAGCGACATGCTCTACGAGCGGTGTCTAACGATCGTCAGAGGCCTATATGATATATCGACACCCGACAACAACAAGCTCCGCGAGGGGTATGTGAACGATCGTCCTATGCCCGAATTATAATGCTAACACCCGCCAATGATAAGCTCCGCCAGGGGTGTGTAAATGATCGTCCTGTGCTCAAACTATAACATTTACACCTGACAACGACTAATTCCGCAAGAGGTGTGTGGATGTTGCCTATAAAAAGTAGGTCAGAGCATTTCTAATGCACATAGAGGCATACCCTCGCCTTGCTAACTAATAATGACATGAAGAAATTACTCGTAAACTAGAACAGTCATTGAATACAAGAAAGAAAACGCAAAGAACTAAACCCTCTGTTTTCAAAAAAACTCATTGCACAATAAATTATGTTTATAGTAAATAAATTATAAAATTTTCATACAAGCGCATGTAAACCTAAAAAAAAAATGTGAAGCTAAGAAGAGATCACTCGTCAGCTTTGTACATTCGAGGATTCCCCAACACCCTCCTCGATTTCTTCAGCTTGCTTGGCGTCGTCTAATTTCCCATCTGTGATTTCTATTCTCCATCCTCTGAATATGAAAAAAATGTGCCAAACTCCTTAATGTCCCGCTATTTGGGATCGACCGGTCCATGTTTCTCAAACCTCTCTATAATAAGAGATGTGCCAACCACAATCTGGCTGAAGAGGCCCTCAACATGCTCATTCCGAGTGATAATAAATAAAACCTTCTTTTTCAACTTTTAGTGCTCTTTAAAAATGGTCTCATGTTTCTGAGCCTCCAACTTCCTCCGCTCCACAGATAGTTTCAACCCTTTCCTCGACAATAGTGGCTGTTCGCCTTAATTTTTCTATCTGCAAGGCATCCCTCTCAATTTTCCCTTGAGCCCGATCCAAAAGTATCCTCAGGAAATGTGAAGCCTCCCATGCAAGAAAATGATACCGATTGATCGCATGATACATTCTCGCCTGTTCATCGTTCTCATGTACGCAACGAAGGTAGGCGACAAAAAAGTCTCCATCAAAGTCAATGGGTAGTCCCCATTTAGGGGTAAAAGAATTTTACTAAGTCTCTCTATCAAGAAGAGCGTAGTTGCCTCTCGTCAAAACTCCAACTCCTCGGTCATGAGAAAAGGACCGTTCAGGACGGATTCCTTGCCTTTCCTTCCGAGAGTATCCTCCTCCACACCCACAGCGACCCTCCTTTCTTCCTCCGGCCTAATCCATATGGGAGGAGCATGGGGCCTGACTACTTTAGATTTGCGCTAACCGAATGCTACCACTTTAGTAAGGCTTAATAAAGAGGTTGATTAAACTAATGATTAAATATTAATTAATTAATCTTTAATATGTAACCAAACCATTAATTAAATATTAATAATGGTATTAAAAATGTTAAATAATTTAACATTAATTCCATTTAAAACTTTGAAAAATCCTAATAATCAAACCATAATACCGAAAATGTAATTGTAATAATACAATAATAATGAAAATTAAATATTTTGAATAATCTTTTCATTTTTTGGAATAAAAATATTAATTAATTAATTAATTAGACTTTTAAATATGCATAACTTTAGTATATATGGAAAGTTAGGAATTTGTAGAAATTATACGAATTTTTAATGATTTACTTAAATTATTTCACTAAGAAATGTTCAAAAAAGCAAAATTTATTTAAATAATTTCAAAATTTCATCATAAGCTACACTGGTGGTCTCACACTATTGGGCAAAATCACATTAAAATTAGAACTAATTTATTGCAAATGTCAATTGATATCTTTAAAAACAATTAAACTAATTAATAAAATCCAATAAATTAATTATTAAATATTAACCCTAAACCCTAAACACGCAAACATCACTACAATTATTCCAATAAACCAAAAAAAAAAATGAAATTTTAACCAAATGATTCTTAATCCAGAAATAAAATATTAAACTAAAATATTTTAATAATTAAAATATATATTTTTTAATTTAAACTTCAGAAATTAAATTAAACCTTATGACATTCATAACTTGCCCATATAAAATCTAATTAATTTGAATTTTAATAGGAAGGTTGGGATGTTATTTCAAACCTACTAGAAATTTTCATGAATTTTTAACTTTAAATTTTATTTAATCAACACATTTAAAACAAATATTAAATAATAAAAAGGTAAAAAATTATAATATTTTTAGAGATTAAGACTTTGATATCTTATAACTTCAAGGAGTGATTTTATGATAATAAAAGGTCTTTTGGTTGTAATTTTGATTTTTCTACTTAAATAAGATATATACATAATTTAAAATTAAGTGAAATCTAAGGTTAATTAATACACCCAAAGCTTAGGCGTGGGCCTTAGAGTCTTACTGCACATGGGAAGGAGTATCATAGCAATCAAATTAAAATAATCAATTAGCTTAATTGAATACTAATCTCACCTAAAATCTTAAGCAAACATAAACTAATTCTAATATAAACTAATCAAACTACACAAATTCAAATAAAACCTAAAATATTTAAAACATCAAATTCCAAACTCTAAATTACAATCCAACTTACTGAACTAAATTAAAACTCACTAAAAAACACTCAAGTTGGGTACTTATCTTAATAGGGTCAGAGAAGTATGAAAAACAAAGCATACTAGTCATAGAACTCTTTATAATTTGAAGAAAATCTTAAAAAAAAAGGATAATTTAAAATAGATTTCTAAAATATTAATCATTTAAACTAGTGCCACCCATTGATAAAAGTTAAACCTAAAACTCTAAAATTTAAATTTAAATATAGTGATTAGATTATCCTCTCCTGATTAGGCATAAATACATTAGATGGATTGCGAAGTCACCAATTCTAGACTTTGGTTAGAGTGATTGATTTTGTGATTATGATTTTGTTTGCTTTGCTCTGATGTGTTGTCTTACCATTTAGAGTGGATATAAGTGTGGTTGTTTTGTGCAGACTAGATGTTAGGGTCTTATTTCATGATTAACACTATTTTTTTATAGATGGTTGTACTAATTATATAAAAACAAAAGCAAAATAAAACTAAACTATAAGATTATTTTGAAGTTACTTTCCCTATGCACCCTGTTGACCTCATTTTTGTGAGGATTTCTACACTCCTCATGGGAACTTAGCACTTAACCTTACGGTCTCCTGGTAACCTTGTTGAATTACCAAAGAAGGAATTCACCCACATTAGACATCGTATCAAGGATATGCTCACCTAGGGCTTCATGAGATCAAGCCTAAATCCTTAACCCCCAATTGAGATTGGTTAGGGTTTGACATGATGGAGGCCCAAGTTGACTCTTTGTGAGCAAAGGAAGCCCTGGGTTACCCATGAAACTTAAAACTTTAGGAATACCTTATGGAACCTACAAATCCCACGACACCAAAATTTCCTAAGGGAAGGAGCATCTATCCAAATTGATTCTTGGCTCCACCTAAGGCCTTCCCAACCTCAATTACTATGAAATTGACATGAATTACACCAACCCGATCTAGAAAAACTGAGAACAGCAAGGATGACTAAAGCTCATTTGAGCCCAAGTTGACTTGGGCCAATTACAAGGCAGTTAGACCCATCGCATCAAAATATAGCTTGGCTCAGGGTGGTCTAGGCCCGAGACCACTTAAGAGTCAAATTTGCCTTAGGGAAGTGGACTTTATAATTAACCTAGGGTGTATAGCAGTACCCAGCCACACCGACATTTTTTATTATTTATTTGTGCTTGACTTGTATTATTTAATTTGATTTATACTTTAAAAATGCATGCTTTCTCTAGGTTTATTTATGTGGACTTAATGCATAGGATTAGCTTGAATATTTCTTGTTAGTTTGTTAAGGTAAAATAAATATTTAACCTAACCTAAAAACTTTAATTAATTTTTTTAGAAATCAAATAAAAATAAAAATCACATTTTTTAGGACAAAAAAATTATCTAAAATTAATTAGAAACTAATAGGTGAGACTGAACTAATCTTCAAACACTTTCTCATTGCACAGAGAAAAGGGTTCTGACTAATAAAGATCATGCCATTATAAAATAATAAGTTTTAAAATGCAAAATTTTACAATAGTATGGTGCATTCATATATGAGTCACTTGATGACAATAGGGTGTCACTCTTAACATGCATATGGCTAGAAATATATTTTTAAAAGTGTACTTGGTTATAGCTGACTGGTTTTTTCATGTAGCTTATAAGTCTAAGAGACTTAGGCTAGAGTTTCTTCATAAAAAGGAGTGAAGTAAAACCTCAGGGAGACATCCGCCATTGACCATTGTTATTGTTTTCATCATTGACTATCACCTTTTGTCGCCACTCGTCACTAGCCGCTAGTTGCCCTCGATTGCCCACTTGTCATCGGCATTCAACCATTACCGCCATTGCAAGTTTGTCACTAAAGTGAAGTAAAACCTCAGGGAGACATCCGCTATTGACCATTGCTATTGTTTTCATTATTGAGTATCAGCTTCTGTCGCCACTCATCAGTAGCCACTAGCTGCCCTCCATTGCCCACTTGTCATCGACATTCAACCATTACCGCCATTGCAAGTTTGTCACTACCACGTCTTGTTGTTTGTAAAAGAGCCTTGCATTTATTCATTTTACTTCAAATCCAACAAAAAGATCATGCATTTGCTTACATTACTTTTCAGTTGCAAATTATTAAAATATAATATATGAAATGTCACATGCTCTGGACATGAATTGAATGTATAACAAATTAAAAAGTTAAGTCTGAAATAAATATTACAAGGAATTACAGTAAAGCAAGTTTAAGAAATCAACCATACGGCTGGGATGCGACCAAAAAAACACCTATTTCTGAGAAAGATTGTTTAGCAGACTGTTCTTAGAAAAGAACATTAACCTTGCTCAAATCAGAAAGACCTAACTAGAGCTGTGGAAAAATAAATTATAATTGCCGATCGAATGCACCTAGCCTTAGCTCAGGTTGGGAGGGAAAATGTGTCAAATTAAGCTTAATTTAATGGCATAATCAAATTAGAGCTTGAACTCGAGTCAAGCTCATATGGCACGCATGAGATCAACTCGGTAGAAGAATATTGAGCTTGAACTCGACTTGTGATGACAAAAACCCTAAAAGTCCGCAAGCAGGAGCTTTCTGTAAATGACATTGAAGGTGAAGTATAAAACTTAAAGTTGACGCTAGGATCTTGTTGGCATAGGCATTGATAGCATTAGTGAGGAAGTCATGATAGGAGCTCATTGGAGAAGATATCGATGGACCCAACAAGAAAAATATTGTGAGAGCTTGTTGGACGACTAATCAATAGGACCGATAATGAACTCGCAACAAAATCTTGCTAGAGAAGATATCGACGAGACAAATGACATTTGCAGAAGAAAACAGTATACGTTGAGTAGAGACAAAATGAGACTTTGTTAAGTTCGATCTTAGCACCGAATCTCATCTAACTCAAATATGAACTTATTTAAACCACGGGTTATGATTCTAACTCGATCTTAAGCGCAAAACTCAAGAAGTTGGACCAGCAAGTTGGTTAATGTGTCGAATTCAAGTCGATTTATGAGTTAACTTGGCTCACTTATGCCCGCCAACTTAAATTCAACATCTAGATAGTCCAACCAAAACTTGTGAATCAATAGCCGCATGATTAACGGCACAAAGTGAAAATATTTCCGAAGTGGCTATTAATGGTGCACTAACACTTAGTAGGACTCAAGAAATTATAATATTCTTTTAAATTATTCAAACGATTAATAACATATTGTCCTGTATTATATATAGAACCAAATGTCAAATCACAGCTACACGACTGTTCGTGCTATTTGCCTAGCTTGCACTGTATGCTTATTTATGTCTCCTTATTCAACTATAATGTAGATGGACTATTTTCTTAACATTTTGTACTGTAAACGTGGAGATCTTATTTGTCCTTGGCGAACAACCTTAGAAAGAAAATGCACTGAATGCTCAACGTAACACATATAAGTAAGAAAGAAAATAAATGTTTCATAAATATATATTTTTATGCTTATGCAACATATATATTAGTTCAAAAACAAAAAAAAAACAGAAAAACAACTTTAAAATTATACTCACGAATTTCATTAATTTAATATATTCAAATATGTTCATCACTAATTCTCTCTCCAAACAAAGATAATCTTAATATTTAACATTTGTCATAAAATATTAGCATATGATTATAAAGTTTATTGTATTATACATCTTTTTATTATTAGGAAGGCGAGAGATTTCGAGCACCGCCGTTGTGGTGGAGACCCGATCGGGCAGCCAACCATGAGGCTATAATGTTGATTGCATTTATCGCCATCTTTGATATATGAGATGCTGTCTAGATCATAATATCCACTCACTAAAATTTCTTCTACGTGAGAGGATCAATAGTATTTTTTGCTTACGTGAGAAAATAGCTGAACTTGTGAGTGAGATAGAGATCTTGTTATCCATTATGAACATTTAGGCTGCAACACATCTAAAAATCAACAATCTAGTAAAAGAACTTTAGTATATTTGTAGGGGAATAGAGAGAAAAGCACAAAAGCATTTGTAGAAGATATGATATCGAGATTTATAATGATTCGGTTAATAGTCCTACATACAATTTGGAGAAAGGAGATAAATGTTCTTGTGCTAGTTCTTGCACAATTATAATGCTTAAGATTGGAAAAAACAGGTAAAGATATTATAGAAAGAGAACCATTTTTCTAGCTAGTAGGGCTTTATAGAATAAACTACAATAAAGGTGTTTCAAAAAGGAGCTAGAGAGATGTTACTCTGCGGAGTCTTGGGATTGTGGGCAGAAGGGGCAACATTTCCGAACCCCATAAAAAAAGTTCTTAAATAGCTCTTCAGTGTTGTACCCGCAGCGATACTATGGTAGCACCACAATGCCACTTTAGCAGCACCAAGGCGTTGTCCTTGCAGTGCTCCCCCGAGAAGAAAATTTGTATTGAAACCTGAGAGCATTGTGATGCACTCTAAGGGGAAAATGTGTCCTTATGTCTTAGGCTTGTCCTTGATCTTGTATCATGGAATTGTAAATCCCAATTTTTTAAGAAAATGATCAATTTGAAACCTAAAATTAATTCTTAATCTATATTATAAAGTCTAATTATAAATAGTTTGGAGTAATATCGAGTTTCTTAGTATTCGGTTCCCCCTAGGCTTTCTCCTACGACTATATATAAAAAATTCTCTAAACTCGAGCTTCCAATTGAACTGCCAAATAATCATTTCTTGCAATTCTAAACTTCGAATATGTATAGAAAGAAGAGAGTCATTGTTTTAATCTAGAGTATTCTTAGAGGATGACCTCCCCGAGGATCTAATTATCTATATAGATTTTCCTTAGTAGGTAACTTATGTTCAAAAATAAAATAAATGCCCCACCCAAAAAGAGCAAGAGAGAAATCTTATTTGGCAATGTGTACCACATGTCTAGAAGTGACTGTTTTTGTAGTTAGACCTATCATTGGGTGGTATCCCAACTTCTGAGTTAATATACTATTTTTGATGTCAAATCTGATCATAAAAATGATAAATTTTAACTTTTACAAATATATACAGCACTTTGTGTGATTCTCATAAACAATTTTATGACCCGAGTCACATAATGCTTAATTAATTCAATTTTTGATAGCAAATTTTTGTTTATTTATGATTGAGAGTTGATGATTATCATCATGAATATAATATGGATGTACTAATTGGTAGTAAATAAGAATTATTCGCTTTCAAAAACCAAAAAAAAAAGAACTTTAATTTTAAAAATAAAATGTGTTATTCCTACACAAAGTCATCTTTCTGGCTCTTTCAACACTTTGATGCTTAAATATCTATATTCAGATTTTATCAAATTTGTTCTTAGAATTTCAATTTGATATTAATGACCAAAAAAATGTTATTTTTTAAAAGACTACGCAGTGGCTTGTGGTGAAAGAGACCAAGTTCATGTCTTAAGCTGATTATTGCAACCTAGCACATGTGTTAGGAGCGGTGCTTGCTTATTGTGTATATGTATAGGGCAACTCCATCTTCATGAAAGAGAGATTTATCCACATTACTCTAGCAATAGAAAGTTTGTATAAGGACTAGGGCAATGGGCACAAATACCTTTGCATTTTTTGTCCTTCTATAATTCTAAAAATCCAAGAACTCTGTTCTCTCAATCATTACTATTAGTTCCTCAATTATTTATTCATTGAAATATTCATTGCTAGGACTTTCACTTTTGGATTATGTCCCTACGTATTAGTTATAATGTTATATATATATATATATATTGGACT
>NW_018164444.1:19396555-19400678 GCF_001263595.1 Phalaenopsis equestris
GGTCTTTTTTTTTTTTTTTTTTGTGATGGAAGTCTTGTACGGCTGCAACACCATTCTGGTCTCACTTGATGTTCCATATGCCAAACAATTTGAATCAATGGCGTTCTCCGCCGGAGAATAAGGGGAGATTTTCCATCCACCACTTCAGCTTTCAGATTACTTCGTCATATGAAGCGTCAGAGTCAGCTTCTCATAGCACACTAAAAGTCAACCACTTCCAATATTATGGTCAATGAGACTACTGTTTTCGAGGGTGTAAACGAACTGAACACGGACGAATAAAACTTGTGTTCATGTTCAGTTCGTTTGAAATTTAGTTTGTTTGAAATAATCTCGTGTTCGAATTGTTTGTGAAGTCACTGTTCGTGTTTGTTTCTTAACGAACGAGCCGAACATGAGCCAAACACAAGCTGTTCGCGAAAGACGAGCCAGTTTGACATCCCTAATATTAATATATATAAATAATATATTATATTAATTATATAACTTATATTATATAAATATACAATGTATATATATTAGTATATTACTAATATAATATATTAATATTTTATTATTATTAATTTATATTTCAAACAATAACGCTTCGAACACGAACGAACGATCGTTGTTCGTGTTTGGTTCGTTTAACTAACCGAACAAGAAAAATTTGTTCGCGTTCGTCTCATTTACTTATATAACAAATCGAACACGAACTCATTGATGAATCAAACATGAGCTGTTCACGAACAACGAGATTTTTTGACAGCCTGTCTCTATGGAAAAAAAATGCGAAATTTAATTAAAGCCATGTTTTTCTTTCTTCTTTTTTTTTTCTTAGTCCTATCACGGAAGATTTCGTATGGAAGACATCTGCTTGGGGAATATTTGGCATAATGCTACGTGTTTGTTCAAACCGCACGTGAGGACTTATTGTCTGCTTGTTTCCGCAGTCATCGGAGTTTTATATGCTCGTCATTCGTCATCGTTTACTACGTATTCTTTCAGGGATCACGTTGTCTTCCATGCACGTTCATCATAGTAATGGCTCTTTTAGCTATGGTAATTAATACAATATAAATTATGACATAATAAATATTTTAGTTTTACTCAGGGCCTATTTGGGACAGTTTATAAGTGCGGTGGTATTTTTGAAAACGTCGTCTAATTATTTGATTTACGCGTTTTTGAAAACGTTACCTGCCGCGTTTGAGTTTTTTACACTAAACACATGTCGCGACCCTTAGTTTGATTCTAAAAATAATTTTTCTAAGTTTTATTTTTTTGGGAGGAACTGTATATGACATTATAAATTCATATTGTTATTAAGTAAAACCATCCAAATGATTGAATTTATGAAGTTAACCTTTTATACTTAATTTTAATTTTTTGAAGAAATTTTTCCTTGTTTAAATATAGTGATTGACTTTAAGTAGTTGAATTAGCCCTGAGAGGATATTGAATTTAAAGTTCACTGGCTGACCATATGTCAATTGATGAAACTATGGATGATCAAAACCAGTGTGGCTAACCCAATCTAGTGAGAAATTTGGACTCAACAACTAACTGATCATTGTTCAGTTCAAACTAATGGGAAAGGAATAACAGACTTTTTGGTTGTTTGTGTTAGCTTTTCAAGAAAATCATACTAACAAACTCAACTTACTTTTTTTTTTCCCATTTCATTTAATGTATTATATGTATGAATATAAATATGCAATATAAAAAAACAAGTAGGCCAATTATTTTATTTATTTATTTATTTTTGAGGGAATGGGACAGAAAGTCTTTTAAGAATGGACCTTTAATGTTGTTCTAATTGTTCAAGAATGTATTAACTTGATTTATTTTGCTACCGACATAACTTTGTAGCTGCTAAATAAATTTTAAAAGTGGACTTGCTTTGGTAGGGACTACCAAGTAGAGAGTGCACATAGGTGATTGGACGATCGAGTGGTTGAATTGATTTGAGTTAGGTTAGTTAAGATTACAGAGGAGAAGAACAAACAAAAACAATAAGAGAAAGAGAGGGCAAACCAGAGGAAATGCATGAAGAAGGATAAGTGAATATTATGTTATATTTCACACACCTTTGCAACATAATATCCCTTCTTATTTATAAACAAATGACATGACAAACTTGTAAATACATCAAAGGGTAGATAAGACAATTTATCTAAAATAGACACTAATATAAATTCATCGTTACAGGGAAATCCCTTGAAGCTTTAGAAGATGAGGACAATTGCTAGAAGAAGCGAGACCTACTCAGATATTCAAAAGAAGATAATGTCTCAAAACAGGGAACAAGAAGCAAGAGGTATATTTCCTTTTACCCCCCTTCAAACTGAGCGTCGACTCTGGTGAGCGTAAGTTTGCAAGTAAAATCTTGATGTCACTTGATTGTTAATGGCTTTGTGAATATGTCTGCATACTAATCTTCAATAAGGAGATGTTGTAAATGTATGTGATTTATCTTGATGTGGTATCAAATATATTGGTTATTTACTTTGATTTGCTTTATTCTAGCATGGATCAACAGATTGTGTGTGAGTGCAATAGCTAAGGTGCTTTCACTGTAGAATACAATTCCTCTTTATAGGTAGTCTGTTTTACCGGTACAACCCATTTGTGTGTGCAATGTTGCATGTAGCATCCTTGCATTCATTTGTATGGTGTGTGTTCACCCTTTTTGGCGCCCGTTGTGATTGCCCTGTACTTCGGTCGAGCAGTCACAATGTGGGCTTTCTGCATGACAGTTTGTTTTAGTCATTCCTTGATGGCTTGTTCTACTCGTTAGGAGAGTGACTCTGTGTCGGTCGTGATGCCTTAACTAGCATTGCTTGTTGGGTTGATCCCGGGAAGCAATGCGAGTTAAGTCATCGGGATTGACATGAGTATGACTATGCTACATATCTAATGATCTAACTTGTGCTGCTCCTCTTCGTGACGCCCTTTAGATCCTTCAGACCTTTAGGACAGGGCCGACATGACGACCCTGTCAAAGTCATACTATACCCAGACTTACCCTACACTTAGAACACTTAGATACTAGGCTGACGCACGTTGGTGTGCGAGGCTTCATTAGATGGTGTGCTAGGCTATGACTTAGGGTGTTAGGTAGTATTTTTGATGTCTAGCTATTGTTCTTTGATGGATTAGTTGCACTAGCTAGACATCTTTCTTTTGCATTGTGCTTGTGGTGTGACTGTATATTGCATATGCACACACACAGATACCGCTACGAGGGAGCAAGTAATGATTTCTAACAAGCATGTGATATTTAGCTCCCTCACTTTTAAGGCATGACTCATGAGCATGTGCTATTTAGCTCCCTCACTTTTAAGGCATGACTCATGATACATTATATGCATGTGGGTTTTTCTGCTAAAACTTGTTTTCATGCAGGATTGAGTCTTTTTTTTCCTATGTACTTTTTAGAGTCTAGGTGAGCCTGTGTTCCGAGGTTTTTGGCGCGGAAACCATGTGGAGGGGACCAGGAGTAGATGCTCGTGCCCCATATCTTAATTATGCATTTTTACATTGATGTACATATTAGGATCGGGCATGTATATGCGAAGTTCGGCCGCCTTTTTCTTTTCTGAAATATATTGCCGAACCAGCGGCACCGGCCTGTTAATTATTTTGATTTGACTTGTTTTTTTCTTTTTGCATCATATTGCATGTTTGTACTTGCATGTGTTTTTCTTGTTTCTTTCTGTGATCTGGGATTTCACGATATGATCTAGGCTCATTAAGGACCCTAAAATTATAATTTTCTACAAAATCCTAAATAAAATATTCAAGATAATTAAAATTTAGGATTAAAATATTCAGGATTTAAAAACTTTCACATTTACTCTCCTGCTTATATTAATAGGGCCTCCACAATACTTAAGGACCGTTCTAGATAACTGCATTATATTTGCATGTCCCGAGGAGGAGTCCCCGTACTTCTCTAACCTGACTGGCCCAGCATACCTCTTTATAGGTGGTTGTCTAGTGCGCCTAGGGTGTTAGAATGCTCCCTAACCCAGACAGAGTGTAAGTCCTTTTGTTTGGAGTGTTTCCAGCTTTGTAGCTGAACCTCTACTTTCTTTTCTTTCCTGAGGCATCCTTGCCACTTTGGCAGGTATAAGTCCCA
>NW_018164444.1:19402184-19402904 GCF_001263595.1 Phalaenopsis equestris
ACAACGAGCCGTGTTCGGCTCATTAACTTAGCGAACGAGCCGAACACGAGTTGTTTGTTCTGCTTGTTTGCGAACAACGAGCCGTTTCAACAGCTCTACTCTTTAGGACTTAAATTCCTAATTTTTCTACATAAAATCATAAATAAAATATTCAAGATAATTAAAATTTAGAATTAAAATATTCAGGATTTAAAAATTACAATTTTACTTTCCTGCACATATTAATAGGGCCTCCACAAAACTTAAAAACCGCTATAGATAACTGCATTCATATTTGCATGTCCCGAGGAGGAGTTTCGTGCTTGTCTAACCTGACTGCCCCTACATCCCTTTATATAGGTGGTTGTCTAATGTGCCTAGGGTGTTAGAAGGTTTCCCGACCCAGACGGGGAGTAAGTCCTTTTTTTGGAGTGTTTCCACCTTTGTAGCTGAACCTCCCCTTCTCTTCTTTCCTAAGGCATCCTTGTCACTTCAATAGGTATAAACTCTGCCTCTTAAAGCTCCAGCTAATAATCATTGGATATAGTTTCCTTCCTTTGACTTTAGGGCTATCGAGGTTCCCGTGGATGACAAAGATCACAGATTGGTGACTGGGGATCTCAGAATGTGTTTGGTCGACTACCTTCACGATTAAGCAGACTTAAGGTCCTAGTAGTTATGGATAATGGGTTTGTGGAACCCCGACCCAGTTACCTCTACCTTCTAGGATTACTCTACCTT
>NW_018164444.1:19403261-19407834 GCF_001263595.1 Phalaenopsis equestris
CAAGATGTAATTAACCAGTAGGAACACGTTCCTCTGGGAGTGCTCTTGACCCCAGAACAGGTACATACACCTGACTCTCTGGTTATGGGTAGTCTATGTAGATACTTCTTTCGCGGATATTGGTTTAAGGTGCCTCCGCCCGAGCTTGTTTCGGTGGACATTCTTGACCTATCATTGCGAGGTTTATCGCACGTAGACTTTCCACGTTTTTCATTACGTTTTACTTTTTCCCTTTTTTTTATTTTATTATATATCCCATCTTATTCAGTTCCTCTCCTCTTCGAATCACTGATCGCCCGAGCTTGTTTCGGTGGACATTCTTAGCCAATCCTTGCGAGGTTTACGCACGTAGACTTTCCACGTTTTACTTTTTCCCTTATTTTTTATTTTGTCGTATATCTCATCTTATTCAGTTCCTCTCCTCTTCGAATCACTGATATAATTCAAAAGAAATTTTTTTTCGAATTAGGGAAGTTACGACGATCGACAAGTTGGTGACTCATTCTAAAATAAAAGAGAGAAAAAATGTATGAAAAAAATAAAGATTTATTATATTGTATAAGATTGGTTAATGTTAATTAAATCTGATTAAAGTTTTTTAAATTTGTGTTTGAGGTTTGGTTTTGGATTTGATTAGGATATTGAATTTGTAGGTTTGGGCCTTTGATTAAAGTTTTTTAGATTTGTGTTTGAGGTTTGGGTTTGGTTTTGAATTTGATTAGGATATTGAATTTGTAGGTTTGGGCCTGACATTTAGAGATTGATTATAAAGATTTTATATTGGGTTTGGCGTTTGGATTTGAGTTTGATTTTGAGCTTTGAATTTGAGCTTGAGAACATTGGATCTGAGTTTGAGCTTGAAGTGGGAGTTGGAATTTAAATTTAAGGAAACTGGGTTTGAGTTTGAGTTTGGATTTAGATTTTAGGCTTAAGGAATAGGCAATTTGAATTTGATGTTTACCCTAGACTAAGAAGAAAAAAATGTTAGGTTTTATTAGGTTAAGGATTTAGCTCTGATCAAGATGCTTATGGTTTTACATCATTCCGGGTGCATTATAATCCTTAGACTATTAACCAAGAAAATAACAAGAGGTTTCCATCATGGACATGACTAATGTATGCCTTCCTAATATTAGATAGTTTGGGGTGCCATCGTCAGTAACCACAAGTTACCTAATCTTAGGACACCTGTATAAACCAAGGTGTTAAAGTTGTTTGTTTTATAGGTCCTAGTCATTAGTATTAGCTATAGATATCTAATAAACTTTCCTGGGCTTCAAGACTTGACTAATCCAGGGTGTGTTTGATTCTTGATTTTACATTTATGTCAGCTAACTAGGGTTCACAAGTTGCATCTACATAGGCAGTAATTTTTATTAACTATTTTTTAGGTATAATAATTAATTTGTGGTTTATTTTGATTCGTAATTTGTTAATCATGGTGTAAATTAGGGTTTCTTCTGAATTATGGGATTCATTTTCTTAATTTATCAGTTTGTAAGATAGCTCAGGGTTTTTTCTAAGTTCAATTTGTTTTTTTATCCTAAATTAATATTTTTTTGTATGATTCTTTCGCCTAAATTTGAACTTTAGTATTTTTTTTACTATACTATGTCTGACTTTTATATGTCAGAATGTTTAATTCAAACCTTTCATGCTTACACTTTTCATGTTTAAGGCTCATCCACATCTTACAATTGAAATATAATTTCTTTTACACACAAAAAAGAAATTAATTTTTCAAAGGATTTTATCATGCAAAGAATTTTAATGATGTGAATGCGTGAAATGTCCCAAGACTTATATGCTGAAGACCTAAGCTCGTAGATCACATGTCCTTAGAAAGATATAAGTCTTGCTTATACTAAGCTTTTTAAGGTGATTTGTAATTCTTATGTTGTCTTGATATTTTAATTAGTAAGTACACTAGAGAGGTTGTTTATTATTTGAAAAAGAGTTCTTTGGAATGATTTCTTGAGGTTAGATTTAGATTAGTTTTCTTGAATTTGTTAAAGTAAATTGAAAGCTTAGGTTTACTTCTTAAGAGTTTGAGTTTTAGGATATTTTGAATTTCTAAATTTTAGTTTTAAAGATTGAATTTCTTTAAAATTTTTTAATTAAAGTTTTTAAAAGTTTGTTTTAAATTATTTAAGTTTGTTAAAGGGCTAGGTTTAGTTTTGTTTCATTAATTAATAATAACTTTTTAAAAATAATTTTTACATTGAGGTCTTTAAATTTTAACTAAAAAAAGTTCATGCTTTTATTTAGACATGTTTATTTGTTAAGTTTTTTTTTAATTGTTTTATAAAAAAAGAGTTCTTGTTTAATTAATAATTCTCTCAGTTTCCAAAAAGAATTTTTGTTAATTTATTTTAATTTTTGGGTTTGGTTTTAAAAGAGGTTTATTTTGTTAAGTTTTAATTAAAATTGGGTTTATCTTTTATTTTTAAAAGTATTGTTAAATTTATTTGAAATTGTCTTTAAAGTCTTTAAAAGAGATTCTGCTCTTGAACCTTCATAAATTTTAAAATTTTATATATTCAAAGCACATTTAGTTGTGGTAAAAAAATATATATATTTAGGTTTACATAAAAAGATATCATTTAAAGTACTTTTAATTTATACACAACTTAATAAAAATATCATTTTATTTAGAAATTACTGCATGAGTTTTGTATAGTTAGGCATACTTAGCCGCATTCCCATGCGGCAACTAGTGCAATCAAAACGGCTCGTTGTTCACGAACAGTTCATGTTCGACTTGTTAAGAAACTCGTGTTCGGCTCGTTCGCTAAGTTAACAACCTGAACATGAAAACACGAACAAATATTTGTACGTTCGTGTTCGACTAATTTTGACTCGAAATACTACAAATCAATTATACAGGGGGGAGAGAGAGAGAGAGGTTGAGTTCATAGATATGTAAAAATATAAGAATTGAGTGGTACGTATGAATGCCCTTCTTAAAATTTTTGGAAATCAGTCATTCAATCTGTATGCACATAATTATATTAGATGAACACTCTAAACCAATAGTTGATCCACAAAGGAGATTAAACCCTATAATGAAAGAAGTAGTAAAATTTTTTTTTTGAAATGGTTAGACACTGAAATTATATATCTATTTGTATGTCTATCTATTTGCATCTATTTGCATGTCTATCTACTAAACAATTCTCATCTATTTGCATGTCTATCACCTACATGTCTAAACAATTCTCATCTATTTGCATGTCTATCACCTAAAGTTACAACACATTGGTGTTATAAATTTATACAATGGGAAAAAAAATATTTGGCTTTTAAAAACTTAATAAAAAAGATATTTTTTGATGTGATATTAAAGATTTAAATATTATTAATATATAATAAAATTTTGATTTTAGATATGTAAATACAAGTAAGTCGTATCTATATAAGTCTCCCCATGCAGTCGCCTCATTCTCCAATTTCAAATCCTTAAAACCCATCAGCACCTCGTTGATTTCTGTTTCTCAAACCAAACCTCCTCTGCCACCAACCGCCTCCGCAGTCGCGCTATAAATACACGCACAAAGCATCGATTTCTCGCACCGCAATACAAGGCAAGCGATCCTTCAGCCCCATTGCAGCTTTTATCCAGCAAGAGCTGCGATGGCCCCTCTTTCCATCTCCAAGCCTCTGTTCTATCTGCTTCTCCCACTTTCCCTCTTCGTCTCCCCCGTTCTAGGTAACCATAACTTTTCACTCTCAATATGTATTGTACTAATTTTCATTTGTCTAAGGTGCTGTGGACGGCTGTAGGTGTGAAACTGTTGAATAAAAAATTGTTGTTCAACAAGTTATGATGGCTATTATAATTTTATTTTATTTTTTTAAAAAAGTTAGATCTCTGCTTTCTGGCGGCTATCACAGATAATCAGACATTATGAAAAATGTAATTTTTTTTTAGAACTCATAGTCGCCGCAATCTAAATCCTATAAATCCAATAAAATTGTTTGACAATTTCTGCCGAGATTTAAGTAGACATGCGGTCGGAAGTTTGTGAAATTAAATCTCAAGCCTAGCGAAGTTAAATCCATCAATTCATGAGATTTAGAATTTACGAGATATTTACAACTCAAATATGTGGAATCCAAAATTATGGCATTGAAAAATTTATTTTGTCTAAAAAAAATTTGTGTAAGTTGCCACACAACCCATAATTGTTTTTTCTACATACAGGACGGTCGACTGTCACCTGCGAGAAACTGGACCGCAGCAGATGTGCCTTCGCGGTGTCCTCCAAGGGTTATCGATGCGTGCTGGAGAAGCACGTGCGAGGGGAAAGCCGACAGGAGATTTTCTCTTGCCAGAGCTCCGGTGTGGATGCCGCCGGTTTCCCCGGCTTGATCGAGACCGACAAGTGTGTTAAATCTTGCGGACTTAACCGCGATACTTTTGGGATATCTTCGGATTCTTTGCTTGACCGGATGTTTATCGAGAGGCTCTGCTCGCCGGAATGCTACCGTGGATGCCCAAATGTTGTCGAACTCTACTTCAATCTCGCCGCCGGTGAAGGTAATGATTCGATTCAATCAAGGCTGAATATGC
>NW_018164444.1:19407934-19408198 GCF_001263595.1 Phalaenopsis equestris
AGAATGGCTTTCGGTATGCCGTGTGCACGAAAGGATCTCAGCTGGTGTAGGGTTCTCGTCCCACAGACCCCATTTCGGTGCCATTGCAGTGGGCTCACTGGGCCTCTAGTTTTGAGATCGCTCTTCTTGCGCGCGAAGTACAGCAAGCTATAGCCACTTTGCTTCCAAGCGCTAGCGAAGGAACCGCGACCCGACCCAACCGGTACCTTATGAGATTGGTCAGATACGTCAACTTCTGCTTCTACTGCGGAGCGACTGAATGAG
>NW_018164444.1:19408712-19410335 GCF_001263595.1 Phalaenopsis equestris
TTTATCTATGCATTAAAAGGTGTATTTCACTTTTTTTTTTAAGTTAAAATATTGATATTTTTGTTGTGATAAGTAATTCTAAAAAACAATGTTTTGTTTTTTGATTTGTAAATTTATAGGAATTGGATGGTATGTATGTAAATGCCTAAAAGCTATTTTACCAACTTTACCGACTCTTCGCTTTCTGAATCATACAGTGCGATGCCATCGAAATATTGATTCCACATTGCAAAAACAATAATGTATCAGTAAGGCTCCACGCCATCAAGCTCTTATCTTGCCTGACAGAAAACATAGATACTACCATATTAGCAGATACCAGTTTCTTACAAACCTTGCAGTCCATCATTAAAACATCAAAAGAAGAAGATGAAGTAGCCGCTTCAATCAACATTATTTCAAACCTTCCCGTCAACTCCATTCAAATCATTCAGTGGCTTCTCGAAGGGAATGGACTTATAACCATCGTTCAATTTTTAAAAAATGCAAAATTTGGTGTTCCGTCTAATAATGAAGTTACAGAAAATGCTGCCAGAGCTTTGTGCCATTTTACAGTTCCTGCAAATTTGGAATTGCAGAAGATAGCAGTTCTGGCCGGCGTGATCTCGCTTCTCATCTATTTGTTGGAATTCGGCTCGCCTTTATCGAAGCGTTATGCGGCAATTTCGTTGGCGCAGTTTTCCGAAAACTCACTCAAGCTAACGAAGCCGGTGAAGAAGCAACGGTTCTATTTTTGCTGGGCTGCAGCACCTGAAGAAGTCTGTAAAGTACATAATGGTGTTTGCTCTGTAGAACAATCTTTCTGTCTTTTAGAAGCAGAAGCTGTTCTGCCGCTTATTAGATTGCTTTCTGAGCCAGATTTAGCAGTAAATGAAGCTGCTTTAACGGCTATTTCAACGCTTATTGTGGATGAGAGACTGCAAAATGGAAGCAAACTACTGTTTGAGATGAATGGAATAGTTCCTATCATAAAGCTGCTAAATTCTCATTCCCCTGAAGTTCAGATAAAATCTGCTCTCATTTTGGAGAGAATTTTTCGCCTCGAGGAATATCAAAAGATTTACGGGACTTCGGCGCAAATGCCGCTTATTTGCATAACTCACAAAGGGAATTCTGTGGCTCGAGCTTTGGCCGCAAAGATACTCGCTCATCTCAATGTTCTTCATGAGCAATCTTCTTACTTTTAGAAAGCAATTTGGTCCACAAAAAAATCAAAATTTTACAAATGGGTTCTAATTACTGAAGATTCTTATATATAATGGTTTAGCAGGAACACAGATTGATTGTAGATAAAGAATCGTTCTTAAATTCCAGGCCTAATTCATGGATGAAGAGTTGCAGAAACCATTTTTCAGAAAGAAGGAACTGAAAGGTGAAATTATTATGAGCACACTGAATCATTTCTAATCTTAGAGGTATTTTTCAGTGAAATCTTATAGTTCAGCTTGATTATTTTTTCTGAATTGAATTTTTGATATTTGATTTGATGCAATGGGGATATGCTCAGAAATTCTTCAATATCAATTCACTGTAAAGTTTTGCCAAATAGAAATTTAATCCAGGCTTTTTCCATTTGTAAATTTTATTTTTTCATATAAAACAATAGAAGGGATTGTCGGCCTT
>NW_018164444.1:19410950-19411275 GCF_001263595.1 Phalaenopsis equestris
AGGAAGAGGGGGAGCTGTCCTTATCCACCCAGTGTTCTCTTTTTCTTTTTAGTAGGACTTTCACGAATTCTTTGATTTATCAGAGTAGATACGAATTCAATGTGATTGAAGGGGTCTAATTCCAATATAGAAAGAGAAGTACCAGTGCTACGAAGTTCAGTTTACTTTAGAAAGATGAAAGATTCGCTCTAGGCGAGCACAGGTGAATTTTCCTCATCACTCAATAGAGACTGACTAAGGGCACTTTCACAGCAACCATTAGAAATCCAACTGTTTAGTCTTTAGTAAAAGAAAAGACTGAGCGAGTCTATTGCAGCTTTTTTTT
>NW_018164444.1:19411375-19411651 GCF_001263595.1 Phalaenopsis equestris
CTGACAATAACCAAAATGAGATGGCCAGTCTCACTAAGGCTATCTTCAGACTCTATATCAGCACAACCATGACTAATTGTACTTATGATCCACTTGCTCCAACCTGTTAGTTACCTAACGGTGACAGACGTCCTGAACCAGTTCAAGCTTTCTATATCAAACGGATCCGCCACTTGAAATGTTGATGAAACATTGAGATGATCGACAGAGAAGGGCCTTAAGGACCTTCTCACACCGCAAGTGTGGTATACGGTAATGATGGCCCCCAGGATGTCC
>NW_018164444.1:19411961-19418975 GCF_001263595.1 Phalaenopsis equestris
CTCTAATTTTATTCGCCACTATAGCTACAACAACCCTACCACGAACATAAGCATTTAATATTTTGTTCTTAAGTGTCAAGCCACACATCCACCTAAGCATTCTCATGTTAACAACACTTTACTTTGTTTTATGCTTCTCTTTTGAAGGCCAGTATTTTGTGTCATAGAGTATTGCAGGTCTCACCACCATCTTATAAAATTTTTCTTTTTAAGTCTAAGCAATACTTTTCTATCGCACAATGACCTGATGCAATCCTCCACTCCAACCAACCAACTTGAGTTACACCGATAACATCTCCATTTATATCGCCATCACTTTGAATAATAGACCCGAAATATCTAAAACATTCACACAGATTTTTTTCTCCTTTAACATGGTAGAAAAATAACTTGCGGAAGACTTTAGTATAGATTGGTTGGAAAATTTATTAATGCATATATAAAGAATTTAAAGAATGTCTAATTGTCAATTCTTGACTTAAAATTTCAAGCTTCCTGGTAGAATCATGATAACAGTGTATCTGAGCAAGATCGTATTAAGAAATTTAAATTATGATAAAAGAGCAATTAGGATGATAAATAAAAATTTTACAAGATGAGATAGAGGTTGATATGGATATTACGTTAACTCTAATGTATTTTGCATCTCAAAACTATAGATTTCGATAGAAAAAATATTGATTGAAATACAACTGAAGCCAAGAAAGATGGATTGCATGCTAGTGGGTATAATAATAATATTGATGCTTTCATTCCAATGGTGGCAATAGTAACTTAGTTGATTCAAAACTCTCACACAAAGTCTAATAAAATTATAACGGATAAATATTCAAAATTGTTGCAAGATATGAGACGCCCACTTTTACAAGATTTCAAAGACCCATTAAAGCTGAGAATTAGCTAGGTGCTAATAAACAAATTGAGGGTATGTTCTTGTAATAATTTGAAATAGGAAAACAATAATTGAGCTAACTAGCGCCGGTTAAGTTGAATTGACCTTAATCGGTTTGTTATTAAGAGTGAAAAACTAAAGTTTAAAATTTTGAAATTTATTATTCAGGCATTTTTCATCTGTGACATAAGCCTCAAGACATTTTGAGGCAATAAACCTTAAATTTAAAAACTGCATAAATTAAGAAAAATAGTATAAACTATAAAGTGTGAAGTAAAAAATAATATATTAAAATTATAACATATTAAAACATTAAAAAGTAATATAACATTTACGACGTCAATATTCTAATATTAAATCATGAAAAAAGATGAGTTATACAAACATTAAAATATCAAAGTAAGAAGCAACAAGTCAATATCCAATGGTGTTTAAGGAAGGCAGAAACATGTAGAAGCTCACAAAGAGAAGGCCTCAACAAGATCAACTAGAAGTTAAAGAGTAGAGGAGCTCATATGAGAGGAGGATTCAAGTTAAATCTTGCTCTCAAGTCCTATCATAAAGTAGTGCCTATGGCTTCAAGAACTAAATCTCGTTGAAGCTCTCGCTCTCTCTCCATTCTTCTAATCTCTTTCCCACTCTTTCGTTGCCACTTCCATCAACTATTCGTCTATCTAAGATCCCTCCCTCTTTCTCTTAAATGTATCAGAGAACAGACTCCCTCTCCCTTTCTACATCTCTTTAATTACATTTCTCCCACCATTTCAGACTCTCTCTCTTCTTACTTAGATATTTCAATGTTTGTATAACTCTAAAAATTTAATTTTAAGGAAATCTAACATCTATCAAGAAAAAATAATCACTTGAGAGCAAAAAAACTTCCTTGAGAAAGTCTTCGGAAACCTATTTTCTAAAACACTAGATAATTTTTCCCACTTCGTGTATGTCATCTTAAGTTTATTCAGATCATTTTCCAAGTTAAACTCCAAAATAGTACCAAATTATTTGCATGTTGACATTTACTCGCAGAGTATCACAATTTTCCAATTTAATTCATTGACTATATAAATTATTGTGAAATAAATAACTTGTCAAAGACTAAATTTGGATCAAAATTATATAGCCGAGAGAGTATAGTGGGATCTATTTTGTATCACAATTTCCACATAAGGGCCATTTTGTATCAATTTTTTAGAATCAATTAACTAAATTGGAGCAATGTGATACTTTAGGGCAAAATTGACCATATATAAATAGTCAGGGAACTATTTTGGGAATTAATCTTTATTTTTCAAACATTTCAATAATTTAATAATCAAGTTAGAGACGTTGCACAATAAAATTGCCTCAACATAACTCATTATCTTTTCAAAGTTTTTGTATGCATGCAATTGTAGACTGCGAAATTCTGACACTCCAGACTCTTTGTTTTTGTGTTTGTGTTGAAAAAGCAATGAAGGTCAAATTTTCAGAAGGCATATGAAATAGTAGATAAGACACTACCCTGAGTTTCACCCTCATTTTGCAACGACTTTTTGATCTGGGATTCGAGGTTTCCCACAGACACAAACCTCTATGGTTAACCACCCATGCTCATAACAAGAGAGCACTTTAGATTAAAGCTAGTCATTTAGAGTAAAATATTTAACATATAGTAGCTACAGAAATATAATTTAAATTATAAAATCTATCACTTAAAGTTTAAAATAGATGGTGAGAAAAATGATGACAAACCCAATCAAGATCCTACGATTACGTTGTCCTGAGTCACTGTAATCCCTAATCTATTTAGTTAGAGGATGTAGTCGACCCAACCTGACTGAAAGATTCTTGTCAGCAACCATGGATTGTGTCATCCAAGAGACCTTTATAGATATTGGGTGAATGTGTTTAAAGGGATAAATTTAAATAGACCTTGCAAACAGAAAACTTTGTGCTAATTAGATGTACTCTTATGGCTCATAACTCAAAAGATAGAAAGCAGTTGGGGAATATATGAGCTGGGACCATGATCGTAATATAACGATGTCATTTGGTGGCAACCACTTAGTCAGAAGGTCTTCTCGTAACCGTTATTTTGTGGCATCATTTGACGACAAAACCACACGAACATAATAATCAAGTCACATCCTTACTAGCATGAAATTATTTTGAGTATGAATATAGTAATATACTCGATGTGACATTTGTTATTTGTTGACTGAAATTAATCAAAAAATTCTCTCAACGAACTGGCATGGAGAGTGAACGGGTTTTACTTTAAAACTTTTTTAAGTGATTAGTTTTACTTGAATATTTTGATTAGTTTGAATTTTTTATTTTAAAAATTGACCCCTCTGGTTGAAATTCTCAATCAACACATGGCATTTGAAACTTTTATGTTTAAAATTCATTTCAAATTTATCATTTTGATATCTTTAACATAAATGTCATGTCGACTCTGGTCCTAAAAAGGAGGACCAGACTAGATAATTTGGACTTGTAAGTTCTTATATATATGTTTGTGTGTGTGTGTGTGTGTGTGTGAGAGAGAGAGAGAGAGAGAGAGAGAGAGAGAGAGAGAGAGAGAGAGAGAGAGAGAGAGAGAGAGAGAGAGAGAGAGAGAGAGAGAGAGAGAGAGAGAGAGAGAGAGAAAATTTGGACATTATTGAAATATACTAGACAAGTAAATTCCAGTCCTTAAGAAGATGATCAAACTAGTTAGGTGGGACTTACAACTTTGTTCTACAGACAATGTATTGATTATTTTTCAATATATGAATTATTTGAATGCAAGTTTAGCCATAAATCGTGCAACATTTGTAAGCTATTCGATAAAGTTGGAGCTCATGCGAGTGTGTATGTAGGTTTGCATGCATTTTGATATTTTCTAAAATATTTGCACACTCTAACTTAATGTATCAGTTAGAAGATGCCTTAAATCGCACATGCATTGATATTGTTACTTTACTGATTGCATAAATGTTTTGTTATTAAATGCATGTATATAGCTTGAAAACATGTAACTTGAAAGGCTTGCAAAATATTTAGGCTATTTATATTCAAATCGAACATTATCTTCAAGGGTTATAGAGTCATAAAATCATTTAAATGTCTTGAAAGTTTTAAGTGAATGTCCTAACTTTATGTTATACACAAATCTTCATTTTGAGCATTAGTGTATTGTGAATTCAATGACGAAATTATTTGACATTTAATATTAGACATTTAGCATTTAATAAGTTGACTTTCTGAAATGAGCTATTGAATCTCTTATTTAATCATTTTTGTATTCAACTTCCATCCTTATAATTTATTGCACATAATATACATTTTAATTCAGTATTTATTTTTTTTATTTGTATTTTTATTTATTTATTATTAATGTCTGTCCAATAGTCCAAATAATCCAAATTTCAAGTCATTTTTGCAAATCCTAATCACATGCAGTTTTGGAAGTCTCCCGATGTCGTCCTTGCTTAGGGGGTTGCATCGAGGTACATGTATGCTATGTTGTCTATAAGATGCCACGGTAAATGTCGTGAGATACTGCGGCCATAGTGAATCTTCTAATTTACTGGTCTATAAGACACGAGTAGTTTTTCGATTATCCGATCATCGATAAAATTCTTTCCTTCCTTCCCTTTCTTTCTCTTTACACCTCTAATTTATATAATATATAATATATATATAATAGATATTATGTTTAGAAATAGCATAACTCTTTTTGTGGCTACAAGGAGAAGAGAAGTTATGGCTTAGGATCCTGTATGAGGCAGAGAGGAATCTAAGGAAAATAATATGTATTTTGGTTAAGTGCATGTTGGAAATGAGTGATGCACGCGAGAAAGGCTTCTACACCATACCAATATAGGGAAAATGGATGGCTTTCAAAATAGAGAAAAATTTCATAAGTCATTATGTGTCCCATTATTGTTTTTCTGTCAAGTTGTAAGGCTCTGTTTTGAATCGTAAAAACACATCTCCAAACCTTGCTTTGTGCGTGGGAGACATGTGAACATGAGAGTTGAAAAGAATTCCAAAGGTCTCTATTTGTCGTGATTCTTTCTTTGACAATCCCACCAGTTCACCATAATCTCATTGTTGACTTCCCTACAATCGAATATCTACAGTCTCAGCCTAATTGCAACAGCAGAGAGAAATTGTGGAAGAGTTGTGATTAAGGAGTATTTTTTGGAAATCTCAGCGTGCCACGTTCCCGTCATTATTTTTCCGTTGAAGGGTGTAGGAGAAAGCTTCAGAGCTTTTATTGCCAAACAATCTCATTGTTGCCTCTCCCGGCGGGTATTGCGCAAAGGGTGAGTACATGAAGCTAGGACTTCTATTTCTCTGCATAGAGCAGAAGAGAAACAACAATTTAGAAGCTTTTAGTATCTCGCAGTTTCGTCGTTAGTCTTTTCGATTAGCCCTAATCGTGACTGTAGCACGAGAGGAGTAGGCGGACAGCAAGAGGGGAGGCTTCGGTTAGAGCTTCTGGTGTCGGTAGGGCTGTCAAAAAAGCTCGTTGTTCGCGAACAGTTCGTGTTCGGTTCGTCAATGAGTTCGTGTTCGATTCGTTCGATAAGTAAACGAGACAAACGCGAACAATTTTTTTTTCGTTCGGTTAATTAAACGAACCAAACACGAACAGTGATGCGTTCGTTCGTGTTCGAATCATTATTGTTTGAAATATAAAATAATATAAAATAATTATATATAAAAAATTTATTATATTTTAAAACATTAAATTTTATAAATTATAATATATAATAAAATAATAATATTAATATATTAATATACTATAGTAGTAATATACTAATATAGATATTGTATATTTATATAATATAAGTTATATAATTAATATATAATATTATTTTTATATATTAATATTAGGGATGTCAAACTGGCTCGTCGTTCGCGAACAGCTCGTGTTCGGTTCGTGTTCGGCTCGTTCGTTAAGAAACGAACACGAGCTTATTTCAAACAAACTAAATTTTAAACGAACCAAACACGAACACAAGCTTTGTTCGTTCGTGTTCGGTTCGTTTACACCCCTAGGTGTCGGCTTCAGTTGGATCGCACAGAGTGTTTATGTTCCTCAAGTAGGTTTAGATACAGGGTCTAAAGATAAATTTTGGAATGACTTAGAAAACTTAAAATAAATGATACCTCTTGAAGAAAGTATTTTTATTGGAGGAGATTTAAATGCACAAGTCGGTAGAGTGGTAAAAGACTTCAGAAATACTCATGGTGGCTACGGTTTTTGAGTAACTAATGAAGAAGATAGAGCTATTTTAGATTTTATTTTAGGGTATGATTTTGTTATTACTAATAATTTATTCAAGAAAAAAGATGAGCATCTTATTATTATAAGAGTTGATCTAATAAAACAAAAATTGATTATTTTCTGATGAGAAGAAGAGATCGTCGCGATTGTAAAGATTGAAAATACATTCCAAGTGAAAATTTAAGTACTCGACATCGTTTATTAGTTTTAGGTTTTAAGATTAATAGTTGTAAAAAAAACAATACTATGACTCATCATCGTATAATTAGATGGAGAAATAAGAGTTGATCTAATAAAACAAAAATTGATTATTTTCTGATGAGAAGAAAAGATCGTCGCGATTGTAAAGATTGAAAAAACATTCCAAGTGAAAATTTAAGTACTCGACATCGTTTATTAGTTTTAGGTTTTAAGATTAATAGTTGTAAAGTAAAGAATACTACGACTCATCATCGAAGAATTAGATGGAAAAACTTAAAAGAAACAAATAAAATTATTTTTATGAGTAAAATTCAAGAATTCAAAATTTGGGATATTCATGAAGAAGCAAATGTTATGTGAGATAAAGTAACAAACACTATTAAACAAGTAAAAAAAAATGTGCTTGGAGAATTAAAAGAAAATTTTTTTATAAATAAAAATTATTGGTGGTGGAATAATAATGTGCAAGAAAAGATAAAATATAAGAAGTTATGTTATAAAAATTGGTATGTAAAAGCTTAGAGAACTGGAAAAAATATCAAACGGCCCGCAGGGAGTCTAAAAAAACAATCTGTGACGCTAAAAATTATGCTTTTGATGATATTTATAATAGATTAGATACTAAGGAGGGTGAAAAATATATGTATAAACTAGC
>NW_018164444.1:19419952-19442315 GCF_001263595.1 Phalaenopsis equestris
GTGTGAACGATTTAGATATCTTGGGTCCGTTGTTCAAAGCGATGGTGATATGGATGGGGATGTAAATAGTAGAATTCAAGTTAGTTGGTTGACGTGGAGGAATGCTTCGCGTCTTTTATGTGGTAGAAAAGTATCGCTTAGACTAAAAGGAAAATTTTATAAGACGGTGGTGAGACCTGTAATGCTATATGGCGTTGAATGTTGGTTGTTAAAAGAGAAGCATAATAATAAGTTAAGTGTTGCCGAGATGAGAATGATTAGGTGGATGAGTGGCTTTACACTTGAGTCAAAATGTGAAATGAATATATCTGTGATAGGGTTGGTGTAGCTCCTGTGACGGACAAAATTAGAGAAAGTCGTCTTAGATGGTTTGGTCACATTAAACGTCGACCATTTGATGATCTAATTAGGAGAGTAGATGTTTTTAGATTCGACTTGTGTTAAGAAAGGCAGAGGTAGACCTAGGAAGACTTGGGGTTATTGTATTAAAAATGACCTTAATTTACTACAAATAAATGAAAATATGACACTAAATAGGACGCAATAGAGAAAAAGGATTCATGTAGCCGACCCCACGAAGTGGGATTAAGGCTTTGTTGTTGTTGTATTTCTGTGCAGGCAAAACAAAAACAGCCATCAGCATAATCACTAATTCACCAATATTATCTTGTTGTATTTCTGTGCAGGCAAAACAAAAACAGCCATGAGCATAATCACTAATTCACCAATATTATCTTACTCACCATACACAAGCCAGTAATTCAAGTTTTACAGAAATAAGTAATATTTACCCACCTTAAGCGCTGTGCAGCTACATAATCTGCAGCAGAGAATGATCTGAAAAAAGCGAGGTTTACTTGTGTATCAAGTGATAGTTCTGTACCCCACCTACAGCATGTAAGTCTCAGAATAAAGACATGGCCAACAATATTAGAAAAGTTTTGGGATAAAATCATAGCGAACTTAATCATAAAATTTGAAAATGAAACTTTGGATTTTAATAAAATTTCAGTCCAAATGATAATCCATACCCATCCTCACAATCAGGGTTTAGAGCACACAGTGATTCAGAACCAATTGAAACAGCATGGGCTACTTGCATTTCATGTTGCTCTGGCAATACAATCTCTATAGTCTGGAAATAACAGAAAATGAATATCAGCATGCGCTGGCCAGAAGATGTGCGAAGAAGGTAGCCATGCATGTCCCTCAAAATGCACATCAGTGTAAAATGTTTAATCATAAATGGACTAAAAGATATCGGTCTGGTTTGCCAACAAACTTTCAACAAATCAAAATGATTCTAAAAGTAAATTACAAATAGTAAAGCTAAAAATTAAGGATAATGTTTTGGTGGCAAAATTACACTGCAACCATATATTTCTGAAAGCTGATTTAGAGCATCCTCGCACTTAATTGATATGTCAGTGCTGAAGACATCGTTAAACCACTATAGAATGGAAAATTATAAGAATGTCATTGCACTAAATGAAGTAATAATTATAAGTTCCAACTAGATAATTATATAAAAGATGAGCATAATCATGTAATTCCAAACAGTTAGAAGTTTCAATTAGAAGAACGTATAAAGATGAGAAATTCAAACCTCTGAATATTTCCCTAGTTTCACAGATCGCAAGATATCAAAACTGCTTGTTGCTGACAAATCTGGCAAACAAATTGGTGACTGCATTAAGAATAAACAACGTGCATTAATTAAAAGTAGTCAACTAACGCAAAACCAAACAACAATGTATTAATTTAAGATATCTAATGAAAATATGCAATCTAGTTGTTCCCTAACTTAAACACTTCATCTGTAAGAACAACGATAAAAGGCCTAACTGCTAGTAAAAGGGAAAAAGGAGTTGAATTTCATAATAAAAAATCTCAAACAAGAAAGCTTTGGACTAATCAATAAAATTCTATGTAGCTAATTAGGGTAGGTAACCATTATGTTGAATGACTTTCCAAATGATACCGCAAAAAGCCTTAATCCCGCGAAGTGGGGTAAGCTACATGAATCTTTTTTCTCCATTCTGTCTTATTGAGTGACATTTCCATTATGTTGAATGACTTTCCAAATGATACCGCAAAAAGCCTTAATCCCGCGAAGTGGGGTAAGCTACATGAATCTTTTTTCTCCATTTTGTCTTATTGAGTGACATTTTCATTTAATTCTAATGCATTAAGATCATTTTTTATACATCATGCCCAAAGTCCTTTTAGGTCTACCGCTACATTTCTTACCATAAGTCAAATTTAAAACATCTACTCTCCTAACAGAATCATCAGATGGTCAATGTTAAATGTGACCAAATCATCTAAGACAATTCTCTCTAATCTTGTCTACAATTGGAGCTACACCAACCCTTTCATGGATATATTCTTTTCGCATTTTGTCCCTAAGTGTAAAGCCACTCATCCACCCAAGCATTCTCATCTAGCAACACTTAACTTAGTTTTATGCATCATTTTATTGCTGGTTTAAATTGGTGTTCCTATTTTAGTTGGATTACATCAAGGATTTCAATGTAGTTATGGATGTTCTTACTAGACATTTACAGGAGGATATATCTTGGTGAATATTCCAAATAATAAGCCCAAAAAAAAAAAATGGGCGTTCAAAAAGCTGATCAATTTACATAAAACAACTTGGTGAATATTCCAAATAATAAGCCCAAAAAAAAATGCGCGTTCAAAAAGCTGATCAATTTACATAAAACAACAATTTAAACTAGTAATAAAATGAAGAAAATTTGCAGACACTTCACAGATTCATCATTTTAATGACCATCATTCTCGCATTTCTATGCCATTAACAGGCAACAAGTTAGTAGGTCTGCCCTCCTGCAAAGTTCAGGCGAGAGGGTCCGCTATAGCAGTAATTGCCTTTATTTGTCTCTGAGAAATAATAAGCCGGAGACGGTTCTTAAAATGTAATGCAACACGCAAACCTGTGGCATCTAAAAATTTGGACAATTTTAGATGTAATTCACAATTTCTTTCTAAGAACGGGAATGATCATAAGCTAATAGTACATTTTTAAGTGTTGGGAATAGAATCAGTGGCAAAATAGAGAATTAAAACATGTACTGTAGCGAGAGTCAAAAGGTTCATCTCATTGCAATATGCTTCTAAACATCAAGCGGGATAAATATTGCCTAAATAAAAATGCTAATGAAAACATATTTATATAAATGGAAGAAACTCGTAAGCTTATACAATTAAAATAATGTTTATTCTTCTAATAAAAAGAATGGAGAAATAACCGGTCTTAAACTGATTCTATCATTAAAAGATGAGCCAGCCAGTGCCGCATACCTGAAATGTTAGTTTGCTTGGTCAGATGACAATAATATTTGCTCGAACAATAGTTGATTAAAAAAAATATTGTAAAATAGAATAACATAATTAGCATTAGCAAGCCTAGCCCCATGATAATTTCCAAAGAGCGCAATGGTTTCAGTACTTTAAGTCACACATAGTCCCTTCAAAAGTTAAGAAGTATATTAAACGCAAAAAAAAAAATGTAAAAACCATAAGAGCTGAGTAAAAAAAAGGAAAACATACAAAGACCTGTGGGTCACACATAGTCCCTTCAAAAGTTAAAAAGCATATTAAATGCAAAAAAAAGGTCAAAACCATAGGAGCTAAGTGGGAAAAAGGAAAACATACAATGACAACATGCAAGGGAAATATAATAAAATATATAATGAAATGAAAGACAAACAACTGACCTTGAGAATGCATTAAAGTTAATAATCCAAACAAAAAAGTAAAACATTTTTTTAACATTTAGCTCCAATACTTACAAGTAAAGCAAATCAGCATGTGCCACATCCAAACGACTAACGTTTTCAAGATTTGAAGACTTAGGAGCTACGTTAAGGCCCTATGTTTTGGCATTAACGTAATAAATGATCAGATATTAAGTCAACCTCACCACAACTCAAGATTGACTTAAAGTTATTCAATCTAATCTTCAGTAGAGCTAGGCTTGGCTATAGCTTTGCGCAATCAAATTTGGGAATAGACAATTGAGTATGATTAAAGCTTGATCTGAAAAAAAAAAGAAAAAAAAAAGGTTTCCGGAGCTGACTTGATTCACTCTAGGTCTGACTGATTTTCAAGTTGATGCAAAGTCAGCCCAAACTCATTCGTTTCAATTTATACAAAAAATCCATAAGATTTTTTAGTTATCTTAAATCGTCGAGTCAAATTCATGGCCTTGGTTGGCTTGTGTTATATGATGATGAGGTAAAGCAACCATAGCCCTAGTCATGGATGCAGTAGGCATTTGATTTTGACCAGGGTAGCGCATATTGGTTAAACAAAGGGCCAGATTCTATAAACCACCAGCAATTTGGATGATACACCACTTGAGATACAGTTATCATTTGCGATCAGTCTAGGAGGATCCTTCACAATTATTTTTTTTATTGAAACTGTTTTCCTTTTCATTATTAAGACGGGTTAATTTGTAAATAAAAGTTTTATAACATTTAATGGGAGTTACCCTCTTTAAACTCACTTTCATTACTTAAAAATGAATTTTTTGGAGGTTTTAGAATTCAGGTCTTCTTAAGTGAGAGATAAGATTCCCAGTATGAGAGAGTTTGAAGAAAAATGTGAACGTAATAGAGCCTGAGACTTCGTCATCATCAATACCAAAGCTCAGAAACCTGCAACCAATTTGGTATAGCTAAAGGACACACGGCAACAACGTCAGAGTCATGAGTAAGAAGCTTGGCGGGCTGGCATAGAGCATTAAACCATTCAGTGGCTCAATCTGCAGCAGGTAGTGAGCTTTTCTTGTCAATTTAAGTGCCATAATCTTTACCATTGTGTTTCTTGCTGTGGATTCCAACTAACAAAGAGGTGGCAAGCAAGGGGAAGAGCAAACTGCTGGTGGGGATTGGAAGCAGAAGGTGCAACCTTTCTTGAATCTACAATGTGCCATTAATAACTTTGCAGCGACTACAAGTGGCAACAAGAATTCAATGGGAATAAACCTAGGAGCACTGTTCCAAAAAGGAATTCCTCTATCTTTTTAAATCAAGCTCGACTTGAAGAAACATATTTCTCGTACCAACAGCGTTCATATTTTTCATGTCAAAGAAGCCATCCACGATTGCAAGCAACATCCACGATTGCAAGCAAGACAATTGCAAGCAAGACAATATGACAGTTGGAGCTTATTACACCAAGCTCAAAGGCCTATGAGATGAATGTGACACCATCTATAACAATCCTAAATGTGTGTGTGGTGTCATGAAGAAAGCGATGTAGTTTCAACAAAATCAAAGTACCATGAAGTTTCACATGGGGTGTAATGAAACATACACCGGTATAAGAAGACAGATTTTGCTCATGAATCCACTTTCCAATGTCAGCAAGACAAATTCTCTCACGCTCGAAGAAGAAAAGCAGCGCGGGATGAACAATGGAAGCGTATTGCAGCCGGAAGCTTTGGCTTTTGCCATGAAGAATAACGCACGGAAACCAGAGAGAGTTTTAACGCTAAAAATCGTTGCACGGAAACCAGAGAGAGTTTTAACGCTAAAAATCCTTATTTAAAGTGTGAAAAATGTAACAAAATTGGGCATACCTCAGACACATGTGATTATTGTAGATGGCAGGGACACACCATCAATGACTGTAGGAAGCTGCAAAGAGCCAATCCAATGAGCAACAAACCTGAATGGAAAAATTTTACTTCCAAAGTCAAACATGAGGATGCCAATACATCGACGAGTTCTGCACCATTCACCCTTACAACTGAACAATATCAAAGTCTTATGTCACTAGAGAACAAATCTAATTCGATGGCTAATCTATTGACTGTACATCAGCCATGAGTGATATCTTAGGTAAAACTTTTTGTTCCTCTATTTTTGACAAAGTAATGTGTTGGATTCTTGACACAAGAGCCGCATATCACATGGAATATTCAGTCAACCTACTAACTAAAAAATTCAATGTCACCAATCAAAAAATTCACTTGCCTAACGAGGTTGCTGCAACTGCCATGCACATATGCAACATTCATTTTGTTGACTTCGTTCTACAAAATAATTTGTGTACCTTCAAATTAAATTTGATTTCCATCAGCAAATTTGTGCTTGATTCACAATGTCTTGCCATTTTTAATAACCACACTTGTGTGCTACAAGACCAACAATCAGGGAAGATGATTGGGATGGAACTAAAAGAGGAACTAAAAGAGGAGGACTCTACTACCTTGATACTCAACAAAAGAGCAAGTGCAATGCTACTTCACCATCCCCAAATCTCTGGCACAAACATCTAGGCCACCCATCGAATAAAGTTTCTAGCTTGTTTCCTTTCCCAATTATAGACAAGAAAATGTGTTGTTTAATTTGCCCATTGGCTTAGAAAACTCATTTATCTTTTCAAACAAGTTTCATTCGCTCAAAATCATCTTTTGAATTAATTCACGTTGCATTTGGAGAAAATACCAAGTTCCTTCAACCACAAGAGCGCAGTATGTTCTCAGAATTGTTGATGATTATACTCGATCCACATGGACTTATTTGACGAACCATAAATCAGATACGCATTCATACATCATCAAGTTCATAAACCTCGTTGAAACACAATTTAGTCTAAAGGTCAAAATCATTCGGAGTGTAAATAGTCCTGAATTCATATTGAGGAATCTTTATCTCGACAAAGGCAACATTCACCAGTTCAGTTGTGTCTCCACTCTGCAACAAAATGGCGTAGCTGAAATAAAACATCATCACCTACTCAAAATAGCCCGAGCCTTATTGTTTCAAGCTAATTTACCCCAAAAATTTTGGGGAGATGCAATCCTAGTAGCCACCTACCTAATTAACCAAACACCAACACCCCTTCTCCAAGGAAATGCTCTTTTCGAAAAGCTCTTCCAAACACAACCCACATATGATCATTTGCGCGTATTTGGGTGTCTTTGTTTTGCTTCAACACACGATCAACGACTTACCAAGTTTGACCTCACAGTCATCCATCATTTGCGCGTGTTTGGGTGTCTTTGTTTTGCTTCAACACACGATCAGCGACTTACCAAGTTTGACCTCACAGTCATCCGATGTCTTTTCTTAGGTATCCATACGCTTAAAAGGGCTATAGAGTCTATGATCGTTCAACTAGGAAAGTTTTTGTATCACGAGATATTCTTTTTCATGGAAACACTTTTCCTTCCCCTTCTTTCACTGCAAATAAAGGTTTAATTCCGCACTTCACCACCCACACCGACATGTCTTCATTCGATGAATTACCTCAAGAAGATATACCATCATCTCAAAACAACAAAATCCCCTCTCAAGAGACTCTGCAACTCCAGACCAATAAATATCATAACCATGACCAATGAAAGCAACAAAAAACGTCTAGCCATATACGTGGTATCATGTTGGTATTTCTGTTTCCTTATGACACCCCCAAACATCGAACTCCGTGTTGGCCAAAGCTACAAGTATCTTCTGTCCATTAATCAACGTCTTGTCATATGCTAGATTGTCACCTAAACATCGTGCTTTTACCACCACTCTTTCAATTAAAAAGGAGCCAAGCACTTTTATAGAAGCTACTCATGATTTAAAGTGGCGTGTTGCTATGCGAGAAGAACTTGACGCACTCAATGCCAATGACACATGGTCCCTTGTACCATTACCGCCTAAAAAAATGCCAATGCGATGCAAATGGGTATAGAAAATCAAACTTCGCGTAGATGGGATAGTTGAATGCTACAAGATCAGATTAGTTGCAAAAGAGTATAATTAAGTTGAAGGGCTAGATTACCAGAAAACATTTGCCCATATAGCAAAGCTTGTAATTGTTCCCCTACTCAATGGCATCCCCACCAACTAGATGTCCATAATGCCTTCTTGCATGGGGACCTCGAGGGAGGCATATATATGTCCCTAGCTCCTGGCCTCGGGCGAAAGGGGGAGACTGAATTTTGTAAACTCCACAAATCACTATACGGTGTCAAACAAGCTTCACGATAGTGGTTAATCAAGCTTTCCATCGCTCTAAAGTGAGCCAATTTTACGCAAACAAAGGCAGGCTATTCCTTGTTCGTTCGATCCCTGAATGACAAATTCATCGTTTTTCTTATATATGTAGATGATGTCATCATTGCAGGGAACGACTTGCAAGAAATCGAAAATGTCAAATTATTCTTGAGAAACCAATTCAAATTAAAGGACCTTGGACAATTGAAATATTTTCTTAGTATTGAGGTTGTGCGATCCCAAAAGGGTATTGTGCTGCACGTATGCTCTTGAAATACTCCAGGATGTTGGGTACTCAGTGCAAAACCAGCTACTTTCTCTATGGAACAAAACTTATTTCTTAGCAAATCAGAAGGAGAATATGTCAGTGATTCATCATCAGACTTAAGACTAGTTGGGAGATTAATCTACTTGACAATCACATGATCTGACTTGGCATATCAGTTCATATTCTAAGTCAATTTATGGACAAACCACGAGTGACACACTTAGAAGCAACTCATCATATCCTACGTTATGTAAAACAAACAGCAGGACAGAGAATTTTCCTCTCAGCAGAAAGTTCAATCCAACTAAATGCCTTTTGTAATGCAGACTGGGCCAGGTGTCGTGACACTCCAAGATCAGTTACTAGGTATTGTCTTACTTGAGAGTTCATTAATTTCTTGGTAAATCAATAAACAGGCCACAATATCATGTTCTAGTGCAAAATTTGAATATCAGTTCATGATCGCTGCCGCCTGTGAGATTATTTGACTGAGAACAATTCTGCAGGATTTGAGAATCATGCATTCACATCCTATCAATTTATTTTGTGATAACCAAGCAACCAAGCAGCACTCCACATCGCCTCAAACCCGGTATATCATGAGCGAACAAATCACATAAAGATTGATTGTCATCTCATGCGAGAGAAGGTTCAAAAAGAAATGATAAATTTGACTCATATGTCCGTTTTAGAGCAGCCAGCAGACGTTTTCACAAAACCACCAAACTCTTCTTTATTTTCGATACTACTCGGCAAGTTAGAAATATTTAACATACATTTCAAACTTGAGGGGGAGTGTTAAAGATTGTAGGATCAATCTCATACATGATATCCAGAAGTAATAAAATGTAGAATCAATCATATGCATAATATCCGAATGAAATTAAGCAATTAGTGTATAATTATGAGTTTCCTATTAATTATTAACGTGATTATAAGAAAGGAATCAATAGCACTAATTGTTCTAATATGATGTAAATAGCCTTGATTGCATAGACATAAGTTTAGACATAATATTTGTTCTTATTTCACTCATCATTCTTGTTCTAAACCTTAAACTTTTTGTATAAATATCAGCCATTTTATACAATGAAAAGAACAAGAGATTCATACAATATTCTCTAACAGTATAGTATTAAGGTAGAAACCATTAATTGAAGAAGAGTATGTTGACCAACGCATATAATTGCTCCCGTAGAACTCACCCACAATCCCATGAATACCCAATCCCACTCATTTCCAATAACCGCAGAGGTGTGATCTCTCTCGCATGCTGTAAAAACCAAAACTCCCAGCTTGTTTTTCTCCTCCGCATGCAGAAGCAAACACGACAATCACCAAAACCTTTGCATGTCACACCTCTCTTTCTCCTTTGTAGTCGCCCCCATCCCACATAAAGCTGCCCCAAGTACCAACGTTATTCTCCCATTCCTAAACCAGAAAATCTCCATATACACAAATCCCGGACGATGTCAAACTCCACATAACCCACGCACAAGACCAACACGCTTTCCTCATCGTCATTTGTCTTGTCATGCCTCCAGCATGCCTAGTAGTCGCCCCCATCCCACATAAAGCTGCCCCAAGTACCAACGTTATTCTCCCATTCCTACACCAGAAAATCTCCATATACACAAATCCCGGATGATGTCAAACTCCACATAACCCACGCACAAGGCCAACACGCTTTCCTCATCGTCATTTGTCTTGTCATGCCTCCAGCATGCCTATAGTGCCGCAAACAAGCCTTTAACTTTCACTATGTCTGAGCGACCCAAATGTGCTCCATCCTCTGTCGCAACTTATCCCCACATGAAATATCTTCTTCATTCCCTTCTCCATTGCTTGCTCGACCACTGTCCATCTCCCCCACTCCCATAAAATAACTGAAGACCAGCGCATCTCCTCACTGTCTCAAAGCGTACAAACTGAACCACAACCCCCTTTCCACCGAAGCCATTACACTACATTAACATTTTTTTAAAATATATATACTATATTATATAGTATATAATATATTAAAGAAATAAAAAAATCAAAGAGGAAAAAAAATAAAGAAAAATATTGTGTTATATCTTTATCTCAAAGAAAATATTTTATTCTATCTTTATCTCACCAATTTTGTCTTTCATCATCATTTGTCGCCTCGCACCGAGATATAAAAATAGAAATTATAAGTACGATATTGTGTTATATCTTTATCTCAAAGAAAATATTTTGTTCTATCTTTATCTCACCAATTTTATCTTTCATCATCATTTGTCGCCTCGCACCGAAATATAAAAATAGAAATTATAAGTATGTGTTCCAGCTATTCCAATTCGACGAATAAATTCGCTTCGTACTCGTTGATGTTGTTCAAATGTGGCTAGAAAAATTGCTAGATAAGTACTCATTTAGATTTTTCAAACTAGACAAAAAAATTTGTAGGCACCACAATTCATGCAAGTTCATTGAAGGCCCATGCGCACTGTGGGTTAGCAGACCTAACGGCAGCAATGTCGCACGGCACCGACCATAAGTGTTTTAAGAGCGGATTGGTAGACTCAGTTCTCTCGTCAATGTCTCCTATGTGACACTGGGATATTATCCAATTTTTAAATAACTTGGAGTTTCAAAAATGTCTGAAATTTGGACTACTTGGACTATTTGAAATTTAAAATGATAGTATATCTTAAAAAAATTTGAGTTACAAAAGACGAAATAATCACTCGTATTATAATTCAAGTCATTTCAAAAGAAAAAAGTTAAATCCACACGGGACTTGTATAAAATTCATAAAGAATTTAATAACTTACCAATTAATGTAATTGGACTTCTCTGTGACTTCAAAAATAATTAGAATTAAATTTTATGAACACATTTGAAAGTGATTCAATAATAATTCATGTCCTAATACACAAGAATCATTATGTGATCTATTTAAATACATGAATTAGAGCTAAAATTAAATATATTAAAGTCATTTTTAAATGTTAAAAAAGAATTTAATATGCCTAGTCCTCACTGAATATGTATTTCCAATTCACAAACAAACAGGAGTAGTTTGAAATTCATAAAAAATAACTTCGCATGTGATTTAACGGTACAATATTCAAACAATTTCATTGTTTCAAATTATCTTAAAACTTACATAAATTTTCTAGTTATGTTAAACTCAAATAATATGCCTCGAAATTCATGTAAATCCTTTAGGATTCACACATATAATATTTCACACTTTTAAGGTGTATGTAAACATGACCAAAAAACCCTAAAATGCTTTAACAATGCGTCCAAATACAATATGTGGATGCATCAAAATTCGTATAGCATATCATGTCATGAAAAATATGCAAGTGCAATATATAAGTTTACTGCATAAATGTTTTAAAAAATGTCAAGTTCTTCTAATAAGTTAATGAATTGAATACTCGCATGTGCTCCGATCATTCCACTAAATATTTAATCATACGATCTGACAATATACTACTATATCAAATAAAATGAACTCCACTTAAATTACTCGTATTTCAGAACATGTGTGAATCTCCCATTCAAAGCTAAAACTATGAATTTCCTAGTTCAAAATTAAGTCCAAGATAATCAAACAACGCACGCTCTCAATCGTGATGTCTTGTCTATAGGACAGATTTGTAAGTCTCACTCACCTAGTACTTTCATCATACTCATAAGGACTGAAGTTGAGATTAAAATTTTAAAAATGTTAAAGTGCAAATTTCAAATAAATCGCAAATAAAAGTATTTAAATTGTCCAATATCTTTGATGATGATCATGTTGATTTAAACTCTCAACTGGCGGGGTCAATTTAAAATTAAATCGTAAGTCAAAATTTTCAAACTAACTAAAAAATTCAAATAAAATTTACAGCTTAAAACTTAAAGAAAAATCTATTAACCCTCCTCAATAATTTGTCGAGGGAGATAATTTTATCATTGACTTCAGCTTAAAAAAGAATTAATATAATATCGTGTGTATCGTTATATTCACACTCAAAAGAATCTAATGCAAATAAAAACATAACTCAAGTCTTCTGCCAGTGTGATTTGGCCCAATGACCAGCTAGAGTCTTCTAACTAGGTAGTTTGATGACAAATAACACCATGAAATTATGGTCACAACTGCAGAAAAGAAATGTTCAGGATATCAAAGATGAGTGAAACTATTCTAGGACTAATATAAGGTATTTAGGAAGCAAATCTAGTGGGGAGGTGGTTGTGGAATAACAAGAGAATGATTATATGTGAGGTCGACAGCATTTAGAAGGGAATAAAAGGCGTTCAACGACAACCCGAGCTGAAAATAGCAGAAATAACAACGATATAACTCGGTACAAATGCCAAAGAGATTCCACCACTTATTCTCAAACAGAGTTATAGACATACCACTTACAAAACAAAGAGAATACAACACTCCTTAGGGCAAAACGCAGATAATACAATCCAAATAATACAAAAAATCCCCAAAAATAGGAAATAACATAGAAAGAGTCTCAAGCAAAGTTTAGCCTTAATTCAATTCAAAATTGCATAGAAAGGGGGACCCACAAGGGCCTGTTCCGTTTAAGAGCGAGACATTCCGATTGTGAACTCCTAGGATGAGCATTTTATTTTGTGGATCATTTGCAATTCGATCGAGCGATTGCAAGATCACGGGGATCGCAGATGATTGCTCCCTCATCATTCTTCTAGACTATAAGAGGCTTCATCTTCAATAAAAACACCCAGATCCCACTGTCTAATGTTCTTTCCTGTAAAACAATAAAGGAGAATTTCAAAGTTGTGATTCATTATTCATGTATGACCATCTGGATGTAGGTGTACTATAGTACTAAATTGAAACTTAATACCCAACTTACTTCATATATTCTTTCAACAATAACTCAAAAACTACTCCTCATTGTCTGGGTGATGACATATTGAACCTCCCTGAGTAGTGGAAATGACACGGGAGCTTTTTCCGGCACAGTTTTCTCGCAGTAATGTAGATGTTACAGTACCGCAGGAAAACATATAGCAGGAGACAGGAGTCGAGCCGATGAAACAATCTCACTTTCCTTTCTTATTCTTTCTTTCCTATTATCCTTCGTTCCTTTTTAGTCATTCCTTATATATGTGTGTATTAGGGTTTGATTAGTAGTTTTTCGTGTGCTTTGTACCGAAACAGCCACCGGCATCCCTTCTTTCCTTCGAGGGTTGTATCTTACTTTCCAGGTAGTGCTTCGGATGTATCTTAGTCTCTATGTGGTGTTTATATTTACCCAACTCCTCATCCCTCTCACTTCGTTGCGATACATTCCCCATCAGTGCAGGACGCCCCAATGGTAGGCCCGTTGTTGTCTCCCTGCAACTCCTCGCCATCAAGCCATCCTTCTCGCTGCTGCAACCCCCAAATGGTCCTCCTTTAGCTGTCCCACAGTCGCACGCCATCACCGCCACTGTGGCCTCCATTCCGACTCACTGTCTAATCATTATATAAGGACTGGAGTTGACGAGATTAGTATTTTAAAAATAGTAAAGTGACAAATTTCAAATACATCGTCAATAAAATTATTTCAAATGTCCAAAACCTTTGATGATGATCATGTTAATTTAAAATCTCAACCGGACGAGATAATTTAAATCAAATCGTAAGTCAAAATTTTCAAAATAACAAACCTAAAAATTCAAATAAAATTTACAACTTAAAACTTAAAGAAAAATCTATTCACCATCCACAATGACTTGTTGAGGGAGATAATTTTACGACTTAATTCAGCTTAAAAAGAATTAATATAACATTGTGTGTATCGTTGTATTCACACTCAAAAGAATCTAGCACCAATAAAAACACAACTTGAGTCTTCTGTCTGTGTGATTTGGCCCGACTACTAAAAAAAATTACAGCCAGAGTTTTCTAACCGGGTAGTTTGATGACAAATAACACCATTAAATTACGATCACAACTGCAGAAAAGAAATGTTCAATATATCAAAGATAAGTGACACTATTCTAGGACTACTATAAGGTATTTGAGAAGCAAATCTAATGTGGGGGTGGTTGTGGAATAACAAGAGAATGATTATATGCGAGGTTGACAGAATTTGGAAAAGAATAGAAGGCGTTCAACGACAGCTCGGGCTGAAAATAGCGGAAAGAACAATGAAACGACATTGTATGAATGCCAAGGAGGTTCCGCCACCTATTCTCAAACAAACTACATACATACCACTTGCAAAAGGCAGAGAATACAATACTCCTTAGGGAAAAAAGTAGATAATACAATTCAAACAAAACAAAAATCTCCAAAAATAGGAAATAACGTATAAACAATCTCGAGCAAAGTTTAGCCTTAATTCAATTCAAAATAGGCATAGAAAGGGGACCCACAAGGGCATCTTCCGTTTAAGAGCGAGAGATTCCGATTGTGAACTCTTGGAATGGGAATTTTCTTTCTAGGATCATTTTCGATCTGATCCAGCGATTGCGAGATCACAGAAGATTGATCTGTCGTCATTCTTTTAGGCTATGAGAGGCTTCATCGTCAAAAAAAAAAAAAAAACACCCAGATCCCACTGTATATTGTTTTTCCCCACAAAACACTTAGGAGAATTTCAAAGTTGTGATTCACCAATCATGTTTGATTATCCGGATGTGGGTGTACTATAGAACTAAATTAAAACTTAATACCCAACTTACTTCATATAATCCTTCAGCAATAGCTCAAAACTACTCATCATTGTCTGGGGTGATGACAAATTGAACCTCCCTTAGTAGTGGAAATCACGCGGGAGCTTTTTCCAGCACAATTTTCTCACAGTAATGCAGCTGCTACAGCACCGCAAAAAAACATATAACGGGAGACGGGAGTTGGGTCTATGAAATAGTCTTGTTTTCCTTTCTTCTTCTTTCTTTCCTATTATCCTTCGTTCATTTTTATTCATCCCCTATATATGTGTGTATTTGCATTTGTAGTTTTTCATGTGCTTTGTATCGAGACAACAGCCAGTATCTCTTCTTTCTTTCGAGGGTTGTATCTTGGATTTCAGGTGGTGCTTCGAACGTATCTTGGTCTCCATGTGGTGTTTATATTTCCTCGTCTTCTACGCATCCCTCGCACTTCGCTGCCTCGCATTTCCCATCGGTGCAGGTCGCCTCGATAGCTGGCTTGTTGTTGTCTCCTTGCAGCTCCTCTCCATCCAGCCATCCTTCTTGCTGCTGCAGCGCCCAAATGGTCCTCCTTTGGCTGTCCAACTGTCCCACGCCATCACCGCCGCTATCACCACCATTCTGACCATTGTCACCGTCCGAAAACAACCGCTTCGGGCTATTTTCTGTTGTTCCAACACCCGGCCATCTGTTCATCTCATTCCAACTTGCTGCCATCGCCGACCCCAAACAACAATATGTTGTTCTTTAGACTGTGGTCCCTTGCTTCCCGGTCATTCTAGCCACCCATAATTGTTGTCGTTTCTCTACCATAGCCCAGAAGCCCCTTCCCTACCTTATCACCACTTTCCCCAATCCTCTAATTGTCACCACCATCACTCGAGAGCTGCCCCAATGCGAGTTTACATGTTGTAACCATTTATTTGCTTTTAGTAGTATTACTTGTTTTCCTAAAACCCCCTTAATAGGGGATGCTCAAAGTCTGGTATTGACTCATTCAACTCACTATCTTATAAGACAACCATTGTTACTCATCTTGTTGCTACTCCCAACGGCTATAAAACAATATTTCATGCATATTCTCAAACTGTCTGAACGTTATTACATCTGACTCCTCCTAAAACAAGAGTACAATACACATCCAATGTAAAACAAGAGTATAATAGTTAGCATGATGTGTGCAATGATCATACTGAAAGAACGGCCTAATAAGATGTGACAAACATCCATAAGTGCCACATCGCACCACACATGCACCTAAAATTTGTCTCTAATAGAAAACTTCACAAAGCATCTCCTATCAACTATGATTTTATTTCTTTTCTTCAACCAAGATAAGGAATAAGGTTGGGTGTGATTCAGTGTGCTCAAGTTCAACTTGTCAATCATCTGGATAAATACCATATCTGACAAATGTCTGCATACATGAAAAGAGTGCCCACATTTTTCTTTACAATGCAAATGGGTGTAAAAGACATAGTGGCGGAAACAATATTGTTCTCTCATGGATTCGTCAAACAACTATCATATCTCCCTCATCCGTCATACTCCTCTCAAACATCCTCATTTTCATCAACAATGAAAGAGATCGCACTTCTATTTAGGCAATCAAACACAATGTGTTCAAAATTATAGCACTTAAAGCACTTCATGGATGGAACAAGTTTGAGAGTGCTAGTGGTCTACACCTTTTCTTCACTCTAAACTTGTTTCTCTCTGGGCATGGTCGGCTTGAGTGCTCCAATGGTTATACTAAGTCTGATCCAAGTGTTCAGCTCTATCACTAAGGTGTAGTGGTCATCTAGAGCGTTGTTGTTTTTTCACATTCAAAGCTTAGGTATGTATATTGAGTAGAGGCCAATATAATTGCAATAGTATCATATTATTGATAGATAGCTTCAGTCCTCAAAAATATCTCACAAATGTGTACTCCCTGATTCTAGCAACTCATATTTCAGCATGAGTTAATGAACTTCAATGTTTTACTCTTGCACAAAGGAACCTTTCTGAGGTAGGTTATAAAATGTTATGGGCATATACTGTCAATAATGAGGGAAAAAGCTTTTACACTACATCTCCTTTTTCATCTTAGAACATATGGCAATCTTATTTTTTCATTCTTGTTGTAAAAAATGCTTCTGGTTCTCCCACCATAGTAAAACATCCATGAGCTTTATGTCTATCATTCTAAATCTTTTGTCTTGAGAACATTTTTATACTAAAAAATTGATTCCATTATTTGAAGTTACTAACTGATTTTATTTGAATTCATACAATCCATAAAATCTGCTAAATACGTCTTTACTCCAAAATCACCCTCTCCTCTACTCAAATCTTGAATCGATGTGGCAGCAGCTCTTCATCACTAAAAACTTACTGATGAAAAGGGTTTCTTTATCTCCAACTGTGTGATTATTGTTTTTTTTTAAGGTTAACTTCTCCAAATTGTCTTCTTTCACAATCAACGAGCCTTCGACTCGCTGCAATTGAAAGACCCCATTGCATGTCCTTAATGAGCTCCTGCACACTTTAAGGATTTTTCTTGGCAACCACTACAAGAAAAGACGTTATAAGCGACGACATTACAAACAGCTCATTTTGTTTCTTAAATAATGGTTGAATTTCTCACGGCTTAGCGACGGATACTGAACCTTTAAAGTTTCTCACGGTTACCACTCTCCAAACTAGCGCTTTTTAACATAAAACATTTCTGACAGTTTACTTAGACTGACCGAACTGGTAGATCATCGGTTACTATCTAAATTAAAACTAACGAGTAGCTACAATAACTAAACCGTCGAAACTTATCCTTTATACTGCCAAAATCCCTAATTCTTCTGCATCGCTCATGATTTCATGCTTTTCTTCCCTCCCCCCTCTCGGTTTTGCCAAATCCTCTCCTCTCCCGCCAAATCAACTACTCTGGCATCCGACCGTCGCTCCGGCTACTTTCCTTCTCTCCCGTTGATGCTCGGCCTCTCACAACTTGCGGCCCACAAGTAAGGTTGCATACATGTAAAAAACGAAGTTTAGGTTTGAGATCTATAAATACTTAGAAGTTGAATGAAATGTAAGCAAATTTTTCTTTTTTTAATTTATTTGGTAGAATGCGTTTAGGGTTTAGAATTTAGCAACTATAGTTGTTACTTGTGTTCGAACAGAATGAGGATTAACAAAATATTTCTCTATTTTAGTTAAGTTGTTACTTGTGTTCGAACAGAATGAGGATTAACCAAATATTTCTCTATTTTAGTTAGATTACATCAGGAATCGGGTTTAAGCCCATATCTTTAGTTATGGATGCTCTTACTGGACATTTAGAGGAGGATGTATTGTGGTGTATGATTTTCTCCAGTGATATCCTTCTTTTGGATAAGACTAGAGGAAGAGCACAGGAAAAATTTAAATTATTGCACAGGAAAATTTTAAATTATTGAGGTTTACATTGGAGTCTAAAGACCTTCGTTTGAGTATAAGTGAAACTGAATCTATGAAATATAATTTTAGTAGTAGTAGCTCTAGTGACAGAGTCGTAACTATAGGTGATAAAATCATTAAAAAGGTGATAGAAAAATACCTCTTGAAGTTAAAGTGGAGGAATGCTTCGAACCTACTGTGAGATAGAAAAATATTGAATTATAAAGCAAGGGAAAGTTTTTAAGATGGTGGTGAGATCTGCAATGCTCTATGATGCAGAATGTTGGCCTTTAAAAGAGAAACATAAAACAAAGTTAAGTGTTGTCCAGACGAGAATGCTTAGGTGGATGAGTGTCGTGACACTTAGAGACAAAATGTGCAATGAATTTATCCATGATATGGTTGGTGTAGCTCCAGTGGAGGGCAAAATTAGAGAGTAGCCCGAGATGGTTCGGTCACATTAAACGTAGATCACCTAAAGATCAGGCAAGGAGTAGATGTTTTAGACTGTGACTTAATTTAAGAAATATGGAGGTAGACCTAGAAAGACAAGGTCATTTTGTATAAAAAATGATCTTAATTGATTAGAATTAAATGAAAATATGACACTCAATAGAACACAATGGAAAAAAAGAATTCATGTAGGCAACCCCATTTAGTGGGATAAAGGCATGTTGTTGTTGTTAGAGAGAAAATGCGTAATGAACATATTCGTATATAGGGGAGTTAGCTCCATTGGCAGACAATTAGAGAGTCGTCTTAGATGGTTTGGTCATATTAAATGTCAACCACCTGATGTTCAGGTTAGGAGAGTAGATGTTTTAGACTCGACTTATATTAAGAAAATTAAAGGTAAACCAAGAAAAACATGGGCAATTTGTATAAAAACATAATCATAATTTGTTAGAATTAAATGAAAATATGAAACTCAATAGGATGCAATGAAGAAAGAGGGTTAATTTATAGTCGAATTTAATATTTACGTTGGCCCCAACAATCACAATGACTTAATTTTTCCAATTTTGGCTTTTGTGGGACACAAAATCAAATTAATTTTTCATTCCTTATTTTGGCTTTTATAGCATATAAAGTCAAAAAATTTACATAAATATCACTAAATTCCTATGTAGTTATACATCTAACACTTAAACTTTGCATTTTAATACAACTTTTCATGTACATGTAAAGTTGTATGTTTGCAAAAAAAGAAAGTTCATATGTTAGATATATAATAACATAAGAATTCAAAGTAGAATTTTCTATCTATAGTTAAGGCATATAGCAATAAAAGATTCATGCTGTGTTGGATCGAAATTTAGTAGGATCGATCCACGATCTGATTTCGCACGAAAGGAAGGCTTATGAATTGATGGCTTAGTGCTTTTAAAATTTATGTTGTACATATTCGGAACTTAAACAAATAAAGTTTATGTTATACATGTGTTATACATGGTTGGTCTATAAATTTAGCTAGAATAGCAACAATCGCTCGAAAATAAATTTTGGATTAAATTTTTTTCGACCTGATTTTCGGTCGGATTGAAAATGGATCGTTTAACATCATATTAATGTTAAGATGTTAGGTATGTCGAAGATCGTTAATCAAACCATCATTGATTTGAAAAACAACTGAATGTATAAATCAATTACGAATTAATGAATTATATAAATTAATATTTATATTTTATGATGTTTGTCTTCGTTTAAAATAAATCTATTCGTTAAATCCACTAAGACGTCTCTTTTTAATATTGTTTGCGGTTGTAGCTGCCCCAACCCTCCCACAGATATATTTGTTTCGTATTTTGTTTTCAACTGTTAAGTCAATCATAGAACTAAGCATTCACTTCGCTGAAACCCTTACAAGATTAATTGCACAACTCGAAATACTTTCTTAAAAGAAGATAATTCATATGATGTAAGATTTTTTATTGTTTCCTCGATTGCAAAATATATTTTCCATTGTTAAAATGAAAGTTCACTTCGAAATCTAATTTTCATTTTTAAGATAAAACTTAACTTAAAAATCTAATTTCCATTGTCAAAATAAAAATTCCCGAAATCTAATTTTTATTTATAAAAATAGAAATTCACTTAGAAATTTAATTTCCATAGTCACAATTCTTATTTTAGCAATACAAATTAGATTTCAAAGTAAAATTTCATTGTGGGAATAGAAATTAGATTTCAAAGTGATTTTTTTTTTTTTTTGCAATGGAAATTAGACTACGCATTGAGGTGAAAACTCTTAGAACATATTAATATTTCCTTCTAAGATTTCACGATGTGCACTTAATCGGGCCTAGGATTTGCAGAGACAAGAATACTTAAATGTATGATTGGCTTTCCACTTGGAAATAAAATACTAACGAAATAAAGTCGGCAAGGTTTGGTGTGGCCATGATGACAGACAAAGTTAAATCCAAAAATATAAAAAAATTAGACTGATTATCGATCTTTGACAGCCATAACAACAATAAGCTGTTAACTTTTCGCTTTCTAGCCAAATTAGGTTCGGATATAAAAAAATTTGATCCAAAATTTTGGCTCGTAACTCGGCTCGTTTATTTCGATTTGATCACTATCCGAGCCAAAATTCGAAGCAATCAATTTTCGAGTGATTAATGTTGTTCGAGTTATCAAAAATGTTCAGTTCTTTTAACAATTTGATCACCCATTATTACGAATTTGCAATTATATCAACTACTAAAATTAAAATTTATGTATTCATTCGAATGCACTTTGTAATGTGTTGATTGTTTTCAAATTTGCAAGTAAATATGAATATTCGTACATCAAGATTGAGGATGTACAATAGGCTTTATCCTGATAAAAAAGGTAACACCAAATAGTTCTTGAATGGAGGAAAGGCCTTCGTGGCTTCAGCATCACAACTTCCATCTTAACTATCTAAGGGTAGGTCTCGATGTTCATGTTCAAAACACAGGAATCGAGCACACTTAACAACTAATGAAGTAAGATATGATTTATATCGTCGGGGGTTTCAGCCTGATTACTAGATCTGGACTTCGCATGGGAATGTTTGACCTTACAACCTTCAGCTCAGTTCCTTCGATGAGGTATGATCCCCAAATGAATTTCACTCAAGTAGATTTGAAGAGACAACCTTTGACGAGACAACACTACATTACCAGAGTTAAGTGCAAGAAGAGACACCAAATCAGGAGGCTCAAACTTTTTAGGATTTACTAAATACTGCTCAAATGCCACTATGGGAGGGATGCACTTCTCATTCTGAGTTATCCGTAGATCTCAGAATGCTACAAATGAAAACAGAGTTTAATATGCCTCGAGAGTGTTTCAATTAGTTTGCAATATTACTAAAAGAGATCAATCCAAACGAAAATTAAGTTCCATAAAACTTATATCAAACAAAAAAACCAATCTCCAAGTCAGGGTTGAAAAATAGAGAAGATTGATTGTTGCATGAACGTATAGATGTTATTTTATAAGTCCAACACAGCATAGACTTAGTGCAGATTCTGTAGTTCTCCGAGATTTAAACCTCAAAATAAAAAAAATAAAAGGCCGAAAGAAGTTCCTTACGCGTACTGCTCCAAACATGACGTGGCATCGTGATAGGTCAGGGGGTATTAATTCAATGAATCATCCTACAGATGGAGAGGCATGGAAAAGTTTTGATCATCTACATCCAATTTTTGTTGTGAAAACACATAACATGAGACTTGGCTAATGCTCGAATGGTTTCTCCCATACAGTTAGACCGCGACACCCTACTCTTGTTGACCAGTGATCGTTACAACTTGTAATCCCCCCCCTAAAGATGTGCATGACAACGTCTTTCTTATTCCTAACCTTGATTATACTAGATCACATTAGTCTTAAAAATCGGATTGATGTATATTTACAGTCACTGATAGATGTGCTGTTGATTCTTTGAGAAAGTGGTGTCATGACTTATGATGTTACCATGAAACAAAATTTTCTAATGAAAACAAAATTGATGTGGACAATCAGTGTTTTT
>NW_018164444.1:19443403-19443997 GCF_001263595.1 Phalaenopsis equestris
AGTGAGATTAGCACAGTCTGCCACATACTAATATATCAGTTGCACCCAGCCGAGTACGAGGAATGGAAGAAGCAGGTTACAACTGGGATGACGTGATATCTGATTCATGGGGATACTCGTCTAGCTACAGTTTCATCTCAAATAGTGTTAAAAGTAGATGGATATTTCTTCTATCAGAACCTGCTTCAAAACGGCAATGTCTACTTGTACGACATATTAGAGGACTTGACGGCATGCCACAAGCCAAAAACTTTGACGAATGACGTCGAAGCTCCCCCAATTGGTTCTCCTCGTAAAGTTGAACCAGTTTCACCCAAACCGGCTTAGTTGTGAGGGTTGAACCGGCCCCTCCCCTCTTTTCATTAGGTGGGAAATTTCTCGCCTTCTTATTTTCATTTCTCACCCATTCTACTTCTATTTATATGTGTTTTCGAACCAGTTTCACCCAAACCGGCTTAGTTGTGAGGGGGGTTGAACCGGCCCCTCCCCTCTTTTCATTAGATGGGAAATTTCTCGCCTTCTTATTTTCATTTCTCGCCCATTCTACTTCTATTTATAAGTGTTTTTAGGTCTTAGGGTTTCAGTTTATGTTAT
>NW_018164444.1:19444097-19444315 GCF_001263595.1 Phalaenopsis equestris
TCCTATGCTATTGCTATGCTCGAGCCCGAGCGGGTTCACTCTAATCCTATGTATCTGGCTTCGTCAATGAACCCGAAGGTCAATCGGTCACAGATTTGAATGAGAATTGCGTATCTTGAGTGAGATGCTTTGCTACAAGCAGGGTCAACGGGCTTTGACTTCGTTGAGCTTCAAAGCATTCCCGCTCCCTTTGCAATCAAATCCCGGAACTACGGGGC
>NW_018164444.1:19444415-19449928 GCF_001263595.1 Phalaenopsis equestris
ATTTTATACCAATATAATGATGACTTGCATTTTCTGTCATAAAAAGCTTCATATAGAGCCATTTCAACACTTGCATGAAAAGTACTATTATTTAAAAATTCTATCAATGATCTATATGATTCTTATCCTCCACCAAAATTAAGAGTGCATAAATGGACTAAATTCTTTAAAATTTGAACTATTCTTTTTTATTTGTCATCTGTTTTGTGGATGAAATATAGTATTGAAAATTAACCTTGTGTCAAAAGCATTCAAAGTTTTCTTTTATAACCAAAATATAATTATATCATCTCTATTTAAAACTATGTATTTTGGCACCACATGTAATCATATAATGTAATCCATACACAAATTTATGAATTTCTAAATTTGATCATTTTTTCTAATTGACAAAAAAAATAAACACTTGGTCAATATATCAATAATAACCCATCTAGCATCATGTCCTTATCTTTATCTAGGCAAACCTATCATAAAATCTATTGATATAACCTCTTATTTCCACTTTAATATTGTCAAGCATCGTAATTAATCACATAGCTTTTAATTTTACACTTTAATTAGCTAGTATGCATGACACTTAACCACAAATTTTGCAATACGTATTTTTCTCAATCCTGATCACCAAAATATTTTCATGAACTCTTGATACATTTTGTTGCTTCTTGGAGGTATTGTATAGCCAAATTAATGTATTTCTTTTGAAATTTTTTTCACAAATTATCAATATTTGGAAAAATCTTGCCTTTTGAGTTTCATTAATTCATTTACATCTATCATTTATTCCTGTAAATTGCTTAACGTAATTTGATTAAAGAATTTTTGAATAGTAATATCTTTGGCCGAAAAACCTCGCATCGTGCTCTTCAAAGTAGACTAAGTCGTCTACTAATTCAACTAGACAATATTCTCATCATTATAACAGAACAATAAAAATTTTGCTTTTTTTCTATCTTTAATTAACTATTTTGTTGATTACTCATTTAATTTGAATTTCTCAAAACTTTTCAGCTCAATACAAATGTAACAACATTTATATCTTCTAGATAACATTGTACATACATTTAAATCATAATCCTTGATAAATTCCTCCATCTTCTATGTCTTAGATTCCTTTTTTTTTTTACTAAATATATATTTTAAACATTGGTGATATGTACAAATATCATATTTTACTCATATAAATAATATAATTGAACTCTTAGTACAAACACGAGTGTCGCCAGCTCCAAATCATGTGTGGAACAATTTATTTTATGATGCTTTAATTGCTTGGAAATATAAATACTTTAATTTTTTTTTATGTTGCGTAAGAATACATCTCATTTAATAATGCATCACTATAAACTTGAAACTAATTTGAACTTGAGTGAATGGTCAGAGTTGTGGTAGTCATTATACGACTCTAGAGATTTTGAATTGTCTCTTTCTAATGATCTATTGATTTAAATTTTACTATCTTGTATTTCAATTTAGGTAATGACATAGTAAACTGAGAATAATCCTCATTAAATCATTTGTAATAACTGCTAAGGCCTAAAAAAAGTCGCAACTTTTGTAACTATAGTCTATCTTGACCAATATATAAGTGTCTTAATTTTATTTTGACTTATTAATATACCTTTTCCACTAATCACATGCCTAAGAAATGTGATGCTCTTTAGCCAAAATTCTCATTTAGAGAATTTTGCATATAGCCTTATTGACCTCACTTTTTATGAGGTATAGTTTCTCCCCTTTAGAAATCTAGGATCTATCCATAGGACTTTCCTATTGACTATTGATTGTCGCAATTATTCAGTTAATTAAGTACCAAAAGATGGCAAAAAACTTGACCCTATTTATATTCAGCGGCTAGTGTGCAAAATAAATATATTATAAAATTTAGAACTAATTAATAACTTACACACTAAGGGTACTACGCAAGTATACGTATCATTTCAAGTAATATAGAGTTTTCTTTAAAAACCTCGTATCGAACCCACAGGGAAGAGAAAAATTTCTATATCAACTTAGAATAATTTCTACTTAAACTTTAATCAAAATTAGTAGGAGAATAATAATATCGAAATGTTTGGAAAATATTGAAAACTAAAGTTTACTAATGTTAATTTAAAGAAAGAAGTAAATGCAGGTTTTCTAAACTACTTATGTGTAAAGAAATTCTAATAATATGCAAAGTCTTTCTCCTTGCCAACAGATCATAATTTGTGTATGAATCAAATATTTAAATGTTAAAATATAGTTTTGTGACAAATAGAAGCATATCAAATCTTTACCCACTTTCGAGCGCATAAAAAACATTGGCTAATCTGAAGTTAAGTTCATAATTCTCCATGTTATGCTGGGTAGGTTCTAGCCTCTCACTTTCAGATTACCCACTGTATCTTCTCTATAGGGCTAATCATTACTTGGGTTCCAAACTAAAGATAGAATTGGTTAAGGTTCTAACCTGCCACCGTAGAATCACCAATCCTACTACCATCAAAATTTATCTCCTTATCTATTTACATTAACCCATGGATTAACTTCTCACCCACAAAATTAATGTGATTCTTACTAGTTAAGGAACACATAGCCCCTCCCGGGTCATTATGCCTCCCGGGTCATTATGGATTAACAATAGTTTTTAACATTTCAATAGGTCAAATCAAAAATGTAAATTAAGAATGAATTAATGAATCATCACAAGTATGGAATAAGAGAAATCTTAAACACTTTTAATCCTACACATGATTACTACTTATTGCAATGAGAACGATAAAGGAAACTACTCATAATTCATGGGAATAACAGAACAAAATTTGATTTATATTAAACTTGAATTTTTCATAATAAAACACAATTTAAACAAAAATACAAATACTTATTTTTAAACTTCACCCTAAGCAAATCCTTTGAAATTTCTTTGTTGTATTCTTTCTTAAATGAACACATAAGAGCAGACAAGACTCTCACATACACACACCCAAGTGGGCGTCACGCCACTCTCTAAAGACTCACAAAAGACTCGACTTTGTAGACTTTCCACCACTAACACCCTTTTTTGGCCAGCCAATGACTATATTAAATAAAGCTCTGAAAATAATCAAGAGTCACTTCAGATACCTTTTCAAAATTCATCCAAATTTAATGTAAAAAATTCATAACTGATTCTGGCGCCTAGGCACCCAACTGTAGAGTCTAAACGCCAACCTTTTAAAATATCGTTTTAATTATCTGGCGCTTAAGTGTCAGGCCAATTTTTATTATCTTGCTCAATTTGAATTCTTTTGGCTCTGATTTTTGCTCATTTTTCTCTTTAAGTCTTTTTTTTGTACTTATAACAAAAAATATGCAAAAACCTTTCATTAAAGCGCAATATCATTAAAAATGAGTATCAAATGCATATGTAAAAGTAGCATATTTTAAGGTGCATCAACTATCCTAGAGGACTAGTGAAGGAACCTACTTCCCTTAGAAACACAAACAATTTCCTTGCTCTTCTTGGAGTTTTACATGGGTAATTTCTTGATCTCTAGTACTTAGAAGGTTGAGACCAATATGTGAAGACCATAAGAGAGTTCCTATAGGACCTTTAGGCCTTAGGGCAACCCTGGGTGGCTTAGTCTTGTTCACACACACACTCAAACCCATCAAACTCACATACTCCAAAAACCATAAAATTACTCACACTTGACCTATCTCCTAACTCCCTTTTGGAAACTCATGTGGGTGGTGCCAAGCCCTTAGCCTTTGGCTAAGATGGCTAGGATCAACATGTAGAGGATCCAAAATGAGTTCTCCTATGGGTTCATGGCTTAGAGGGGTGGCTTCATGGCTTACATGATCATCATATCCAACTAATTCCAATTCCACCAAAATACCCAACCATGACCTTCTACCCCAAAATTTTCCTAAAATTCCCAAAATGCCCCTGAAACCCTAAAATTCCCAAAATGGCCCAATTTCTCAAATTTCCATAAAAAATCATGTTGAACAACTCTAAATCATCCAAATTGCCCAAATTCACCCTAAAGTCCCCAAAATTACCAAAATACCCCCAATTTCAAAAAATTACCAAAATCCCCAATTTCACTCAAAATTTCACCAAAACTCATTTTAACCATGCAATTTCCTCAAATGCACCCAAAATTCTCCAAAACCACCAAAATTGGCCAAAATTCCCAAATTAACCCCAAATTCCTAAAATTCTCAAATCACTCCCATTTTTCATCAAATTCATTTCAAATTCACCCAATTTCAAATCCAAACTGAATTTCATCAAATTCAAGCCCAATTTTAATAAAATTCAAACCTAATTACATCAAATTCTAAACCAACTTCCAAATTCAATCCAACCACCCCAAATTAACCCCAAATTCAATTTTTTTACCAAATTGAGCCACATGATTAATCTAATTTCACAAAATCCATATCTTAAATTTATCATGACAATTTTCAAGACTTATTTGAGCCTTTAATTGGTTTAAGTCCACACCAAACCAAGCCTAATATCCAAAACCAAACCCAAGCTAGATTTTAAGCCTAAATCTAAAATTTAACTCAAATCCCTTGGTTTAGTTAAAAGCTTAATCATCTCAGCCACTCCTTAAACCCTAAGATGCTGATCACATCAGTAAGTCAATCCCACTTTGAGCCATAGACCAATGGTTCCCCAATTTAAACAAACCCCCTCCCTAATTTGGTTAAACCCAATAACCCATGCAACCAACCTTCCTGAGCTCCATGTTTAACATCATTAATCATCCTAACCTCCTTGAGCTAGCTAGCCACCAGCTCTTGCTTAGTCGGCCACCCTAGTTGCCGGAAAACCTAAAATTGAGAATCCTTACCATGGGTTAAACACCAAATTTTACCCATCCAATGTGGCAATCTCTAATTGGTCAATTGCGCCATTTTTCCCTCCACCAAAGCTAACTTGCACCAGCCAATGACACCCCAGAGTCTCCCCCTTGGCCGAAAATATAAATTAGCCACCACCATGACCAAAATAGAAGAGCTTCAAAATCCTTGGGCAAATTTCAAAATAGAAGAGCTTCAAATTGCTTCCAGAGCTTCCCACAGTGATCCTAAGTTCAATCCCACCATCCTCAGCCACTCATTCCCACTACCAAAGCTCAATTTCACCATTGAAATCCAAAGCATTTCTTGGCCTTGGAATCAAACTTCTCAAAACCCCAAATTCATCATCCCATAAGCTTCACCATACTTCAAAGCCACTCCCTCAATCCAAAGGCCCATCTCTTGAGCCCTCTACGATAGTTCAAGGCCAAGCCCGAGCCACCCTTTAGTTTAGCACATACCTAGGCCCAACTAGAGCTAGAACCAGCACTTGGAGGAGGTTCGTAGACTCAATGCAAAGCTCAAAACCAAACCCAATTGAGGCCTCACCTCTTGGGCTAAGGTATAACTCAAATTTCGTAATTTTGTGCTCGTTTTGGACCTTTGTGAAGAAAGTTTACATTTCACGCTCAACTAGTCATATAGATAGGTTCGTCTCACCTAGATGA
>NW_018164444.1:19449964-19453385 GCF_001263595.1 Phalaenopsis equestris
TTGGTTGAGTATCAAGCGAGATATTAGGGTTAGAACGAATCCCAAGGACGGTTCTCAGGTTACGATGATCGAGAAAAATGAGCGGATGACTTTCGTTTCTGCATTTATTGAACGAACAGTCGAGATGGAGCTGGACAGGAGCATTGTACATGAACCGTTGGCACGTGTGGACGTTGTGGTGTAAAGCTCAACCAATCGGCGGAATACACACGATCTTTGGAGCTTCCGAGGTTTGACGTGGTGCCGACTCAGATAAGCAGAAAAATAGTGTATTTGGAATTAAACAATTACATAAACTTTGAAAATCCATATCTTGGTGTAGAAAATTTATAAAAATAAAATACAAATACCTCTGTGCTCAGTGGATAGATGAGAACTTATTAAACCAAAAATAAAAAATATTTGTCAAGTATTTTATTTTAATTTAATTAAATACTCTAAAGAGTAATTAAATCATAAATAATTAAATAATTATCTAAATTAAATAAAATTTTGGGGGCTTATTCTTGATGAGATTAGGAGTGTCCTCTGATTTTTCTAAGGCCAGAGAACACCTCTATGGTCAAAAGTCATAATTTTTAAAATATTTGGCATTATTCTAATTAAAAAATTATAAAAAATAAAATAAAAGTCAGAAAAATAGAAAATCAGCTTAGGTAGGTTTACCGCGGTCAAGGGACCTTAGAAAAAAAATAGATTTGAAGAAAATCTAAATATATTTTATTATTTAAAATTAATAAGATTAATAAAAATTATAATAATATAAAATAATTCAAAAAACCACAAAAAATGAGTGAAATTGGAGGGAATTACCTCGGGACTTCCTTATAAAAACTTGAAAGTTAGAAAAATTAGTTTTAATATAAAAATCTATTTCTAATTAAATAAGAATTTTGGTTTCAAATAATTATAAAAAATAAAATGAAAATTAGAAAATTATGAAAATTTGCTTATAGTGTTGTTTGAGACTAGAGACACTTAGTAAAAATAAAATTGAGGTTAAAATAAAAAGTTATTTTCAGGCATTTCTAAATTTTAAAAAAATTAAAATATAAAAAATTATGAAAAATATGAAAATTCTTTCAATTATCACAAATATCATCCTAAGTACAACAACTCAAAAATATGTTTGTAACTTTTTAGAAGTGTAAAAATATTTTTTAATACCTAAATGTTTTTTTACTTATTTGTGAATCAAATAATTATAAGAAAAATAAAATTTATAAAAATATAAAATCAATTTCTTTGTGTTCTTTGAAGTTAGAAAGACTTATAAAAAAAAATAAAAATGAATTTTTGAAATAAAAATATATTTTTTATTTATTTTTCATTAAAATCAACTAAAAATTATAAAAATTAAATTATAATTGAAGTGTTCAAAAAAACTATTCTTAATGGTTCTTTGACCTACGTAAACCTCTTAAAAATTTCCTAAGGATAAAAGGTATGTTTTAGTTGGTTAATTTAATTAAAATTGAAAATTCCTATTTTTGAACTAAAATAATTATTTAAAAAATAGATAAATAACCGAAAAAAATAAATTCTTCTCTGATATTTTAATTAACCTATGAGTAGGGTAACATCAAAGTTTGAAAGTCATTTGAGTTAAATTGAGAGAATTATGAAGTGGAAAGCTTTAGGGGTAAAATGATAACTATGAAATTTTGAACATTAAGATATAGGTCAAACCAGAGGGATGGGTAATATTGATCATCATTAACTCTTGTAAGTGATTGAAACAAAAAATGTTTAAGGGCAGAAACCAATTAATGTCATTTTTTATAGAATGATAAAAATCTAATTTTCTAAATTGTTGTGGTTTGGAAGTCAGTTACATTGGATGATCCTAATGTTGGATGATAATACAATTTTTAAGAAGAATTAAATTCATTTCATTCAACATTTTTCAAAATTGCAAATCTATCCTTAAGATGTTTAAGATCTCTGTGGTGAACTAGACTTGATCTAGATTCACTTAATGAGATTAGAAAATAAAACATAATCAATTATAGCATCTTTAAAACACTACAAACTCAATTTCAATTGAAGAGCTAAGAATTCCCTAATAACTTAATTTGCCCTTAAGGGCGTCCACCCACATAATTCCTAAATGAAACATCAAATGAAGCTCAGTTACCCTACCCATGGGATAATTAAAACATTAAAGTTTGCTAAGCATAATTTAAAAGACCACAACTAAATCCTAAATTAACTATGAGTGATTAATTCAATAATATGATAAGTTCAACTGAACTCAAAATGATTCAGAGGATTTAAAAGATGTTTAGGGTCATGCCCCGAACAATTTTGCAATCTTTTGAATATTTTGAAGGACATTTAAACATATTATGCTTTTTTGAAGAAAATCATCAGCAAAAATATTAAATGAAAAAAATAATTTTTCTATAATAGGGCCAACACAACCTATTTTATAACATATTAACATTTATATGATGAAATACTTTATAAATCTCTATAATATGAGTTTATTTAAAATCTAACCAAATAAAGTATCCAAATTTACACAAAATAACAAAATTAAATTTGAAGCAGTGTAACAATAGCCTGCATAAAGCTTGATTATTTTTTAAACCATCCTCTTAGATGAAATCCAACTTTCTCTCTCTAAAATTTATTTATTTTTTCTCCTATTTTTCTCATTAAAATGTTATTTGCTTGGAAATAGGAGGGAGTGTAATGTGTAATGAATCCTTTTTAATGGATTGATTAATTTTTAAATAAATTAAAAAAAATATTTTTTTAAAAAATAAATAAATTAAAAGAGAAAATTTTGACTTTTATTGTATATTGAATATAGTTTTTATTACTTATTTTTTAAACTAGTTGGTTTGCTGGTTTACGAGCTAACGAGTTCAGTTGGGATTGCGGCTAGCTCGGGTCAAGAGTCACTTATAAAACCAAGCCTTCGACTCCCATAATTAGATTATGTAAAGAAAGAGGGATTGATTGGTTAAGTAAATCTTCGAAAATTTTTTACTTTCCCCTTAACCAAATTTTAGAGAAAAAATATTAATTTTAGAGTTTGGAGGAAAGCTGCGTCCTGACAACGACTGCATTCCATCGAAATGATAGGAGAGGGAGAAAAAAAATACCTCCTATAAATTGCAGCTGTTATTCTGCATAAGTCCAGACTCCAAACATAACATTTATTGCACTGCCCAACTAAAGCGAAAATACAGAGATGATTTATAAAAAAGTTGAGGGATACCGCCCGTCTTGCAAAACATGATGAAAATCAAAGAGTCTCCCACTAATAAAAATGGAAGCATATATTGGTTTCTACAGCAAGGTACATTATTCATAAGCAATGAATCAGAAAAAAACATAAATGAAGGCGCTGCAGCTAATACCCCGCGCTGTAAATCAGTCAAGATCTACAGATCAATGAAGAGAATGTTCG
>NW_018164444.1:19453716-19470790 GCF_001263595.1 Phalaenopsis equestris
CTAGACCTCAACCAAAAGTGAGGTCAACAATCATTAACTTTAGTAAAAATGGGATTGCATGGTGTTTGGTCCGGAGATCAGGCGCACGTATGAGAACTGAAATGAGGGATTTTAAATATTGGTTCGATATAAAAAAAGTTTCTAACGACTTTCCAACAATCAATTGACCATGTTTTATTAAGTTCATAATAACAGATTGGAACTGCCGACGGGATCCTCCTTCGGTTACAATAGCTCAACCATCAGTTATTAATGGCCGAAGAATCTGTGGATGTCTTTCCTATAGCTTATAATTGTAGTTTTATAATTTGCTATGTACCAACGGTTTGAACCATCAGTGACTATCTCGAGCCCATTGAAAACGTCATTCACTTATAAGTTATGGTTTAATCTATAGGTAATCTATCAGAAACTTGATTCACTTATAATCGTCAATAATCTGTCGGAAATAAACAAAAATTTCTCTACACGTATTAGATATTTGGTTTTTCTGCCATATTTTCCGTCATTTTTAACTATTATCCCTATAGTGTTTGAGAGATCATTCGTTTCTCGTGAAATTGAATCACACTCAATTCCGTATACTATTTAGTCAAAATTTATACTTACGTGAATTATCAATACTTCATTCCATTATGATCCAATATCAGATATTTACATTGAAATTATTAGTCTCTATATAACCCACAATGAAAAGTACCTAATATTTATGCTTTAATTTTAAACATAAGAAATACAATATAAAACTAGCCGTTATGTTTAATGTAGAGATAGACTATGCTAAAGATTATTAGGTATGGAGAAAAACAATTCTATGAAAAAGGATGAAGAGTATGAATTGAGTTGATGATTAAAGAGCATTGATTTAGTTGCGCAATTGAATAACTAGTTTTATATGTGTTGAGAAATTAGAGCGAAGAAAAATAGTAATCGACACAAATTCAGAAGAACACAGAGATTTAACGAGGTTCGGCAAAAAAGATGCAAAGATGCATACGTCCTCGGGAGCAGAGCGGCGACTTTCTTTTCAATATTCAGAAAAGAATACAGAATACAATATTCAGCTCTCTCAAGACCTAAGATTACAAACATATCTATTTATAATTTTAGAGTAAACCCTGCAGTATAATATGTAATTACCAAATTACCCATGTACCGTATAGTGGGGTGTTGACCCAGCACCCCCAACCCACATAATGTAACTTCCCGATTTGGACAGATTCTTCCGCTTCGCTCCGCTCTGCTCAGCTTCGTTCTAGCGTTTGTCTCTATATGGTATATGAGCCATATCATAACAATATGTGCTCGGTTTTTGTTTATTTATAAGTTTGTAATTTCAACATTGAGTTCAATTGCACCGTTTATTTAACTAAAAAAAAATGGCATTTATGTCCTATTATTATGTTGTGTATATACATACATTTCAATTTTATATAAGATTTTTATTTTTTTGTTTTTTTGTTTTGCGTGTATATACATACATTTCAATTTTATATAAGATTTTTATTTTTTTGTTTTTTTTTTTGCTGCCCCCCTAAGTATATATGTTCTTAAATATTCATAAAAATATTTTCTCTTCTATGCATATAAAAATATAGTTATAGAACACAACATTGGGTGGAGCAATCCTCATTACCGAGTGGACAAGCACTTTGGTTCATCAAGTCAAGATGATATAAGGCTAGTTGGTTCATGAGGTCGAGGAGCATCCTTCGGTCATAGAGGCTGACATACTATGTAACCATATAATAATTCAAAAATAATAATACATAGGGGTGCAATTGCCGTGCAAGTGAGTCAAGCCAATTCGTGAGTAAGCTCGAACTCGACTTGTAAGTGGCTCGTGAATTGAGCTCGATGAGCTAATAAGCCAAGCTCAAGCAAGCCCCAACTCAACTCAGCTTGTGAGTGAAGCTTGTTTAAAAAATAATTAATAAAAAATATATTAAAATTCAATATTTTTACTCAAATTATTTAAAATGTTTAAGTAATGATATTTTACATTTTATATCAAGTTATTTTTATTAATTTTCTCTTAAATGTTTATTTTATTTGTAATTTCATCATAATACTAATTTTGATTAATATTGTTTTCTCTATTTCACACTAAAACAAGCAGCTCGATTTCATGCTCGAACTCGATTAATCAACCAAGTTCAAGCTCAAGCTCGCCTGAGGCTGGTTCGAGCTCGTAGGGACTCACATCACAAGGATCTTATGGGAGTAGGGAGCTCATGTGGCACTTGCTAAAGAAATTGCATTGAGTGGCGGATAAAGCAAAAGGAGGAAGCAGAAAAAGATGACGACGATGAGATGAGTGTATTTTACTCCTTATCAATTTTCTTCATATAAAAACTGTATGAACCCAGCTGTTTAAAATCTTATACTTCAATTATATTGCAGTTTTCAATGTTGGATGCTGTTGGTTTGTTGTTTTATATTTGTTATATTGATGGTCATTGTCATTAGATGATTGCTATATAGGTTGTATTTTTAGTAGTTGTTTCGTCAGGTTGATAGCGGCAGGAAAGCAATAATAAGCTAATATCTTCGAAATCATTGAGGCCACTTTTTTTTTTCTCTGCATTGCTATCATTTTAAAAATTTGGGATAATTGCATATAGCTCATCTAAAATTTTGATATTTACAAATTAACTATCTAAGTGATTTTTTTTTAATTATTGAACCGTTGTGTATATCGACAATATGTCAGCAATAATCGCAAAGACAACTTGTGGATAACATAAGTGGTGATGTGGCCCCATTGGATCTACCAAGGTAGGCCTATTCTAAACTATATGTTTAGCTGATCAACCCACGCGCATAAAAAAAATAGAGCACCTCAGAAAGATATGAGAGTAGCCCATCCTTGAAGAGTTTATTGGACCGGACTTACTCAGATGAATATATCGCTTCTAGACCTGGCCTGACGGCCATCGGAACCATTTCTATTAATAGGATGCCCATATCATGAATAAGAGTTATTCAAACCTAATGTTCATTAATGTGCTATTACTCTCTCTCTCTCCCCCTCTTTCTCTCTCCCATCCTTCAACATCCTATTCCTTAGTCAGGTCTCTCGGACATATTTGGATTCATAAAAAAAGAAAAATTTGAGTCCAGGTTTGATCATGAATTTTGATATTGTTTGAGCGAGAACTTACAAACTGATGAAAGAAAATGATCGATTTATAAATAATAAATTTCAGATCATCTGTATGTAATTGTCATAAAAATTTTATTCATTAATTTTATGACTAATTATTCGTTCACAAACAGATTTACAGCTAGAAAACCTCTTTCTTCAATAAATAAATCGGCCCTAAAAAAAAACTGTATTTCTGTAATATTGAAACCATCACCAACATGCAATAGCTGCGTGCAAATCGCGTGGACTTTACAATCATCTAATTTATATCCATAAACCGACATTTAAACCTTCGAAGCACTAAGCCAGACATGTCTTTTATTAATCTTTGTCAAGTACTGTACTTTTTCTCATTGACAAAACCTACTCTTTAATTATGAACAACTAGACCCTGTTTTATATGGTAATATGTATCATATAAACACAATCATGTAGCCCCATGAACAACCAATACCCCGCATTAAACGCCGAGATAACTTGTAATATTCATTTTTGTATTATCATCTACCAATGACTTCTAAGTGCGCCGCACATGCCACCACCTTCCCTCAGAATTGCTTGCCTTATTAGCTCTTCGCAACATTTATTTTATCCTTTATCAATAATTTTAACTTCTCTATTATTAATGTATCTTTAACATATTATTATGCTAAATTACATTCAAAAGCAATCTGGCATTTCACTTTGTTATAGCACATACCATTTGTGATAAAATCAATACTAGAAGTAGGGTGATAAAATCAATACTAGAAGTCGGGCGAGGGAGGGGGTGGGGGGTAAACGAGCCGAACAGGAGCGAGCCCATGATCAACTCATGTTCTGCTCATTTATATTTCAAGCTCAAAAAGTATGTTTATGTTCGACTCGTTTGCTTAGCGAGCCGAACACGAGCTGTTCACGAATCAAGAATCGTTTTGACAACCTTAATCACATATCTATAAGACGTTAAGAGTTGGAGCAAAATTTAAAAAAACATCGTTTGAATCTAATTTAATAATTTTTATTCTTTTTTCTTAATTAAAACTTTTAATTGATTATAAATCTTTGTAGCCTTGTAGTCAATTAATTTTTTTGAAAGTACTAATCAATATTTATATATATATATATATATATAATTGATGAGTATTATTTCAAACCAAAATGAGCCGAACATGAACGAACAAAACTCTGTTCTTGTTCGCTCGTTAACTTAGCGAACGAGCCGAACACGAGTTGTTCACAAACAACGAGCCGTTTTGACTGCCTTAACTAGAAATATATTAACTTGGTATACAAAAGTTATTTAATCCACCATATCATATAAGTTGTCTCAGGCGCAATATTTACATTTTTTAAAAAGAAGGGGAAAAAAAAACAAAGAATGTCAACATGTTTATCTAGCTAATTTTCTTGCAAGCATCAACTAATCCTACAAAAACTCAATTATAATTCTCAAATCTTAAACAGCACTTGATTGGAATCAACCAGCTTCCATGCCAGCTTTCAGACAAGGAATTTTAAATAAAGATAACGCTTGTATAAAACGTGAAAAGCTTTGGTAGATAACATCATTTGATCAGAAGCACATTGCAATGGCCTCTCACCTGGATCTCTTCAAGCTTCTGCTTCCTCTCTCCCTTCTTCTTCTTCTTTCCTCGAGCTTAACAGATGCTGAAGGACTGAAGGTTGGATTCTATTCAAATAGCTGTCCCAAGGCTGAAGCCATTGTGTACAAAGAGATGAAGAGAGTCATGAAGCTAGCTCCAAGCCTGGCGGGGCCATTGCTGAGAATGCATTTCCATGATTGTTTTGTAAATGTAATCAAATATTCAATCTATTTGTTATATATGTTGATTAAATATATTTGTAATATTGTTGATAAATCATTTTGCAGGGATGTGATGGCTCTGTTCTGTTGAATGGAACAACAAGGAGCCCGGCGGAGAGAGATGCGATACCAAACATTAGTTTGAGAGGATTTGGAACGATCGACGGAATAAAGGAGAAGCTGGAGAAGGCTTGCCCGGGGATCGTATCTTGTGCTGATATCTTGGCTTTAGTGGCCAGAGATGCTGTTGTTCTGGTATGATACACAGATAACATACATTATACATGTTCTCCAGTTAAATTAAAATTGACTATGCAGAAAACATTGCAATTATCTACTTACTACAGTTTTCTGCAATATGGCAAGTTATCATGCATACAAATGCAACACTTTATCCATCAAAATGCTCTTGATATATAATTAAGGGATGCAACTAGTTATATTCATAATATGTTAAATCCTTCCTAGCTCTAAATATATGAATTATAACTCTCTCTCTCTCTCTCTCTCTCTCTCACACACACACACACTCACTTTCTCTATTCATAAGAGCTGTTTTAGAAACAAGGGTAAAATGATCATTATTTTAGAAACAATTGTTCAACAGCTGTTCTTATACAGCTGCAACAAACAGACAGTCAGCTTCCCTCGGCAGCTTTCTGGGGTAGCACAATTATAGCTGAGAAGCTACAGCTACGTCAAATAAAGCCTTAGTCTCTCTCTCTCTCTCTCTACATATATGGATATATAACTACGTTGGATTCTTTTGTGTTCAGACCAATGGACCATATTGGGAAGTGCCCACCGGACGGAGAGACGGTCGGAGATCTGTAGCCCTAGAAGCCCTCCGCAATCTACCTCCACCATTCTTTAACTTCTCTCAAATACTTAATGGCTTCTTCGTTCCAAAAGGCTTGAATGCCAAGGACGTCATTGTTCTCTCAGGTGCCATTTCAAGCTTCCATACTTATAATAATTGTAAATGAAACCAAGCTAAACTTCTGGTTCAAAAAATTTTGATTTCCTTAAATTTCATAAAAATAATTTTCTTTTGATCAAATATAAAAGTCAAACGTGAATTAATTGTAATACTATATATTTGTACATATGTATCTTAAGATACTGACTGGAATTTTGGCCTGAGTTAAACTTCAGATTAAGATATCATCAACAAAATTTATATTCAGAATTAACTCCGTTGGAGAGCAAAATGTCGTGCAAGTTGATTTGATCGATCGAGAGCTCAGATTGCCAGATTGTTGAAGCCAAGGAAATATTAGGTCAGGACTCTTAATGCATTAGAAGTCCAATGATAAGGCGCCACGTGTCAAATGATCCCACCGTAATATACTTTTTTTTAGAACCACTTGACACGTGGCGCTCTATCATTGGACTCCTAATACATTAAGAGTCCTGATCTAATATTTTTTCTTTGGAGCCATTGATGACATAAACTTTGACTTGATCCCTTGTAGGTGGTCACACCATTGGCACCTCACACTGCTCATCTTTCAACGACCGTATATACAACTTCACCGGCAAGGGAGACTCCGATCCCTCCTTGGACAAGTTCTACTTGCAAAAGCTGAAGGATAAATGCAAGCCAAAGGATGCCACCACCTTAGTAGAAATGGATCCTGGCAGCTTCAAAACATTTGATGCAAGTTACTACAAGAATGTGCTAAAGCGCAGGGTTCTGTTCACTTCTGATCAGTCTCTTCTTGAGTACAGTGAGGCTAAAGCCTATCTTCAGCGTCAGATAAATGGCTCACCTTTAGAGTTCTTTAATGATTTTGGTGTGTCCATGGTGAAGATGGGGAACATTGAAGTTTTAACAGGAAGTAAAGGTGAGATTAGGAAGAAGTGTGCTGTTGTGAATTACTAAGTTAAGATTGTGAAAAGTTGAGTGGAGTGTTTGTTTGGTTGAAATCACAATAAGTAACCGATTTTCTTCTGTGGTGGGTTTGGGTTTTCATATTCTTTTATTCTGAGAGTTCATTCAATTGTATCATATCAGAGTTGGAAAAAGAAATCATGCTTTTGTTATTGAATGGGTTGTTGGCCGGAGAAGCGATTTTTATTTTTTATTATGGTGGGTGGATTTGATGTGATTACATTAGAAGTCACTTAATACAATCTTGTTCGTTCTAATCAATGCAATTATAGATATGTTGATTGGCAGGATCCAACCTCTCTTTGAATCTGGTTGTTTACATATTATTAACAATGAAAAAAAAGGTATTGATTATTATGGGTTAGTTTTGATACTGATCGTTCAAAGTTGGTAGCTTATAAAATAAGTTAAATGTAAAGCAACAAAAAAATTAAATTAGTGGTTATGGAGTAAGTGTATGATGGGGGTTACAAAAAGTCTTTCGTAGTTGTTGATAATTAATGTGTACTCGTAAATATAGGTCTACTCAACCCGAATCATATTTTTTTCGCTTCTTCATCTCTCTATTACAGCAACTTTATAGTTCATCATACTTATTCATAGGTTTAGAGTAATTTCCTTCAAAATATGTATGCATGTTAGTACTAAATAATATGTGATTATAATGTATTTGTGAAGAGTGTTTGACCTCATGAATTCTAAATTCAGGTTTGCTTGGTTTGGAGCAAACTAATTAAAGCATGAGGCATATGTTTGAGCTTGTTTTTTCTCTATGTTTGTCCTCAGTCGTTTGTATCATAATGGAGTTTCAAGAAAACAATTCATCTTTTCCATATATATAATATATATAGCTTTCAAATTTAGCTAATTCAATCTATGCAAGTAGAGCCGAAAGGTCAATTCCACAATTTGATTTGATATCTATTAATTAAAGATAAATAATATATTGTGTTATTTTCCATCAAAATTGTTGTGTATGAGCTGATTGGCAACAGCAAGGAGCACAACAAAATATTTATCTGGTGTGGTGCACCCTCACGGCGCACCCGCGCTTATAGACAGAGGGAGTTGCGCGTTCGTGCCCATATGCGGTGGTCTGCCGCACCCCCACGTCGGGCGCACTCGCACCGGTTCTAATGATTCATCCTGAGCGATGAAGATAATTATGCCGCTATGTAAGCGTGACCATGTTGTTGGACAGTTCATCGAATACGATTCCTTAAGTTCTCAATTTCGAGCGACAAAAAGTACATTCTCTCACATGTGGTGTTTTGACAAGGTTCTTGCGAATGAAAGAAGAGTCGAGCAGGATTTTAGCATTTAATTTCTCTTGTGAGGAATTTTTGACACCGTCTGACCGTGTTGAGTCAACGATTCGACAAGTATTATGTATAAAAACTCTGTGTATATTTTTAAGGAAATGAGTTGGAATTCTTCTCGCATCTTATTCGTTCTTACTCTTGTTTGTTTTTTTTCGTTTTTATGGGTTGCACTTTCTTAATTGGAATAATTTATGGATGTTCGAATAAATGGTCTAGGTAGGTTGTGGGTTTAGCGTCTTTATTAGTTATCCTTTAACTGTGCTCTCGCTTGCGTCGTTTTGCCATTAGATTGTGGTTTCTGAAGTTAGGCCAACCAAGGTTATTGCGTCGTTGCGGAATTATTGGTTTTTAATTCACGCTAGGTCGGGCGACTTTGGCGTTGCGGTTCTCTCGTATTCGATTTGTGCTCAGACGAGTGATCTTGGCGCCCTGGCTAGGGGTCTTCAGCATTTAGGTGAGGTTGGGTGATCTTGCCTCCACAGTCTGACACTCTTTGATTTGTGTTCAACCAGACGATCATGGTGCCACAGCTAGCAGTCTTCAACATTTAAGCGAGGCAGGGCGATCTTGGTGCCATATTCTGCTGCTTTTTGACTTGTGCTCAGCCAGACGATCCCAGTGCCACGGTTGGTAGTCTTCAACATTTTGGCAAGATCTCGCGGTCTTGGCACCACGGTCTGACACTCTTCGATTTATGCTCAATTGGGTGATCTTGTGTCGCGTATGATAGTCTTCAGTATTTAGGGGAGGTTGGTCGATCTTAGCACCACGGTCAGTCGCTTCGATTTTTGCTCAGCGGGGCGATCTTGGCTTCGTGTTTAGCAGTCTTCAACACTTAGACGAGGTTGGGTGATCATGGCACCACCGTCATCCACTCTTTAAATTATGCTTAACATGGCAAACTTGGCACCATGGCTGGGAGTCTTCAACATTTAGGCTAGTTTGGGCAAACTTGGTACCACTGTCATTCTTCGATTTGTGATTAGCCAGGCCATCTTGACGCCATGGTTGGCAGTCTTCAACATTTAGGAGAAGTCGACAATCTTGGTGCTATGGTCTTCGACTTGTGGTCAGTAGGACAATCTTGGTGCCACAACTGACAGTCTTCAACATTTAGGTGAAGCCGAACAATCTTGGTTTTATGGTTTGTTGTTCTTCAATTTGTGTTCAGTCGGACAATCCATATCAACATCATTCAATTCTTCATTTCTTATTGATATTAGGATTATAACTAATCATTTCACATTAAATACATTGAGTGTACGATTAAATAAATTATTACGAACTTCCATCCAAACAAGAAGCATACTAAAAATACAAAGTTGTATTAATGTTGGATTAATTCATGTGCCCATTATATGGACTAGTAGACATGGACTGAATTGAAGGCTTGGAAGATTAAAAGGCTATGGTATCAAGCATTTAATATGAAGCACAAACTCTCCAATATGCATAATATATAAAGAAGTGAGTAAGGCCAATCAATCGTAGGATGATTTAAAATAAGAAAAGCAATTAAAGATATAGACCAATTAATTTCTTTGCGCGATGGTTCCTATCATAACAAGCAACCAAAATCACAAATTTAGGGAAAATATACAAATTGTTGGGTTATTTTTTAATCATTTTCTTAGTTTCTAATTCAATCAAAATCTAACTTAAAAATTAATTAGGTTTAAATGACAAACTCAAAACCTACTTATTTAACCCCAACCAAAATTTTATTAGGTTAAATGTCAGAATCCTAAAAGATCTTATGTAGAAAGCTATGAACATCAGATCATAATGTTGTATGGATCAAATTACTGTCTTCTAGGAATTCAAGAGGGAGGGCTTATAACTTGCAAATACTTGGAGATGTAAAATCTTGAATCCTAATATCATGTGGTGATCCTGCCCTAACATAGAGATGATGAGGAAATATAATGAACATGATTATAATTTTTTTAAATACTAATTTATTTAGTCAAAGCGATCCTAAACCAACTTCACATGATTTTTTTTTTTTTTTGGTTAGAAATCAATGAAAGAAGATAGTTTGCACTACTATTTTATATAATAATTTTATTTTAATTTTAACTTTTAACTATTTAAATTATAATATTTTCAACCTTAAGAGCTATTTAGTTAGATGTTTTCAAAGTGCACGTAATTTAGAAATATAAAATTATTAAAATGAATGCATTTTAGAAATACATGTTATTTGATTGGATATAAATCAAATGTATTGAAAATTTAATATTTTTATTGTGACATATTTGAGGGGAGGGGGGTTTCAAATATTTAAAATAAATATAAAATATATTTTTTGATATTTTAACCTCTTCAGATTTTTTTATTCAAATTAAAATAAAAAAAATAAAAAATACAAATTAAAAAAAAAGAAAGTTATGCCCAAAAAAGAATGCATTACAGGCAATCCAAATTATGACATACATAAATTGCTTGGAACCGTCCGATATTAATCAACCGGTCTACACAATTCCGAAATGTTTCTTGTTGCAAACCCTAGCATCGGGGTGCTCTATAAAACATCTTATAAGCGAACCAATCACCGAAGAACGAAAAACCTGTTCTCGGTCGATTCTCGCCGCTTAAATGCCCTTCTTTGTTCTATTTCTCTGATTTGTTTTCTTCACTTTCGATCATCTGGTATGTCTTTTGTGTGCATCATGTTGATTTCAAATTTATCAGTTACTGTCTCCGCGATGAGGAGTTTCTATTTGGACTAGAGTTTCTGATCTGGTTTTCTCAACCAGAAATTGAAGACTAACCCTTGGCTGTCTGAGCGAAACAGTAACGATTCCTCTTTTGGACGTTTTTTGACTTTCTCTTGCTTATTATCTGATTTTGAGATCCTTATCTAATGATACAAAACCATTTTTTTTTTATCTGTTCAATTGTTTGACTGAGTTTTTTTCCTTATTCATAAGATCCGGGTTTTTGCATGCATGCTTGATCTTATTTGATGGCGTCCATTACCAATTCCACTGGATCTTTGTTCCTTTTGGTATAATGGCTCGGACGCTACATGAAATTTTTTATGTGGTTATCCTGATCATTGGCTTAAGTCGGGTTCCATCTGATCCTGGAAACGCCACTTATATCTCCTAACCCTAATTTTTCTCTGTTCCTCCATTTATCTAAAAGATCGTTGGTATGGAGTGTTATGTGCTTTTAAAAAAATGGTGATTTGTATGTTTGCTAACTAAGAGTTTTCTCCCTTTTAAACATATTAATATAAATTCTATCCAAATTATATTACATTTAAGACTTTATTTTTAAGATAATAAGAATATTTAAAAAATAATATTTTTTGGTTTATATTTGGTGATTTCTTATTATTAATATCTTAATTGTTCATTATATTTGTTCATTAGGAAAGTCTCAATGTAGGCTTCTTTCGAAGTTTAATATGATATCACAATGTTTATCATGGATGTTTAATCTTGACAAAAAAATATGAATTAATTAACCTTATTAAAAGAGAAGCTTAAGAGAAGTATTTTAAACAAATTTGGAAGTAAAGCCATCTTATTTTATATTCTATTGAGCCCTATAGTAAATATAGCTCATTTGATTTCCTCATTTATGAGGATGGTCTAGTTTCTCACAATCATAATCATATAACACAGGATCAATTAAAATACAAGTGGAAGTTTGTGGAGCACTTTGGCAGCATGGTACATTATAGTCAAGCCATTATTATTATGCTGCAAGCTTCTTTAAAAGCTCACACAAATGTTAGAAAATAATTTGAATGATTTTGACTTGAGAATTTTTATAATTTAAATCTTTATGTATAATATTTTAATGACCTCTTTTTTTTAATAAGATTGATAGCCTTTTTCCGAGTATGGCCTAGATTTGTCTAAAGCAAAGAACCCAACTTGACCAAGTAACCCATGGGCTAGTCAAGTGTGGGGATGGTGGGTTGTAGGTAGGTTTTATCAATCAATATGTCTTAAGGTTGAGATCTTGGATTTGATTTCAATAAATATTTTAGAGGAGAAAATCTAGGAAGCTACCCAAAATATAAGAACTACTAAGATATCTAGCTTCAAGCTAGAAATAAATCTTACTAATTTTCATTTGTTTTTAATCAAATTTATTACATAATGTATTATTCTTTATATGACATTGCATCATGAAGCTTGGGATGACCCTTCTTAATGCATTTTAAATTTCGAATTGCTCCAATGCACCAAACTACTTAGTTGAAAAAAAAAAACTCTTAAAATTGTTTTATATTTTTAATTTTCAATAAATTTTATTCAACTCAACCTAATTTTCCAACTAATTGATACTTCAGGAGGCTATAAAAATACAACTATTTTAATTTTATATTAAATAAATATAGATTCTTCCATGCTAACATCTCACATCATTCTCCTATTCTATAAGAACTTTAAAAGGCATAAAGATGCCAAGTGAAGAAAAACAATACAAATGCAAAACAATAATACACAAGGCTACTACATAACAACGACATTGTCATGAAAATAATAATGATAAATCCTAACACATACTGGGGTAGTGGTGAGGAACATAAAATTTACTTGAACTTGAAGAATAAGAAGCCACAGTACATGGTAGATCTGATTACACATATCTTTAAACCTCACAGCAGGCAACTTTTAATGCTTTTCTAAAATGGGTTGTACATATTAAAATAGGATTGTCATTAACTTAAGTCTTTGAATGATTAACAGCGAGAAAATATTTAAAATTCAATGAGAAAAAAAACTATTAAGAGGAGAGAGTTTGTAAAAAGAAACAGAGGAAAGAAATGGCATTATGTAAGTTTAGGGACAACCCATCAGTCTTCCAGAAAGAAATGCATGAATCAGCAAACTAAACATCATATGCATGCAAAAGGATCTCATTTGTTTTGACACCAAATTGGTTGTGTAGGATGAAGGAAGAATTTTCAAACATTTTTTCATGGGCGGAGATCTTGAACTTCGGTCTCAATGATTATTTTCTGGACGAAAAAACCACAGAGCTATCCAAAAGGGAAAGGTCACCAAGCCAAGCCTGTAAGAGCTAACAAGCTCTAGCTTCATGAGAGGAATGTATCTCACTAATTTTTATTCATCTTCAACTCTAGTTCATTATATGAGGCGTGCTCTTAATATAATCTTGCATCATGAAGTGAAAAATTAAATGCGACAAATATTATATAATAGTAATTAAATGAAATTTGTTGTTGTAAAGTGATATATTACGTGCTGTATGACGATTCAATACATATAGATAAGAGGAAAAAATTGATAGAGAATAACTATAGTTTTTACATGGAAACCTCAAAAGGGTAAAATCATGAGACTTAACCTAGTTGAAATGATTTAACTATTTTGATGTAAGTTACAATACCCTACCAGCCCTTGAATAGCTTGAAGCAATATTACACAAGTAAGGGTTATTAAATTGAGGAGTGGCGAGATATATTGGGTAAGTGGTCAAGATTTGGTTGTTCTAAAGGAAGATGAACATTAGAGGTTGTATGTCAGAAAATTTGATGTCAATGTCGTCGGTTGCTGTAGTGGTCCGACAATAGTGATGGTCATGGTCGGGGAGTGGAGGTCCGTGGTGGCAGTGGCCCGACATTGATGGTTTGGTTGTGACAATATATGCACCTTCTCCATACTTACATAATACGACGAACATATGCACATTACATAATACAATGAACAAACCAATCATACATACATTATTAAATCAAGAATTAACTAAAGCATCGGTGATATGCTCTCGCAACACAGTCATAACATATGCACCTTCTCCATCACCAACACTGCTATTGATGATCTCATTCTTAGTTTCCATCATCGATTCTTCCAAGTGATATTCATATACTTCTGAAGACACCGATTCGTTATCATCGACACTTACAAAGTAAATGTCGGTATGTGAATGATGGTGTCGTAGGTAATGACGAAGTGTCATTATCGCGACAACAATTCTAACTTATTTCTCAAACAAATATACTGGCATATCCCTTAAAATAAACCAATTTTTTCTTCCAAACTCCGAAAGCCCTCTTGATCACACCTCTTAGTGATGAATGTCACTTATTAAATATTTTTTTTCATCCACACTGCTTGACTAGCACTTTCAAAGTCTAAAATGTGATATCTTATGTTGGAAAATGATTTTAGAAATCCCAGTTGTAGTGAATATCCGACATCCACTACATAGTATTTCCCTATTACGACAATCAACCATGAGTTATTATGTGAAACTTTAAGATAAGGTATAAGGAGGACTTATCCAACCTAGAGGCGATAAGGGAAAATTATGAATACAGGAATGTGTCGTAAATGTGAGAAAATTCTAATATCATGAGCATTGTCTTTCCAACCAGCAATGACAAGTAACATATTGAAGTTACATTGTTTCATAACATTCTGTGTAGGTGAATCACAACATTCAAAATATGTAACATTTTTCGACATTTGGCACACGTGCATGAATATGCGTGCCATCAATGACACAATTACAATCTTATATGAAATGGTAATAATTTTAAATTTGAAGATTTTTTTTTTACTTTTGATGAAAAAAAGATCTCTATATACCTTGAAGTATGATATCACAAGATATTTCTGTAGAAATATTTTGGAAAGTTTGGTCTTCAAGCTTGATAACCCTAGAAGAAATACCTACCAATGCATTTAAACCAATAGAGAAATATCTACTATGGTCTCAGATGAGTTTGAAATCTCGCATGTTGACCTTATTGATATTGTGTGATAAGATGTAAAGTGTTATGCTCAATACTTTTTTCGAAGTCATTCTAGAGAAGCCAACGAGATCGTGATTATTGTGTAGTTCATTCAACAGATCAATAAAATTATTTGGCTCATACGGAACATAGTATGGTATCTACTAGGGTGTCCCCAAGAAAATCATTGAACCATTTGTCCCCAGTAAATGTTGACATCATACATGACATGCGAGATATAGATGATTCATAGTATGCAGTAAGTACATACACAATTATTGTAATAATTTTCTTGCAACACTCTCCACGTACTTTCTCAATAAGATTCACAGCTGGAAAAAGATTTGACAATAAAATATTAAAATTGCTTAAGTCAGATTATATCACCCATTACATTTGCTAGCATTAGTAATAGTAATCTGCCAATAATACATCATAAATGAAAATAGACTAAAAGCATGTGTTCAGCCACATAAAAAAGTTATTACACAAAAATGTCAAGTACACTCCACACAGAACGCAAATATACAATAATAATCAGGCGTTGCAATTTTCATAAAAGAATTTTTAAGTAATGGACCATCCTTTTAGGTGTCATGGACGTGAAAATATCCTTCTTTATCTTATCTTAAATTAGCTTTAGTGTGTACATATACAAGGACATATCTTCAAAAACTTTCAATATTTGTTCAAGTATTTTTATTTCATCAAGGATAGATGAAGATTGTTGTGCATTGGTGGCGTCATAAGATAAATTCATACATGTTGTAACTAGCGGATATTTGGCTTCTTAAGTACACATGACCAAATTTTTTAGTATGACTTTCTCTTGCTTTTAAAAGGTGGTGTCATAGCATTTCTAGATTCACTAATATCATTTCTGGCATGCGGTGATATCTCAATAGGATGAATCAGACTATCTCTAGGCTCTTTTAGACCCTAAGCAGTCGCATAAACCTACCAAACATAACATTTAACTTCTCTAGCTCTGGTTCGATTCCACTAAATTAAATTTTTTAGCACTTGGTAAAACCTGTCATTCACATAATCAGAAGAAAGAAGTTATGTATAATAAGTTTGCAACCCAGGAAAATTTAAATATATGTCTTAAAATAGATTTGACCTCTAATTTCTCTTTCCACCAACCTGTTGATGCATCTATGGTGTTTTTAATTGGATCTCAACTAAGGCTAATGGATCCTCTTTTGAGCTCTCCCAAATCTTCCAGTCCTTTCTTAATTGGTCCAATTTATTATTCATGCCTCGCCTTCTAGTTTTTTCATGAAAATTATTTGTAATTTTACGCCAACCTTCTTTGTTGAAATGTGCTGTTGGCTTATTCTCTAATTTAATTTCTTTTATACATATATCACAATTGTTTCTTTGTCCCAAATAGCAGATGTCGTGTCATCCCTTGTATTGCTCATTTGTTGACATAGTTCAAAAAAAAAAAAGCAAAGAGCATGTAACAAAACAAAACAAAAAAAATAAAATTAAACATGACACCATGTCAATCTAAAAAGATTGACATTTGTGAGGAACCATTAAGCAAAAAGGCGTGCTTCTTTCAAATAAATGAGATTCCAACAAGACCACACCGACACTAAAGATCTCCACTCCAACTATATAGACAAGGATAAAGAGCTCTACTCTAGCTATATAGACCATGTGTGAATTTGTAACAATAACTAGATATGTCATTGCTAAATTTATTGGTCTTGAAAAATAATAAAGAAGTTGATTAATACCAGACTAATTATGTTCAAACATAATTCCTCATCCTTCCCACATTTGTAACAATATGTGCCACTCCACCTTATTTCCTTATGTAATTAGTTAAATGCAAATCAAGAGAAATATATTATTCTTCTATTTTATATGTATGTATATATGCATCTCATATCATTCATTCAACTTCATAAAGCGGAACTAGGAAGTTAGAGAAACGATGTCAAACTACTAATTCAAAAAAAGATAGGACTATTATATTCTTACGAGCCTCACAACCACTGTGAATATTTCCAAAATCTCCATTCACAGTGTGAATTATATTCACAGTGTTTGGCGATTATATAAAGAATGTACTTGAATTGTTAGACATATTAGGGGTGGCTAGAAGCTTGTATAATAGTTTCTGGCCATTCCTTTATATTATATTATATTATATTATATATAT
>NW_018164444.1:19470803-19543688 GCF_001263595.1 Phalaenopsis equestris
TATATATATATATAAAATATAATATGTAGTAAAGAAATGTGTTGATATGGCTAATATACAAGACATTAAAGACATGTATACTAGAGTTTTTACTTGTGTTCAAGCTAAAGGAGCATTGACAAGTATTTTCTTATTTCTTTTGGATTACATCATGTATTGGCTTTAAGCTCTTATCTTTCTTCTTTAGTTATGAAGGCACTTAACTGTACATTTCTGGGAGGTTGTGTGTTGTTGTCTGCTTTTTGCTATTGATATTCATCTTGTGGATAAGACTACAGAAAGAGTTGAGGATAAACATGAATTATGTAGGTCTACATTAGAGTCTTAGATCTTTTGTTTATGTAGATTTAAAATTGAATACATGGAATGTAATTTTAGTAGTGGTAGATTTAGTGACATAGTTGTAACTATGGATGATCAAATCATTAAAATGAGCGAACATTTTAGATTTCTCATGTTTATTGTTCAAAATAATGTTGATATAAATGGGGATGTTATTAATAGAATTCAAGTTGTATGGTTGAAGTGGAGGAATATATCAGGCCTATTGTGTGATAGACAATTACCACTTCAATTCACTATGCACTTGTTTGAGCCTTTAAAACCGTTTTTTTCTCCAAACGATGTTTTTATTTTGTTTAGTTCGCATGTTTCATCAATTCGACCTGAAACAAGGTTTTTAATTACTGTAGAATCACAAATGCAGATTCAACCCCGTGATCCGCCGTTCGCGAATAAAAAAGCAATGTGGTCTTTTTTTTGCCATTCTGCCCTCGCCCCAAGCTTCCTTTCTCTCGCGTGCACTAAGCATTCCCGCGGGTTGTCCCGTCTTCTCTTGCTCTCACGCCCTAGCGATTGATTCTCCTAAGTTGTTCGGATAGGATTTGGAACACCGTTTTCTTTTTTATGGAGTTATGCCATGAGATTTTCAAATAACAAAGTTTGCTATGAGATTATTATGTTGTTTTGTTGAATTATGCTATCATCTGTTGGGATTTGGAACTCAATTATTCATACTTATTTTGCCGTTTGAAACTATGTTGTGAGATTCTTTTGTTGTGCAGTTGAATTTAACTTTCTCTTTCTGTTTTTGTGCGTGAGTCAAGGAAATATATAGGTAACCCAAATTCTGGTTCACGATTCTCTAGTAACCTTGTATGCTATATATTTGAGTTGATACTGTGGAATTCAAAACTCGAAACCACTTGGAATCTCGATTAATTAAGGATATGGATGAAAATTTGAACATGCGTGAAGATAAATAGTGTTTGGCAATTTTGGAAATGTTCACAGTGGTTGCGAGGCTCATTTAATTGAGGGTGGCTTTGGAAAAAAGCTTATTGAAATGTACTAAAAAATCACAACCACTGCGAATATTTCTAAAATCTTTTATCACTCTCCCAACATGTTCTTTTAAATCTCCTCCAATAAAAAATATTTTTTTTCTAGAAGTATCATTTATATTAATTCTTCTTGGTCATTCAAAAAATTTTCTTTTGAACTAATACATAAACCTACTTGCGCACAATTTTAGTCTCAATAACAATTTTTAGGACTACAATTCAATCTTGAATTCTATTAATTTTTATAACATTATTTTTTAAACTCTTATCTATAATTACACCAACACCATTTCTAGCGCCACTCCTAGCTAATAGCAAAAGTTTAAAATCTAGTCTTTTCTCCAACCCATTTATTTTCTTGTATGCTTCATATTCCTGTGAACCATAATATCTACCAATTACATTAATGTATCGAAGAGAATCTGTATTTCAAGATCCTAATATTACACAACATAAAATATGACAAAAAAAAGGTTAAAAATATGGTGATTTTATGAGTACCAGGAAAAAAAAGAAAAAAAAAAAAACAGGATTAGCATCTTAAAGAAGACGTAGAACATGCCGTGGACTTTTGCGCCAATAACATCTTTACAAATTCAGTGCATCAACGGAAATGAGACGGCAAATACAGTTGCATCTATTGAGCATCCCAAATGACTGCAGGCTGTAAGGTGCCTAACTATTTTCTCAAATATAATCATTAAAAACAAAATCATTATTTTACAAGTAATATAGTTTGCTTAATGTCAATAGCTAGGCAGATAAGAAAAAAATGTATAATACGAAAAACTGACTGAACATAACAGGCGTCATCAATGTTAAGCATCAAAATATCATTCCTTCCATCACTGCCTAGCTTTATGTAGCTAATCGTAACAAAATCCAATACAACAGTTGATGATCTGAGCTTTCATAAAACAAACTATTAAACCAAATAAAATTTAAATCTGAATAACATGATCTTTTTCTTACCTCGCAGAAGACCTCGCACTCATGGAAGAATGGTAGGTGGTGCTCCTTTGCTTCCTATACGAAGTGTAAACATCATCATACTGGCTGACTTCATTCGGGTCTGCAGTAGCACCGAGTCCAAGTCTCCCGGTACTGTTCGATCCCGGTTTTCGGTCAACGCTCCCATCAGGAAACGTTCCAGTCTCTGGGTCAACCTGTAGATTTGGCGGCGGCGGTATGCAAGCACCACCCTTTCGAGCAATAGGCTCCCGATCATATTCAAAATCATCATTTGGTTCGGGTGAATTCATTGGCCCATCTGACGGGTTAACCTCGCCGATATCTTTGAAGAACTTTGCCACCCTCTCGAGGATCTCCGATGGTTGAATATTCGATGGCGGAATGACTGTAGGGATGTCGAGCGGGCTTAAGGGTGAGTATGGAACGCCGCTGCCGATCTGCATTTTACGAACCATGCCTGGGATGAGACCTGGGGGGAAAAGAGGGTATGGCGGAGGGGGTTTGTCGGATACGATGGGTGCGGCGCCGGGTAGAATACTTGGTTGCGGTGTGGCTTGAGCGGAATTCTTAAGTGGTAAGACCCCGGGGAATGAAGTCTGGGGCATAGGTTGATATATACCTACAGGGACTTGGTTTGGAAGGAACTGAGGACCGGTGGGTACAAATTGGGTTGGTGGGACAGAAATAGTGGGGTGTTGCTGGTCAGGCTCTGGGAGATCGACTAAGTTCTGTGGATCGGATTGCCATTCTGATGGTGTATTTCCTGTAGTTACCAGAGAAGCAAATGAGCTAATGAAAATAAAATTTCTGGAAACATTTCCCATAAAAGTTATGCAAGGAAGAAATTAATTGAAGATTTATATTCCTGTATTTGATATTCTGCATATGAATTTAAACAAGCAAGGATAAAAGAGTGACAAAAGATCTTGGGTAAATATTTAATAAATCTTGAAAAAGATAAACAGTGCAACATGAGGTTTTTTGTTATAGAAATTTGCAAATTTAAGAGGTTTCTGGGAGTCGAGAATCAGTTAGGAAACAAAAATAGTAGCTACTGCACAAGCTAACAGTATATTTTAACCATTTAGATTTCTTATAATGTGAGTTAAACATGATAAATTCTTGAGTTTTATTTTTCTACTAGCCCGATCGAGGGCTTTGGTTTGAGGGTTGTGGCTTAAACATAAATAATGAAAGAGTATGCTTCATAATTAGAACAAGATGTGTGATATATTTCATAATATAAGATAGTTGAGGATCGGATTAATTGACTAGAAGAGATATTTCTCATCTCTAGTGCATAATGATAAAATCTCTCATAATAAGAATATGGCCAAGCTGAGTATATTTACATCAAGTTCAAAAGAGAACTGGAGAACAAAAATCTGACATTAAATGGAGAATTGGGAGTTTAAAGGAATACTAAATAGAGTAATTAGAGAAGCTACATTAACAAGATTTCTAGAATTAAAAACAGCAAGGGTGAGGGCATCTCTGATTCTCTATCCATTGATAAATTTATTGTTACATTTTATAAGAATTTATCTTCTGATGAAGGTTTGTATTTACCTAAGATCAACTAGTCATTTGTTTAGACTGTCATTTTTCTCGAAGGCAACTTGATGCTTTCTTGGACCACTTCCTCTGAAGAAATTGAAAAGTAATTTCAACTTAAAGAACTCTACTGCAGCTGCCAAGTTTTAAATTTTTCATGAGAACATTATTAAGTAAAGATTTGATTAATATGGTCACCAGATGCTATGTTGGCACAAAGATCCTAAAATATTACTCTTTTACATTTACTGTTTTGATCCCTAACAAGTGCAACCCAAACTTTTGGTTCTTATACATCGCCTCTAATAAATTTGACTAAAATTATACCCGACAGATAACATGATCTAAGATACGATTCTCTCCACTAATTAGGTGGGTTGTTAAATAAGAAAATATTATAGATAACATCCTTAGACATGGCTACGACATCTACTCATGTTCAATGGCCTTTCTTGTTGACCTTTCTAAAGAAAGTTTATTTCCATTACAATGTTGTTGATAGAATTAAAGTTTTAATCTCCGATTATTAGTTCAGAGTAATCGTTAATGCTTGTCCTTATGATTTCTTTATATCTTTTATGGGTCTACGTCAGAAATATCTCATCCCTCCCCTCTTATTCATTATTTCAATTAAATATATCTCAAGAGGTTTGAATAAACTTTCTTAAAAGGAACCCCAACTTAGGGTATAATGTCTGCTGAAAATTTCTTATCACTCATTTAGCATTTGTTGACGCCATTATCATCTTTACAAAAGGTTATCATAGTTCTATAAAGAAATCATGATCTTTCTTAAGGATTATCAGAACTGCTCTAGTCAACTCATTAATATGAAGAAGTCTATCTTTGTCGTGTAAAATTGCATTTTTTACAACATTAATTCCATCAAGTAGGTTATTAAGTTTACCAGGAAAAAAAATGCATGTCTAATCTAGGTGTCCAATCATAGAGATAAAAAAAATCGGCAACCTTAGATATCATCACTAAAAAATCTAAAACAAAATTTTTTGGGTGAGATCACTCTTTCATGTCTCTAGGGGCTTGGCTTACTTTGATTAAACATACATTTAAGTGCTGTTCCTTCTTATTTGCTCCAAGTCCTTTACCTGCCTAAGATTTGATACCATACATTTAAGTGCTGTTCCTTCTTATTTACTCCAAGTCCTTTACCTGCCTAAGATTTGATACCATATTTATTAAATCATCCATAATTTTTCATTGGCGGCAAAAAAAATGGAAGTAAAATTATTTGGGCTGCCTACAACTCTATTTGTTATCCTGTAAAAGTGGTGGATTCGGTAATAAATCTTTTTGGAGTCTTATTTCGTCTTTTTCTCTTAAACTCTGGTGAAATTTAGTTAGAAGAACTTCCTTTGAAAGATTTCTTGTGCACAAAGTGTTGGGCTAATATAAAGCACTTTCTTGTGAGGAAAAAAATTACTGATTCCCTTACTCGGAAAGAGGATCGATACTATTAAAGATGAAGCTGATGACTATATTTGCCAAGGGCAGGTGATGAAAATATCTCTTTCTTGTATGACAGATGGATTTATCCCTTTATTTTAGTTGAAATGCACTACAAGGGGAAAAAATGAATACTACGTCAATCATTTCTTCTTAGGAACATATGAATACTCTCAATCATTTATTCTTAACATCATGCCCGCAATTGAAGTGAATATAATTATGATAATTTCCATTGATCTTGAAAACCAATGATGCTCATTTCTTAAAAGATGCTATACAGATTTTCTTTTCTCTTCAAATAACTTTTGAGGAATATTAGATGTACTATATGTTCAGAATATGTTATTATCCACATTTAAATTTCTATTTTTATGTGGTAAGCTCTTAAAGGATCATTTATGTTGATAATACAAGCAACAAAAGGGAATTAGTCTTGCCTCCAAATGTCAATTTATAACGACTAAAAATCTAGTGAACGTGTTTTATTTTTTATAACAAAGCTAGAAATGTCAAGGATCACTTTGTCAGATTCTTCGGTATTGTTATTATTGTTTGTTGTGCGCAGGAAATTTGTTAATAATAAAGTGAGAGATTAATATTTTAACTTTACATGAAATTCCAGCACACAAATAAAAAGAGTTGCAATTGATATGCTATTAATGTTGGTTGCGTGCAAGGAACTTGGCGGCAATAAAATGAAAGATTAATATCTTAATTTCATGAAAACATTAAACACATAAATAAAATAGTCATAAAAGAAAATAGGAAATTTTTTCCATGAAAATCGGAAAAAAGGAAAAGTCTCGGATTTGATTCAGCTGAAATAATTCAGCTAATATAAGTCATATGTTATAATTGATGCTCGTCTCTAAAATTGAGACAATTTATTTTGAAATAGTCAAGAATTGATTAGAATACATTTCATGATGAAAAAAATTTGAGGGCATTAGAGTTACTTTTAAAAGACTAATTGTGAAATACTTGGTTGTTCATCTTTGAGTGTAGTCGAGAACTAAGAAGTCAAGTATAATCTCAATTGCATGCATCAATATTATTTGCCAGCAAGGGTGACAAGGCATGTGGGTGTCATCATTGGTGTCTATGAAGTGCATCTTCCTAATTGGAAATTGCAAATGTTAACAATGGACATCAGCCTTAGAAATGAAAGCAACCCATATATGGCATGCAACAGCCTTATATGCAAGTAGAGGTTTCAAAAAATGACCTGACACCCCAACTTGGCCCGACCAAGACTTGAAAACTCTAGGTTTGGGTTGTTCCAAATAATTTATGAGTCGGGTTAGAACTAGGAATCATAACCCGTTTAATTTTTTAGGTCAGTTTCGGGTTGACCTGCCAATTTGAAATTGACCCACTAATCTGAAATTGACTCAAACTCGACCGACCAACCCGAAATTGACTTGAGATCGACTTGAATTTAACCTGAATATATATTATGCCATGTTAAATGGGTTATACGGGTCAGGTTCGGGTCAGCGGGTTGAAGGCAAGTTGGGTTCATTTCAAATCAGGCCAATTTCAAGTCAAACCCAAACCCGACCCGCAACCCGAATTGACACCCCTATATGCAATGGCAGGCAATGAAGTTATCAAGCAACATTGATCGAAACAACATGGTCGAGCAAACTCCAGTGGGGCGATGAAACAAGTGACCATAATTTGGCAAGGGACATAAACAATTAAAGATGGGCGATTATAGACGAGTGACCATGGACGAGTGCCAAAGTTAGGCAATGGAGGTTTAGCAATTGTAGATGGGTGACGACAACCAGTATACCATAATCAAGTAATGGCCTTGGTGATCGAGCTACTATATTTGGATGACCAAGATCAATTGACTGTGGCTAGGTCAATTGACCATGGCTAGACAATGAAAGTTAGACAATCCCAACTGATGGAGGTGGGGCTGCTACAAACTAGCGATGGAGGTCGAGCAACAGCAGATTGGCGATACTCGAGCATTAACAATGATTCAAAGATAGTGGTTGAAATGCAATGATTCGACTGCAATGGTTGAGCAATGATAGTTTGGTACTGTTTGTCTGGCGGTGGCAACTCAAAGAAGGTGGTTGCACAATAATGTTCTAATGATGGTGGTCGAGTGAAGAGAGCTCAACAACTGTGGTCAAGTTGTGCAGTGGTAATGATGCATGACAACGATTAGATGGGTGACGACAGTGGTTGGATGATAGAGGATAGAAGCTTGCGGATGAGCAACAACATTCTGATAATGGCAATCATATGACAACGATCTGATGAAGATGAGTAAGCAGCTATGGTCTAACAACAATGAACCGACAATAATCATTCGATGCAGTTGGTGGATGGTGGCTGTCAAATGGCGATGGGCGAGTAGCAGTGATTCAATTATAGTGATCATGTGACAATCCGATGACATGGATTGATAGCAGTCGTTTAATTATGGTAGTGGGATGACAACGATCAAATTGTTGTAGATAGGCAACGAAAATTCTATAACAGTGGTCTAATAACAATGATTTGATAACGATAGTAGATAGAGACAGATTGACAATAGTTGGCAGGCAGTGACAAACTAGCAGTGATGGCAAGATCAAGGTGTCTCAACGACAATGCTCAGACAACAATGGTCAGATGACATGACCCAACTGCAAAGGTTTGAAGGCCGTGAAAGAATGGAATTAGTCCAATGAAAGTGGATGAATAACGAAAATCAAACGATGACTGTTGGGAAATGATGATTCCACTAAGGTAGTTTAGCAGTGTCAGTCCAACAACAACAATCAGGCAATAATAGTTCAATGACTACAGTTAGATGACAATAGTTTGATAGTGACAAACAAGTGTTAATGATCTAGCAATTATGGATGAGTAGCAAAAGTCCAACAGCGGTGGACAAACCATGGCGGTCTGACAATTATGGATTGGCAGCGCTAATCTGATGGTGTCAGTTGGAGAATGGCGACTCGATGGCAGTGGACGGGCAGTGGGGGATGGGAGGTCAAGCAACGATAGCAGGATGGCAATGATCCAACGACTGGTCAAGAAGTGTGGCCTGTTACCAGTGGATGAGTGGTGTTAATCCAACGACAAAAAACGAGCGGTGGATAATAGGTGACAACAATCAAGCGACAATGGCTTGATGATATTGAACGGGCAATGATGGTTCGAGAGTTGTGGATTGTAAACAACAATCAATGGCATTGAACGAACAACTGGTGTTTGATAATAATGAACAAGCAATGACACTCCAATTACAATGGATGGAAGTAGAAATCTAACTGTGGTGGGTAAAGTTCTGATAATAGTGGTTGGGCAACAATTCAATAGCGATGTACCGACAAAAACAATACAACAGTGGAAAGATGTCATTGATTCAACTGCTGCAAATAGGTGATTGTGGTTCAATGGTGATAGAAAAGTAACAACAATATGAAAGCGGTGGCTAATTATGATAGAAAGGCATCAGTGGTTCGTTGATGGACAAGCAACAATTTTCCTATGGTGATGGTCAAAAAATGGCCTCCTAACCGCGATGGTCAAATGATGGTGATTCCAAAATGGCAGACTAGCAGTGAGAACTTGACAATGGTGGACAAGTGGTGACAGATGAACAAGGATGGATGAATGAAGGCATCTCCATGGAGGTGGTTAAGAAATGTCGGTCTGATGGTAGTGGACCAACAACAGAGGTTTAAATGCAGTAGGGGTATAATGGCAGACTGTTGATAGTGGATGGGTAGTTGCAATCCAACAACAATGGACGGGCAATAATGATATAAAAAAGGTTGATGGGCTTCGACAATCTAACAACAATTGATAAGCATCAGCGGATTGACAAGTCAACAGGCGATGGAAGCCCAACGATGTGGACAAGCGATGATAATCCGACGACGATGGAAGAGCAGCAACGGTCTGACGCCAATTTGACAGTGATGGATCAATGGTGTTAATTCCATAATGATCGACCACCAATTATGGTTAAATGACGATGGGTGGACAACGATAGTCCGACCACAGTGGACAAGCATATGACAGCAATCCGTAGTTGTAATCAAACTACAACAATTTGAGGATGATGGTGGAATGAGAAAAGCGACAATCTGACAATTGTGGTTTGACAATTATGGTTGGGTCATGCTGACTTGGCGATGGCGGAAGGAAGGTCTGGGAATTGTGGATCAATAACGGTGGTCAAGAAAAGATGAAATATCCTCCAAACCTTTGAGCTCCCTCCAATTTATAGTTCAAGTCCAGGCCCTCCAACCCCCCTTCATGTAGAGAATAATTTATAAATTTTGAGAGTAACATCTCCTATAAATAATAACAAAATCCAAAACAATTTATCAGACATCCCAAAGTGATTCCATTTATTAAATGGTGTTCACTTGTTATTATAAAAAGAGTCATATTAAACAATTGATTAGCCTTGCTTAAGCATATTAGTTGCTCTCCAGAAATAAATGGCTTTATAAACCCTAAAGAAAATGTTATTTTAGCCAAGTTTCTTATCTTTATACTTGGATATCATTCGATCCACTAGATAAACCAATGAATAAAGGTACCATCATATATGGGTCATTTTCAGGCACACTATCAAAAGAAAACCACTTATTGAGCCAAGAAATCAAATAATCATCGACATTTATAGTTTGGTATGCTAATTTTTTGTTCCTCCAAACACTTTTGCTAACTATTTTTTGGGTTCCTTATTATCAAATTAGTTCTCATATGAATTACAATTGGTTATTCTCTCAGGTGCTTCCTCTACCATTATAGTTTTTCGTTCTTCTTTAGTTCTTTTGGAGCTAGTTTGTTGGATGCTTCGTCTCTTGAGACAATGGTTTTAATGAGCATGGTGTGATATGCTTATAGTGATAGGCTTCTTATGTGTTGAGTTGTTGCTTTTAATTAGATTTGGTGAGGCAAAATCCGGATGCACGATTTTCTAATATTTGACCCTCCTCTTTTTGCCCCCTTCTCTCGACTACAATGATTCCATCTTCTATTTTTCCCTACCACAACTTCATAATGTAATTTATTATGATGAAGCCAAAGATAAAAATCAAGAATTTGACAACAACTTCCAAAGCTACAACCAATCCGACTAGTAGACACCCCACATATAGTCTCATGTGGTTTCCTATTAATTTGTTGAAATTAAATTACTATATTGTGAATTAGCAGCTATAATCCAGCTCTATAATTTTTTAGGCTAGGTTTCTGTCTTCACTCCTAATATTCTAACGTGGGCATTGTTTGTTATTAAATTGATTTTAATTTCTCATTTTTCTTAAGATTTCATTTCGACTTCTTAACATCTGAGAATTACACATGTGACTTTAGTGTTAATCTTGATCTTACTGTTGGTTGGCTTTGTTAAGCATGTAATTTAAATTGCATTAATTATCTTTAAAAAAATGGTTTTATTTTTTTTAATAATTAGTGGCTATTAACTCAAGCTTTATTCACACTTGATGGTGACTACATTACTCAATTCAAATTTGATTTTCCAAAATGATGGTTAAATAACTCAATTACACTAACTTTTCAAAATAGTGGCAACCTAACTCAAGCTTCATTCATATTTAGTACTTCTCATCTAACACATCATATAACAACTATAAAAAGAAGATAACAATGGTTGGAATCATCCCACACTCAAAAATAAACAAAAAAGAAAGAATGGACGAGAGAGAGAAAATCTCATAGCAGAGAAAAAAGAGAAAAGGATATATAGCATCATCATCTTATTCTCTGCATTTAGCATTTATCTTGAAAATAGAGACATGTGATTGTGTTTTCTCTCAATCATTAACAGAGACAACGTGATATTTTTGCTTTTATTCATATAAAATATAATCTCTATTTACAAGCTTTGTGGAACATTTGACATTTATGCGGGTGTAGATGTATGTGAGTCTCACCAAACTACATAAATTAATGTCTTTTGTTCAAGTTCTTTGATGTATTTGTTCTAGTATCATCATCCAACATATAAAATCTTTTATCACTATCATAACAATTGGTATCATAACTTAGGTCTGAAAAGCTTTTGGATCTAAGCATGGAGGATAGAATGATCAAAATTGATAAGTTCAATAGTTTAAACTTTGAATTCTATGAGATACAAATAGAATATTTATGACTCAAGGAAAACTCTATTAACCATTGAAGAACAGTTAAACCGTAAGTGATTAATCAGAAGAGTGAAGTTGATGAACATATAAGCACTAAGGGTCAATCGCCTATCCCTTAACATGATTATTGCCATAAAAAACTTTCAATGAGACACAACACAAGGCATCACGAAGATCCTCCTTGTAATGCAAAAAAATCCTTCGAAAATTTGTAAGGTATATATAATGCGCAAAATTTTCAACCTTAACATTTCCAAAAAAGCAGGATCGCCAATCACATGAACAAATTCAACCAAACCACAAGACAGTTGAACTGTATGAACATCAAGTTCGATAATGAGATCCATAACTTAAGCTTGCTCGTTTTATTGTCTAAGAGCAAGAATGACACTAATACATCCATCAGAAGTTCCTATGAACCATCCATAATGAAAAGTAATGCTAGAGGTCTTATTCTTAGAGAGGATATCAAATGGCATGAGCAAGGTGAAAGTATATCATCTTCTATTTTAAATGTTGACAATAGGAATAGGTCAAAAAATATTGGCAACAAATGGAGAGAGATAACAGCAACCCACGGCACAAAATATAAATCAAATCACAACAAAACCAAATCTTAAGCTTGTCAAACCGAATGTTTAGATTATGGTAAGGCTAGCCATATGATAAAAGAAAACCAACTAAAAAGGCACAAACATAACCAAGAGAAAGAAAAAACAATGATTGTTATTATGGATAACATTTATGATGCACTGATGCTTAATATATACAGTTTGATAGGGATGGGTACTAGACTCGAGTGCATCTTTACATTCCTCTTCCAATAAAAATCTAAAGACAAGATACTGCACAGTTAATCATAATAAGGTGTTCCATATTAATGATGGCTTTTAAATATTATAAACATAGAAGATGTAATAATCAAGATAGTGACAACAATTGGAAACTAAAGAATATCAGGTATATCACTAAGTTCAACGAAGCTTAATTTCCATCAGACGGCTAGCTAAAGACGAATGATGTGCCATTTCAATAATGATACTTGAAAAGTGACAAAAGGTGTATTGGCGACTGCTTGAGAGAAAAAAAACAAAACAATTTAAACCAACACTCACACAAGAAAAATAAGAGCTACCACTCATGCTGAGATAAATTCAAATCTATGAGATGAAAGGCTAGGCCATACAAAATAAAGAACTAAATAATTTTAAAAGAGAGGTAAAATTCCAAATTTAAAACCTACTAAATCCACCTATTGCGAAGACTATGTTTAAGGAAACCAAAGAGATATAGTTTCACAAATATTGGAAAAGAGCTCAACCTAAACGGTTAAAATTGGTACACACAAACGTGTAAGATCCATCCATAATCACTTCCTTAAGACAACATGTCACTTCCATTTATTATTGTATTAGAAAGATATAGATTTCTTGGCTAAAAATATTATTGTGTTTATCACTTTGTGAAGTAAAGAACAGGATAGAAAATGAAATTAGGGACAAAATTAAATGTCAACAAACAAATGATGGAGGGATGCATAAATTTTATAGAATTTAAAATGACGGCATTGCTCACAAGATTTGTGTTAAGAATATAATCACAAGTACACCATAAAAAAAATAAATTAACTGAAAGGATGAATAGAACCCTCGAGAATGCGCACAAAGCATGAGATTACATGCAGATCGTCCGAAAGCCTTCTGAGTAAATGCAATAATACCTGATCAATCTAAGGCTATCAATTGCCCCTAAATTTGGGCTCCATGAAGCGGCCTACATGACAAGGATGTATACATGCATTTTTTAAGATTTCTGGCTGTCTATCGTACATTAGTATTGATCAGATCACTATAGACAAACTTGGCCCAAAATAAAAAAGTAATACTTTATTGAACATGTAGATCTGTATGGATGCAGATTCTGAGATTGGAAAAGGTGTATTACTAGAAGAAAAAATTTTATATTCAATGAATCTATATTACACAAAAATAAGACATGCTAATATAAAGTATACCTCCACACTTATATATATGAACCTCCACTCCAAAGCATGCTGAACTAGAGAAGACATCTATCTCAAAGCAAAGACAGAAAATGACTTACCAAACTCAGGAGTAAATCGAGCACAATGCACATGTGAGCCAACTCAAAATATCACAAAGAAATCACAACCAGACTAATTTTTATCCTCCTACACTAAATTAATTGCTGCTTACAGATGCAAAAGAGCCTAAATGCTACAACAAACCCATACAGATAAGAATTCTATCAAGTGGAATCTTTCAATGAAAAAAGAGAATCTCTTTATGAAAAAAAACACTTAAAGGATTTATCAAGCTATCCAAAGACAAGAAGTCATGGTAAAACAAATGTATATAATTGGAGAAAAAAACAAGAAGCATAAGGCACAAGGCAAGTCTTGTTGTTTAAGGCACAAAAATGGTATAGACTTTATAGAGAAACTCTCTCCCATAGCTAGGGGTGTCAAAAATTGACTCAACTTAACTCAATCCAAAAAATCTAGGTTAGGATCGAGTTGATTGATTTTAGAGTTAGGTTTGGTAAAAAAATCCAAACCCTTTTAATTTTTCGGAGACTTGTCCCAAATTTGGCCGACCAAATCAAATTTAACTCACAAACCCAAACTTGAGTCGAAATTGTCTCAAATATGTAGTTTCTAGGCCTATGCTAAACGGGTTACATAAGTCAAATTCGGGTCGGCCGGCTTGAATCAAGATTGAGTTAAAGTTGCACTTTATAGCATGTTTAACATTCGGGTTGGGTTTGAGTGAAATAATTTTAAGTCGGGTCAATTTTGGGTCACACCGAAACTCAACTTGTGAACCCACTTTGACACCCATACCCATAGCTAACCAAATTACTATTCATTTAAAACTAAGCAATGTGATAGCAAAAAATATATAACTAGAACAAATTGATGTAAAAATAATTTTTCTACATGATAACTTGAAGGAATATATCTATATGGTGCAACTAAAGATCTTTGTAAACCCTAAAAAAAAATTGCTGTGTGCAGATTTGTCAAAGGTGATAGAAATTTGATAGGTTTATGCATGGGATCAATGATTCTGAATGCAATGTCAACCACTGTTGCTAGGTTAAATGAATATAAAATGATCGCATTTTTTAAGTATTATGCCTGAAGGACATGTTGATGGCAAGAGCTAATAATCCATGTTCTGAAGAATCTCTCAGAGATTAACATAGATCATAATAAATTCATGGATATACTAAGTCTGTCACAATCATAATATATTTAAAAAGTGTTAAAATGCCTAACATGATAAATGCAAAGACTATAAATATACTGCTAACAAGCTACTTCAAATCATCTAAGAAATATATTTCAAAAATTTGAAGACAGAGAGCACATGACCAAAGCCCTTTATACGAGTTGTTGGATCTCTTATACATGCAATAGTTTGCTCAATACTACATATTCTACAAGCAGTTAGAGCACTCAGCAGATATCCATGGAATATGAGAACATAATATTAAAATATTGTTAAATGGATATTGTGCTATTTAAAAAGTAAAATCATTCAATCTTTGAATTTTAAAAAAATTGATTTAAAATTTAAAAATTGCATTAATTTAGATTTAGGAGACCTAAAAATCAGTACCGCTAGGTAAACCTATATATATATATGATGGTACCGTTATTAGTTGGATGCTACAATTTCAGAAGATGGTAGCAATATCATTCAGAAAAGCTAAAGACATGGCAATCACTGAAGCCAACACGGGAATGATTTATCTAAAAGATTTTTTGAAAAAAATTAAATTGATTTCAAGAAAATTACACTCTCATTTGTGACAGTCAAAGTACCATTCACTTTGAAAAAAATGCTATTTTTACACTTGAATAAAGCAAATACAACTCTAGCACATCTACATGTCAAAGTTACTGGAAGCTAATGTCTTACAACTCATCGAAATTAAAAGAGCAAAGAACTTCATTGATATACTCACACAAGTTGTGCATACTTGAGAAATTAAGGCTTTGTAAAATTTTAGTTAACCTCCATGAATGTTGATATAGAGGTGTCGCATTGAGAACTATTCAGACAGCCACAAAGTTAGTACAAAAAAAATTTACTCCAAGTGGGCGATTATTAAGTAAAGAATCTAAATTGCATCAATCACTTTTGATAAAATGTGGTCTCAAGGCTATCAACTCAAGATTTAATCACAATTAATGATGACAAAATAATTCATACTTAATTTTTCAAGATAGCGGCGACATAAGCCATTTCACACTTGATTTTCTAAATTAAAGACTACCTAACTCAAGCTTCATTCAGACTCAATTATTCTCACCTACCACTTCATATGACCATTATAAAAAAACTTAGTAGAATATTTAATCTTTTAAGTAAGCGTGAATCTACTTAAATGTTACCTAACCACAGAAACATGTGTGAGATCTTTAGTGATTGTTTTCTAATCTTCATTTGAATTTGCTCAAAATTTTTCAATCATTACCCAACAAGCTTAGGTGAATACATACTAATTGCCATTGTTTTTATTCTAGAATCATTTCAGCATGTTTGTGATTCCCATGGTTAGGTTTCGATGGCCTGAATTGAAAAAACATAATGAAGTCAACTTACTCTAGCCTAAAATATAATATAATTTTACAACTGAACACAAATTGAATGCCATTATACGAAGAAGTCGTTCAAGGGCTATTGACTTCTTTGAAAAGGAAGTTATGGAGTGCTACAGTCTCATTTTAAGCATTTTTAAATGCAAATGGAACACAACTATTGCTACTTCACTACCAGGTTTAACAACTAAATGCTTTGATAGTTGTTGGCATTTTAAGCATTAAACATTGCCTGTCAGTCTGATTTGTGATTCAACCCCCGATAAAATTCAACACATGTATGAAAATAAACTTGAGCTACAATCACTGGAAAAACTAATATCAAAATAAAAAATCATGTAAAAATACGAGAAGATTGGTCGTTGCACTCAGGTTATTAAAAAGAGACCAAACTATTGTCAAACGTTATTATTAGTAAATAAAATGTCAAAAGAGTGACTATTGCAAGTCACGCCCTCCGGATATCTACTTTTCAATGCTTTATGTGTTCCACAAACAAGAAAATAATTGATTTATATTCATCATGTTGTTAACTTTCAGTTACGGGTTTACTGAATCCTGCCTTGCTAGTGATCTGATTCTATTGAAAAACGTCTATTTACATACTGTTTCCTTTCAACCTAGAGTAGGTTTACCAATTGTCCTTCTCATATTGGTTTGATGAGATGATGGATATTTTGAGCCTTACAGTGATGATAATATTCTAGACTATAATTGGATTTAACATTTGCATTTATTTCTTACATTATGTATCTATAACCATTTTAACTGATTGGTGCTTCCTCTGTGTGACATGGCTTGCACTATTATGATATAGGCTTGGTTTGACAAGGCATAAATGTTTAAACGGAATGTTAACTTAAGCGCCGTTTAAAAGTTTTGACCCCGAAGCGCCCGCACCAGTCAATCTCATCAGGGCTACCAAGCGATTGCGACTGACTGGAAAGGGTGGCGGCAGAGACTATTTTTGATATATATGTTCTCCAAATGACGTAACGCAGGGGGCATTAGCTTGGAAGCCACTCCGATCTCGCATTTTGAAATCTTCGTGAAAGTCCTTCCCGATCAATGCACTGTGGAGAGAAGTGTGCCAAACAAACAGGAGTAATAATTTTAACGTGTTGTGCAACGAAACACGGGTGTGCCTTGGTCTCAAACGATGCCATAGTTGACACACATTATAGAATTTGTGAGCATTCTTTCATTCCACCATGCACAAAATGTATAAAATTCTAAGAGAGTTATTAATAATAAACATAAAAAATCAGAGAATATAAATTATTAAAAAATAATTACAAAAGTCCCACAAATTAGTAAGTTGGCAACATAGATCTTACAAATATATGAGGTAGCAATTTCAAGGAAGAAGGTAGTAGTCAAAGATGAAACCCTATGTGCTATTTTTCACACTTCTCCTCAAGTGAATGAATAGGTGTCCTACATATAAAGTTCAACCTTTTTTTGAAATACTTCCTTTTATAATCCTTTAGTGAGCATGTCCATTTATTGTTCACTCGTGGTTATAAACGGAGCACATATTAAACAATTGTCTAGTTTCTTTATAAAATGACTAACAATTTTAACATGCTATATATGGTCGCATTGTGTTGAATTATATGCCATTTTTATCAGTATAGATTCTCATAGAACATTTACATTCAACCATTATATTTCAAGATAATCTTTAATCATAATAACACAAATTATCTATAGCATGGATACTCACATTTTGTGCTAAATTTTATTATCAATTTTAATTTTTTTTTTATTTCTACAAGTTACAAGATTGCCACCTAAGAATCTACAAGAACTTGAAATAATACTCATCAAACCAAGAGGAAAAAAGGATAACATGTTTTTTCAAGTCGTTGCTCCTAGAACACTCACTCTCAACACTCATGTATTTTCCTAGCACACTCACTTTCGATACATGTGTTTTTCTCAATTCATTGCTCCTAGCACACTCACCCCCAACACTCTTTTGTCTATTTCAAGTCACTGCTCCTGGCACACTTCGGATTGCCATAGGCATCTTTCTTGAGTCACTATTCCCGCACACTTATTCCAAACGTTCACGTGTTCGCTTCGCGAACAACTTGCACATCAAGCCTATTCGGCGTATATTTCTCACTAGCGAGAAATACACCACCTCAGGGCATTGTGTGTCTTGCATGCACGCCACCACACTATCAGTGCATTAATCATAATAACACAGATTATCTATGACATAGATATTCACATTTTGTGCTAGATTTTATTATCATGTTTAATTTTTTTATTTCTACAAGTGACAAGATTACCCCCTAAGAATCTACAAGAACTTAAAATAATACTCATCAGACCAATAGGAAAAAAGGACATGTTTTGAATTGTTTACCCTATGTTTTGATGTAAGTTATAAAGTATTCTATGGTAACATATGCGATAAAAGTTTATTATCATAATTAAAAGCTCTAATTTTTATTAGTAAATTTGTATCTAAATGAATGGAATATTTTTAAATGTTTTCATCCAATTGATTTGTATTAGGGCCTCATTTGAATTTACTATAAAACCGTCTTCGTCGTTTCAGAATATGAAAAAAAAGTATTTTGATTGACTATAAGGCTTTCTAAAAAATTATTTTAAAAAAATGTTATTTCGTGTTCATTTTGGAATGTCATTTTAGTCCGTTCTTTAACTGCAATCCATGTTTTGATAGAGCAAAAAATTAAAATTATTCTCAAAAAGAAAGAAACACTGTCTCACAACCTAATGCATTATTTTTAATTTATGATAAGCTTAAACACGTGCTAAAGTTTTCTATTGAATTTTTTATGAAGTAGTTATGTATTTTGTTGAATAGATATGATGATTATTTGTAAATTCATGTTAAGTCAATTTGGTTTAAAACACTTTTTTTAAAGTTTTTTTTTAAACAAACTTTTATAAAACCAAAAGCTCAATCAAATAGTCCTTAATTTATTGGATCATTGTGGTTTATTAATTAATATAATACAATTTATTTAGTTTTTCAAGAGATTGAGTTTATCAATCACTACATTCTAATGGTTAAAGTACCAACATAAGTATAGGCGAAAAATTCAATCAAGTCATATCCATCTCTATTATGACTTGTGTTCAACCAAGAAAAGGTTATCGTGAGCCGTGAGATCACATGTGGTTTGACTACTGGTGGCCAGGGCACGTGACATGTAAAAACAGTTTTGAGTCATTGCATTTTGAATCGAACAACAATATGAAACCATTTAGGGGAGCAAAAATAGATTACCCATAGCTTTTGCCTAATTTAGAAGTTGTTGTGGTCCCTAAAGAATAAGCCACCAAATTAAGCAAACGGAAGAATAAGTATAGATGACTAGCACTTAAGAATTGTATATTACATCTTAGAATAGTGCCAATAGTCAAAGCATCGGAACTAATCCACAAATAATATTGATGAGTGTGCACACCCAAAATCCAAATGTATGCATTCTTGTTCATTATACAACTTAGAAATTGATTGGCAAACTTAGTATGTTATTAAGGCAAATTTACAGCAAAATGTCAAGAATCGCTCATCCAGTGACAATTTCTGCCTTTGAGAACCACATTTCTTGCTTCATGTGCAAGCTAAAAGACAGAAACACAAGCAATTTGTTTTGGAATTTCATAAAAGCAAAACCTTTAGGATAGCATAAAATGGGAATTACAAAGAAAAATTAGTTTTTGCAAACCCTAGAAGCCATACAAACAGAGGGAAAAAAAAAAAGCATAGTGACAGAAGTGACCTGAAATGTTAGCTGACTCAAACCCGAAAGGAGCTTCCTTTTGTGAAGTGAAACGCAGTGGTAGACCACCAGTCATTTCTTTCTCCAGATTAGCAATAGTTTCCTGGTCATAAACTTCCTTGGAAGCCCAGAACTGCAAAATTTTTTCCAATCGACTCTGATTTGCGTCCATATTCTGTGGGTTGTGATAGATCCTTGCAAGCATGCTTCCCAAGACAGGCTTAAATGCAAGTGCTTCATTATCCAGATCCAGGGGATTTGTTCTCCGTTGCAAACTGGGGGTAAAAATAAGTAAATAGACGGACCATGTGGACCAATAAAGTGCAAGAACGTCAGTTTTATATGTCAGTTCAATTAACAAAAAAACAAATATCAAACTGCTTTTGTGTAGGCAAGTGTTAGATGACCTATTGAAAGTGATTGGGCATATAGACCATTAAAATTTTAATCTGCAGTATTAAAGCATTTGAATCTCAGAAAAGTTCAGTTATCACAGAAACTACTACATGCATAAAAATTTAAGCAAGAGGGCTGTATCCGCGGTGGGTTAGTACCTCTGTCACTAAATTAAAAAGAATGAGAACTGATAGGTTATCTCAATTTGCTGAATATCTACAAAGAAAAGTCAGAATAGCCTAGCAAAACATAACTTCTAGCGCTAGTATGTCACAGTGAATGGATGAAAATAACGGTTATCATTGACTTTAACTGAAAAGTGTTCATGTTTAAGAAAACATTAATGCTGCAGGACGTTAAGCATAAAAAAGAAAATAGCTGCATGATACAAATGAAAGCCAAAATGGCTATATAATGCAAAATACAAAACACTTAAGATAGACTTATCAACTGCCAGAAATTAAGCCACTAACAAAAATCTGTTAAGCAAAATTTCTAAGAGCAGTGATAGAAAGGGGGGCCAATTACCTTTCAAAAAGTATGTCATTTGCCAGAAAAACTATGTGAAGCTGCCTCTCCGAATCATCTAGAGAGAATATTCGGTCTCTAAGAGCATCAGCTAATGCTGGAGCAAAAGGTGACCTTTGCATAAACCACATCTTTGCTCCCTTTATCGACTCTTTAGTGCCAGTAAGATTGCTAAGCACACTATTTAGCTCTGCAGCAACATCAGTAGGAAGTGGCCCTGATAGACCCTTAAAATTTTTCATGGAAGACTCATAGTCAGAGCGAGCTTGGCTCGAGAAACCCTGGTGATGTGGTGGCTGTTGATGCTGGTCAAAATAAAGAGGATATGAAGGTTGGTGTGGCTGTGGTCCTGGCAGCATCAAACCAGGGCCTCCAGCCACAGCACCCAAAGGAGGAGGACTCAGAGAAGAAGGATTAAGCATGGGATTATGTGATGGAGGCATCATTGGAATTGAGGACGCAAATGAAGGGTTAAAGGCCAGACCTGATCTAGTGGATAGCCACAACTTGTAGCGATAGTAATTATGCCCTTCACCCCCGAAAAGGAAACTGTAAGCAGGATTGTCCTGCTCCCTCTCACGTATAAGAGCCTCAAATTCAGGGCCATTTCTTGCAGCATATTCAATTAACTTATCAATTCTTTTGTGAAGCTCAGGATCTGCAGGGGGTGCAACAGGAGGTGTTGAATCATATGGGTGCATCATAGGAGGACGCAAGAGATGAGGAGGTAGATGAGGTGGATATCCAGATGGTTGTTGTTGCTGTTGTTGAAGATGTAACATTGGATGGGTTGGATGTGGATAGAGCTGCTGCTGCTGAGGTAAGCGGTGATGGTAAGGGTACTGTTGAATAGAGTGGTGAGGAGGCATGAACGGTGATCCATGCATTTGTTGAGGATGCTGTGGTGCTTGTGAATGAAAACCAAACTGTTGTTGCTGTTGAATATTGGCTTGCTGCTGCTGCTGCTGAGCAAAAGCCATTGCAGCAGCATAATCATGAGCTTGTCTATCCATCAGCAGGCCCTCCTATTAAATGAAATGGAATGTAAGCAGTTCAAATCATAACAACCATTGTACCAATCACACTTCTGATTTTTGATAGTTGAAAACCTGAAAAAACCCCAGGTACTCGTCATTAGTAAGTAATAAAATAGGAATTTTTTTTTAAATTGGTATTCTTTGCTTGGATGAGGTCCTTTGCAGAGGAACAAGCCATTTAAAAGATAAAACATAAAAAACATGCTCCTATGGAATATGAAGTCCAGGAAGATGTTAATCCGAACAGCCAAATTAGGTAATACAGATATTTTGAAGAAACGCATGACTTCCAAAACCAATATGACCATTGGAAATCAGATAATAAAAGATTGCAATATCACTGCCATCCAAGATGCTTTACCCACATTGTTCGCATGGAGCAGAATGATTGACCTGTAATAATATGATGTTTCTGAAACTTAGGAAACACTTTCAGGCCTTTCAGCCAAGCTCTGACTTTATGTGAATCTATAAACAGTAATAAACTCTTAATCAAAATAGAAACCTAATCACTCTAAAGGCTAAGAATAAATCAGCTGAGCAGAGCAAAAGTAAAATGCATTCCCTCTCAAATAAAATGAAACAAGAACGACAGAAATCATTCAAATGCTTGAAAATGGACAAGAAAAAACAATGTAAATAGAGCCGCCAAAAAAAAATTGCAAATAGTTTCAAAATTTTATATGCATTTGCATTAACACCAGCTAATAACTTTTCAAAGTTCTAGAGATAGAGGGTTTTTTATCACACCTGCCAAAGAGGCCCAACAATTCTTTAAACATTACGACTAGATGGTGCGACTTTTACAAATTACATATATTTCCTTATCGAGTTAGTCATCAATAATATAAATGCCAATCTCTAATACATAAGACAATGCTTACTGAAAACACAAAATAAGATGGAGTGATTTGGCATTAACCTACGAGGCAAGGCCTGGGATGTAAAGTCGAAGCAGTTTTGTATCCCAAAGAAAGAAATGCATATTAACACAAAGTGTATGTATGCATATACATACAAATATATGCATATATATACATAAATACATATACATAAATACATAAATACATGCATGCATACATACATACATATATATACATATATATATACATACATACATACATATACATATACATATACATACATACATATACATATACATATACATACATACATATACATATACATATACATACATACATATACATATACATATACATACATACATATACATATACATATACATACATACATATACATATACATATAATGTATGTATGTATGTATGTATGTATGCATGTATGCATGTATGTATGTATGTAAGCATTAATCTACAATCATAAGCGGAACAGAATTTTATTGAAGCAACCAAAATAATAACAACTTATGATCAATGAAAAATAAAAAATCAAACAAATTGAAAAGAAAGGGATCAACTACATTTGTAAAAGTGAACCAAACTCAACATAAGTGTCTAGACAAAGAAATAATAATAAAAAAAATAAATATTGAATCAAAAGAATAACTATTATTGACAAATAAGCTCAATGCAATAATGGGCCCAAACCTATTAGGATTTGTTAAAAGAAATATTTTAAAAAAAGATTTTTCTTGACAAACACAACAAATAACTTCTATCTATTCAGCAAACAACTAATGGGCTGCCTTAAAAAATGTTTATTCAATTACAAAAAATAAAATAAAATAAAAAACCTTGAATCTAACAAAATTGGTACAAGTTCATTGGCTCTAAATGGTCATCTCATAAACGCCTTAAATGAAAAAGAGGATACCATTATATTTTAGATAGTAGATTATGGTGCCTAAAATAATATGGCAGGTGGTATATTAATTCTAGATATTTATAGACATATAATAAAAAGCTTACTATTAGAATTGATGATAGTTCATCATAAGGAATTGCTAGAATTGGATTTGTTTGCATCTCAAACATATTAACTCTTGACACTATCTTAGCAGTACAAGGCTTGATTGTAACCTACTGTCTGCCAATAAACTCATCCATGATCTAAACTATAATACTAATTTTGTGCCTAATCTTTGTGAATTTTAGGAATTGAAAAAGGGAAAATTGATTAGCAATGCTCAGATGTATTTGGGGTTCTATCGCCTCAAACTTGACTCTTCAAAACAACAAGCTCTTAAGGTCATCTAGTCAGTATTAAAATAATCGTTTGTTATGGTTTAATTCTAGTAAAGAATGGTCAAATCATGTTATTTCACTCTCAATCAGGACATCCTACCTTCGCATATCTTGAAAGGCTATGCGCTTTGTTATTCAAGAACAACAATTCAAAAATTTCTCATGCAAAATTTGTCAGCTCACAAAACATATGAAAATTTATTATTTATAGTTATTATACAAAAAATAACATCTTTATTTTTATTCACTCAAGTATCTTGGGACGATCCTGAGTTCAAAATGATACTAGAAATTGTTAGTCTATTTCCTTCAAAAATGATCACACTATGGTCACATAGATATTCCATCCTTCAAAAATTATCACAGTAGGGTCACATAGAAGTTCCATATGAAAAGAAAAATCTAAGACATGTCAGACATTTAAATTTTTTAAAAATATAGTTCAAACTCAATTTTAAATAAAAATATAAGTATTGAAAATTTTAGAATGCAAAATAATATTCTACCTCAATCCCTGGTGATTATCTATCAAGTCTAAGGTAAATTTTATCAAAGCTAATGTGTTGCACTCTACAACAAAATAGGATAGTTAAAAGAAAAAATAATTTTCTACTTGAGATAACCAAATCACTCATGTTCACCACAATTATGAAGGTTTAGGATGAGACAAGCACCAATGTCAAAAACATTCTTATAAGCCAAGCCATGCTAAGATGTGCATGGAGTGCCCTTAGTAGCTGAGTTAAACCCAAGCAGGCCCATAAATTGATGCTAAAATTCAAATTTAAAGCATTCTATGACACTTGTCAATTTATTATTGGGTTTTTTTTTCAAAGGAATGGTCAGAGGCTATTATAAGAGCCTCCAACCACCCCTAATGTGTCAAACAGTTCAAGTACCACCTCCTTAAGACCAACTGTGCCAGAGGGGATTCGAACCCCTGATCTGAGGTCTTATAACGTGGATGCCAACCAACAGGCCAAAGTCCGCGACACTTATTGGGCTTAAACAAAGATTTCCATTTTTAAGGCCTACATATTGTTTACACGATATTTAATATGCCTTCTTAACTATTCTAATTATAACAAAGCTAGAGATGTAAAATATATTCTAATTACATATAGAACGACTTACCTCAAACTTCATATAGAATTTTGATCATCAACCTCAAATTGCCTCCATTTGTATCAACAACACCTAGAAAAATTGCTATGTTAACTTCTATTATAAGATGCACAATGATCTACTACACTTATTCACCAAAAATCTTATGTCAGGCCATCCTAATTTTTTGACTCTTTACTCATCTCTAAGATAACTTAAAGTGTGTAAACCACCCAAGAAAAATAAAAGCGTCGATTGTCACAATAATTTTATGATGAGGAAGATTTCCAAGGTTCATGTTTTCCTTCCACCAATTAACCTAAACAACAATATGCTCTATTCTTAGGGTTTTGTGTTAATTACTTAGCCTTTCATCAACAAAACATGACAATAAGCCAATCCAAATACTTTTCCAACTCAGAAATAGTAAATCCTCGTTTGTTTGGGTTAGTTTTAAACCTAATGTTAAACGACGAGGAGGGATAGCTAGGTGAAGGAAAGCCCTTGCTCTGGCGAGAGAATGCTTCGTACGAAAGTGTTCCCTGGCCATGGCTGGTAGAAAAGAGGAAGAGAAGGGGAAAGCAAAGAAGAAGTCGCAAGGGAAGAGGAATTAGCGCAAAAGCCTTTCACAATAATGCCATCGATGTAGCGATCATAGCTCCGTGCGTTCCCCCTGTCGATCTCCCGCATCCCTGCTTCCTCCTTCGGGCGCTCTCCACCTCGTCCCCCGTCTCCCTCATTCCCTCTCACTAGTTATCCTCTAAACCTGACCCTCCTCACTCTATCCCAATCGATGTTCTCTCCCTCTCCCGAATCCCTCTTTCATCCATTCTCTGAATATCTCTGAATCGCGCCTCTCCTTGATCTCGATTAGAGAATTAAACTGAGGCGAGGGAACTAGGGCTAGAAGAAGAATCCCGAATGGAACGCATGCCTACCAGAAGAATCTAGAGTGTAAACTAAGTTCATGCTCACCTTGGTCGGAGGAGATGATCGGAGGAAGCGAGCAGCCAGCCGGTAACAGTTCCCACCGTGCTTGGAAATAGCATTAGCCTTGGTTAGGAACTTGAAGCCCGGAATCAATGAAGAAATAAGGGTTTTATATATAACTCAAATCTTTTAATAAACACAGAAAAATAATATGTTACAAAAAATAATATGATTACTTTGGTTTTGTATTATCATGTTAGAATATCAAGCAACAGATCTTTACATAATACTATATAAGTCACATTGACTTATTGGCTGAAAATTTTATTTTATAACCTAAATGTCGTTTGTTTAGTGTCTTGCATGTGTGATGTGCGTGACTTTGAGTGTGTGAAAAAAAAAATCTCTTGACAGAAAGTTGTCCAACAGCCTGAATCATTGTCTTCATGCCACTTAAGCTTCTATTCAAATCCTAAACCTTAACAACATCGAAGCAAGCACAAAAGGAGTTTGTTGGAGGAGGAATTGAGGAGACACATGTGAAGGAAATTGAATACATTGGATGTCAAATTTAATAAATTTGGGATTTAAGGTGCAACGGGAGAGAAGTGGGTGTTTTGTATGATTTAAGTTCTTTTCATTTTTATTTTTACTTTTTATTTTGGCAACCTAACATCATTGAGTGTTGCAAGTTTGTTGGTGTCACTTCTCCTTCAAATCAAATGAGGATGTGAGTAGTTCTTGAAACAAGCATGCGAGTTTGTTATTACTGTAGAACAATCGTTTTTATCAATGCTATTATTTTGCATGTTCATTTCCATACCATCAAGTAAATCCAAATTTAATAAATAATTATAGGTCTAAAACACTAAAATTATTTGGCATCACAACTATCAAATTTTGCCATTTTATCATTAATTATCTAGCTTTTCTATCAAGTTGTTGGATTTGGGATATGAGGAACTCTTAAATCCAATTTGTCCTTTGAATGGTGGATTTAACCAATAATGAGGCTGGAACATACTTTATAAGTGAAGTGGGAACTAAATTCCCTGAAATTCTATATTGCACAACAAAAGTTAAATTTATCTTAAATCCCAACATCTTAAATTTTGGCTAAAATTGAATACTAAACGCCCCTGTGCTAGCTAGTTCCTAAGCTTGCATTGTATGGATATTTCATTATAGGCAAGAGCTCTTGATTATCAACATGAAGCAATGATGAAACCATGATGAAACAATGAGGAACTATTACATCAAATTTTTAGGTATTGAGCTTTTCTTTAAAGGCCTTATGGTCAACTCAGTATGAGTGTTATTTTAGTTTGATTCAAATAATTGTTCTTTTAGGCTTCATTCAACAATCTTTTTTTTTCCTTCAAAATTTTTCTTTTGAGTGAAGATTTAATTTATTAGCACTTGATCTAGGGTAAATTAGGTTATGCAGCCTATAGTTTAACATTATGAAAACAACAAGAGGTATTTACATGCATAGCGCTTAAAACATCCTTATTTACATATATGATACCTAAACTTTGATATTTACGTATAAAGCACTTAAATTCCTTAATAAAAACAACAGATGACTTTGAATATACAATGATTAGAATCTCTCATTTTTCCTCTCCTAGTATCTCTCTGTCTTATTGCTTGGATTGTTTTATGTTCAATTTTCTACTTTTGTTTTTAATTCGTAATGTTGAAGTTTTGAAAATAATTGTAAATGAATTAAATATTCAATTATATTCATGATTTTATATTTTTATTTTCTATTGATAAGTTATTTAAACTTGCTAATAGTTTGGAGATTGGTGTCTTAGTGTACATTGAAATGGAAAATAGGGATCTACTGACACAAATACACGGATCGGTAGAATTTCTTCAAAAATTAATCCTTTTCAACAAACATTATTTATATTTGGTCGATAAAAAATCTTATGGAAAAGTATATTATGTCATTTGTTAATGATCTCTATGAATGCACAGATGATGTTCATATGAGTTTATCAAACTCAAAGTTCTTATGGGTCTCCAAGTTTTAATTTAATATTATGTGCTACCTACAAAAGATCATGAAAATATCTATAAACTAATTAAAATTGCATTTTTTTTAATATTAATTGGATTTATTGCCCCAGTTCTTTTTATGTTATTTTTTTGATAATAGTAGTCTTCATTTCTTTCGTGTACTTTTTTGTAATGTACGTGCATTTTATCTATTAGATTAGAGTTAGATAAGCACTTACTTGCTTTGTAAAATCTAAAATGAGTTTGAGTAACTAGATAGTGTCAATAAGCATTGATGATTGTTAAATATAGTATCATTGTAACTTACAATGTAAATTATTCACCTATTACTAATATAATACTCATAAAATAAGATTTATAAGGTTTGTTACAGTGGTAGAATGATAATTTAATGTTTTAGCATTGCACAAAAATCTATTACACACACATATAATTAAAAAGTAGCAAGAGGAGACTCCAATATTTTTTACTTAGTAAAACCCTGAAAATGAAAAAAAAATAAAAGGGCTTAGCCCAATCAAAGTAATTCAACATGCAATTGTATGTACATAGACTTACTCTTTTCCTGAGTTAGTGAAGATGGAATTACAAATGATGATAATCACATATGTATAATAATAGTTTAGATATAATTTAGGCATACAATAAATGTAGTTGATCATGAAGTATAGTCGGTGGCTGTAATGGCGGTAGTTGGCCACAAAGGTTGTAGATGATGGTTGTAATAGTGATAATTAGCCACAAAAGTCGTATTTGGAAGTTGTAATAGTGTTATTCGACCATATAAGCTGTAGCTGATGACTGTAATAACATCAGTTAGTCATAAATGTTACATTTAAATATTGTAGTAATGTCAATTAGCCATGGTGGTCATAGTTGGAGATTGCAATAATGTCAAATAACCACAGAGGCTATAGTTGAAAGTTGTAATAACATCAGTTAGCTACAGAGGTCATTGTTGGAGACTCTAATAGTGTTAGTTAACCACAATGGTCTTAGTTGGATGCAATAATAACATCAGTTGACCATAGAGGTTGTGGTTGTGACTGCAATGCGTAAGTTAGCCACACAAGTCATACTTGGAAGCTATAATTGTGTCCATTGGTCACAAAGGCTAGTAAAAGTTTTCTTGGTGAAGGTTGGGCGGCACTTTCCGAGTATAATAAATAAAAGGGGCAATTACGTACAAAGCATCCGAAACATCCTATTTACAAATCAACCACCCTCTTTCATCCATTTTTCAAATTCTCACTCAAATATCAAAATTCATGGTAAAACCCCACCTCATATTTTTTATTTTTATCAAATTCTCAATGTTTGATCGTGGCACGCATAAATACATTGATTCGATTGTTAAAAAAAAAAATTTCACCTTGGTGGTTAATTTGTAAATATCAATGTTTCATGTGGAATGTATATAATTATCCCTAAATAACAAAAAAAAAACATTTTTTTTTGGGGAGGGTTGATATTTGTATCATTAAGACATCATTAACGATGATGAAAATGAAGATACCAATAACAACAACATCAACTGAAAAATGGGAGAGCAAGAAAAGATGCAAAAATATGACATGGAGGGAGTGATAATCTCTCTTGCTAGATTATGCAAGATTCAAAATAATGATATTTTGTGCCCTAACATTACGCATTATTTGTTGGTGGAGGTCAGGGACATAATTGCAAATAACTAATATAAAGGTATATTAACCGATCTCTCTCTCTCTCTCTCTCTCTCTCTCTCTCTCTATATTATAAGAATTTAAAGAGGCTTATGCACATTATAATGCTTTTATGGGGCATTTACTCCATACCACCCAAATCCAAAGTATTTACATATCCAACCACTAAACTATATATTTTTATATTTATACCATAAAAATATTTCATATCACATAACAATACCGCTATTTTAACTTCTAAAAGTAGAATGCACTTTTCTAAGGTGTTATGTATGTAGAAATTAAAGTTTATATATTAGATATATGAGAACATAGAAATTGTGTAGCACGTAAGCAAATTTCCTATTTTAATCGCTCATGCAAAATCAAGAGAACTTTACAAACATGCCGCATAATTCTTATATATTCGCGCATATCCAATATTTTGGTGTTATAAATTTATGCATGAAAATCATTTTAACAAAAGATAGTGATTAGAGTATTTTTGATGTGATGTAATAATGTACATGAGATGCATGTAAATATGAATGGTTAGAGGTTAGATATGTAAATTCATAAGATTCGAATCATGTGGTATGTTTTAAATGCCTCAATCATAAAAAAATAAAGATATTTCAAGCGAATTTGTTTCCTGCATTCCTACCCTTACACTTCCCGGGAAGCCCTATCCACTCAAACTTCAGCTTTTGCGGATTATATATATATAATTAATGAGCATATTTCGAGTCAAAGCGACCGGAACAAGAAAGCGAAAATCTTTATTTTTGTTCGACTCATTTATATATCGAGCACAGAAAAGATGTTCGTGTTTGGCTTGTTAACCTAACGAACGAATCAAACATAAACTTCTTAATGAGCCGAACACGCACTGTTCATGAACAACGTCCCGTTTAGGCAGCCCTAATACAAATAATCAATTAAATTTTATATTATTTATCTTATAACAAATAATATTGAAACAAGGGATTGCTAACTAACAATTTAGTTAATTCAAAGTCAGATTCTTAAAAATTTCATGGAAAAAAAAATTCATTAATTTTCTCAACAAAATTTTACTGAAATAAAATTTAAAATTTACTTTATAACGAATATAATACATAAATTCACTGCTATATATATAAGGATGGGGAGAGCTGACGGCCGCCGCGGCGGAGATGAGCGCGCAGCAGGCGGTGAGTGCGGTGGCGAACGCTCTGGAAAAGCTGGTGGAGCGGAACGATATTGTAGCGGCGGCGACGGCGGCGGCGGAGGAGGGCGGCGGAAAAGAAGGGGGAGTGGCGGCGTTCAGAGGGCTGAGGCGGCCGGGAATAAGCATAGAGAAGTATATGGAGAGAATCCATAGCTACGCCCTTTGCAGCCCGGCTTGCTTTGTGGTTGGGTTCGTCTACGTCGACCGGGCGGTCCACCGCCGGCCGGACTTCCTCGTCGGTTCGCTTAATGTCCATCGGCTTATGCTCACCAGTGTACTGGTCGCCTCCAAGTTCTTCGATGTCATGTGAGTTTCCCCTTCTCTCTTTATTAAATAATTGTTTTTTTTTTAATTTTTTTTATTTTGCTTAGGAAGCTCGAATGGATATTAAAGGGTTATTAATAATGATTTACTTTATGAGAATTATATATAGGAATTGAGTTTAATTAGTTTTAAAATTGATTTCACTATTAACAATTTTGTGCAAGGAATTATATGATATCGATTGCGTGTCAAATAATTCATGATGATAGAGTGAAAATTTAACGTCTTAGTATTGCATGAAGATAATATACAACAGACACATAAATAATAGAAAATTAGTAGGATGAGACATCATAATTTTTGCGTGGAAAAACCTGAAAAAGGAAAAAAAAAACATGAGTCTAACCTAGTTAAAATAATTTAGTATGTAAATGTACGTACATAGATTCACTCTTCTTCTGAATTAGAAAAAATAAAATTACAACATTGATTAATATAAATATATAATTGTAGTTCATCTATATCAGTCTTAATTGGGCCACAACAAATGTATTTGATTATGAAAGCTGTAGTAAGTGGCTACAACAGCAGTAGCTGTAACGGTAATAGTCGATAACAAAGGTCGTAGTTGGTTGATGCACATATAGTAGTTGGCTAAAAAGATTGTGGTCAGAAGCTGTAACAGTATTGATTAGTCACGTATGCTGTAATTTGTGATTACAATAACATAAATTAGCTATATAGGTCGTAGTTGTAAGATATAACAGTAATAGTTTGTCATAGAGGCTATAGTTGGTGACTACAATAAAATTAGTTGGCCACAGATGCTGTAGTTGGTTATTGCAATAGTGTTAGTTGGTTATAGCGGTCATAGTAGGAAGCTATAACACTAGTAGTTGGCTACATAAGCCAATTAATTGACGATAAAAACTGTAATTGGTTGCTACACAGGAAGTAATTGGCCACAAAGGCTATATTGGGTGACTACAATCTCGTCAGTTGGTCACAAAGACTGTAGTTGAATATTGTAATAACATTAGTTGGCCATAAATATCATGGTTGATGACTACAATAGCACTAGTTAGCCACATAGGTCATGATTAAAAACTGCAATTTTATTAGTTGGTCACAGATCATCTAGTTGAAAGTTGTAACAAATAATAATAGGCCACAAAGACTAGGCCACAAAGACTGTAATTAATGATTCAATCCTTTTTCTCTAGACAAGAGTATAATTTTACTTCAGAGACAACACTTATTTGAATATAACATGTACACAAAATACAGTTTTTAGGAACAATCACCAAATTTTGACTGCTATGGTCATAAGCAATGGTCGCAGGTGGTTGGAATAAAGTGACGATGTAGATCGATTTTTATGGAGATCGAAATTATCAAGAGGTCTTTAATACAACATTATGCATTACAGTTAGATTTGATATACAACATTAGCAAATAGTGGCCGCTTATGGTGGCGAATTGGGGCTGCGAGCAATGGTCGACAGTGACCGATGGGTAATGGTCAACAGTAGTCGGTTTGCAGAGGCCAAAAGTTATCGTTGGATCTTCAATATGATGTCGTTTACAATCATATTGGGGATACAAAGTTAGCAATTATGAGTCATTGACAGCGGCGAGCAAGGGTGACCGAAGTTGGTCAATGGTGGATGATAGGTGGCGGTCGACTGCTATATAGGTCATAAGTTATCGTTGGGTCTTCAATATATCATTATATGTTACAACCAAAATTTGAGATACACCATTAGCAAGCTGAGGTCATCGATGATAATGAGCAGGGGTGCCCGACGATGGTCGATAACAACCAACAAACGATAGTTGAAGATGATCGGTGGTTACGGAGACCGAAAGTTATCATCGGGTTTTCAATACAATGTTATACGTTACATCTATATTTGGGATATGTCACTAGCAAGTAGAGGTCACTAACGACTGATGGTGGTCGATGGTAGGTGACAAATAGAGGTCGAATGTGGTCGACCACTATGAAATTAAGAAGTTATTGTCAGGTCTTCAACGTTATACAATACAACCATATTTGGGATATGACATTAGTAAGCACATGTCATCAATGCCAAAGAGCAGAGGCAGTTGGCGGTTGTCGCAGTAGTCGACAGACGGTGATCGATTATGGTCGGCGGCTACAGAGGCCAAAAATTACCGCTGAGTCTTCAATATGACGTTATATGTTATAACCATATATGAAATATGACGTTAGCAAGCAAGGGTCACCGATGACAGAGAGCAAAGGTGGTGGTGGGCGGTTGTCAGCGACTATAAAGACTTGAAGTAATCATCGGGTTATCAGTCCAGAATAGGCTTTGAAATTCCTCCTCTTCCCCTTCTCCCTTCAAGTAAAGATAAGAGGTTTATTTATATAACCTATGGGATAAGACATTTTGGTCTTTTGGTAAATAACTTTCCTAACCACTTGATCGAACGACCAAAGGTTTTTTTTAGTGATTTGAGTGCCATCAAGACCTTGAAATTGAGTGATCATGGGCTGGTTGGATTTCTCTTATCGAGGCGCTCGATTTGACTATGAATATGTCAAATTTGAGATTCATTTGATCATTCAATTGATGATCCAAACCCTTCAAATATGCTTAATGGCTTGATCTGGGCTTAATTGGACTCATATTGAACCAATTATGTTATCATCGAGTTCATCTTGTCGAGACAATCAATTTCATTATGAACTTGCTAAAATAGAGACCCCGAACGAACTTGAATTTGAATATGGAATATTTTGTACTAAAAAAATACCTCGAGATTCATGTCAGAGAAAAATTTCTTAATGGTGCATCAACACCCATAAGTAAAATGAATGCAATTTAATTAAAATATAGTGTATTTGAAATATTTTTGTAGGCGTTTGGTACAAATATTTGTCATTGTAATTTTTATGTTTGGTTTAAACCCTGATGATGAAGGTGATAGATGTGAGCTAATGGCGGTGGCTAGTGACAACCAACTTTGCGGAAGGTGGGCGGCAATGGGCAGTGGTGGAGATAGGCCACAACCACGGGCAACGATTGGTGGTTTATTGAGCCAGTGATGGCGACCAATAGTGACAGACAGTAAGAGGTGGACAATGGAAGTGACAATAATGACAACGACAACTTCTGCGATATATTTGAAAATCAATCAAACCAAACAAGTTTTAAATTTAAAAACTAAACTAAAAGATTAGTTTTAAATACCTCAAACTCTCACGATATATATATTTTTTTCATTCAACTAAACATCAAACCTTTAAACATCCCTGCATTCCTATTGCATTACCATGGTGATGCAACAAACCAAATATCCTTTAAATTCTAAAACCTATTTTATTCATAAAATTCATCTATCACATTCATCAAAACAAACTATAAGATCAACAACAATTCAGAGTTCTTTTTTACCTAGTAATTTGCAGTCCTCCATGTCCTGAAATCTTGATCCATCTCTTCTGATGGCCATCAAAGAAAAATAAATAATACCTGTAATTTATGAATCAGCAATCTTAGAATTTATTAAACTTTGATGTTAGTGATCAAAATCTAAATAAATATTGAAGAATGATGATTTACATCTTGATATTCCATATATATATATATACTTGCAGGGCACAAAGCAATGCATTCTATGCTAAGGTCGGAGGCGTGAGTAATGCGGAGCTGAATAATCTGGAACTGGAGCTGCTCTTTTTATTGGATTTCAATGTCAATGTGAGCTTGCAGGAGTTCGGAAGTTATGTCTCTTATTTGGAGAGGGAGATGTTGGCAAAGCTGGAAGGCTCAAGGCAGATCCACTCTTATGTATAAATATATGTTGGCCTGAATCATACCAACTGTTAGAGCTATTAATTCCTCTGCCGTTGCCTGAAATGTTTCAGTATTGAAAACAATAATAAATTGTTTTTGGGGCATTTACATACATGTCAGTATGTCTAAAATCTAAATTTTTATTTTTCCCTTTTTTTTTTACATTTATAACACCCAAATGTTTCATATCACATCAAATATATAACTATTAATTACCCTTAAAAAGTGTAATGCATCCTTTTCTTCCTTAAGTGATTTAAATGCAAGAATTCAATTTATAAAAATATATATATATAAATCTTTCTTATTTTCATTCATCAATCTCATGGAATAATGGTACTTACTATCTATATGAGAGGTTAGGGTGTAATAGTATTATGTAGTTTTAAATCTGCATCTTAATTTTGATTTATAAGGTGTCGTACGTTGAATGGGCTCTGCCTGGAAAATTAATGTGAGTTTATTTATTATTATTAATATTATTATTCTTATTCTTATAATTATTATTATTATTTTTTTTTTGGGTTTCATTCCGGAATGATGTCAAAATTGTTCTTCATAATGAAGAGAAGGTCAGCTTCATGGTTTTACCTCATGATTGTGCAGAAGTTTAAATGCGTGAACTTCGTTAGCTTAGAAGTTGCTCTCTAAAATTTGCTCTCTTTTCTACAGAAGGGATGGAATTTTTTTTTTTAATTTTTTTAAAATCTTAAGTTAATCAAATAGAGCATTGGCCTCTTGTAATCCACTTGGTAAGTTCAACGTACCATTTCCTAATTGTGCATTTTTGTCCTAAAAATAATATGGAATATTATTTGTGATGTAAATAACAGATTCCCTGCAAAGCTTTCCTTGTGGCAATGCCTCAAACCGAGCAGATCAAACCACCTCTGCTGGCTCCCACGCAAACCAAAAAAAAATATTACATCAGGACTCCTAACGTAAAGCTACGTTCGGATTGAAATATTCGATTGTGTTACGAGAACATTCCATCTGCGTTATTTGTAAAAATGATGTGTTAAAAAGAGTCTATTTGCTCCAAATATTGACATGGTATAAGACCTTTAATCGGTCTGAATCCTTGAAATTTTAGCTTTTGTTATCTTTGACCGGCATCTTCGACTGCTTCATCACCGGAGCGCTCATTCTTGTCTTTGAGTTATGCGGCATTTTCTTCCGCTTTGTTTGAGTTCTGCCGCTGCTTCAAGCCGATCGACTCCCTTCGATATGACCTCTGGTGCCGCATTCTGCGGCATCTTCTTGAGCGGACCTCTAGTGCAACATCTTCTTGAGCGACATCTTCTTAAGTTTTGCTGCTGCGTTCTGCGGCTCTGATTGAGTTCTGCGACATCTTCTTGAGTTCTGCCGCTACAATCGCTCTATTTGAGTTCTGCCGCGATCTTCTCGTTCGCTCCGAGTTCTGCCTTTTCCGCTCGTTCTGCCGCGATCCGCTTGTCCACTCCAAGTTTTGCCGCGATCGTCGCTCGTTCTAAATCGTCTCTCCGAGTTCTGTCGTGATCCACTCATCCGCTCGTTTGCTCCTGCCGCAATCCACTCCGTTCGATCGGCACGATCGCGACTGCTTCAAGCTTCGCCTCGCTCGATCTAGCCTTTCACGTTGATTTAGATCAACGATTTGAATTTTATTTATCTTGGATTTTTAGTTGATTTCGATCGACGATCAATCTATTTAAAATGTCTTCTGAAATCTTAGCTATCAGATTTATAGGAAAAAATAATGCTGCATGGGAATTTCAGCTCGAAATGTTCTTAAAAGGGAAGGAGCTTTGGGGTCATATTGATGGGTCTTCCTCAGCTCCTACTGAGGCAAAAGATCTTGGTCAATGAGAAGCAAAGGATTAAATGATGCTCGGATTGTTTGTTGGATCTTGGGATTTATTGAGGCTCATATGGTGAACAATTTACGATCCTTTGGCACAACTAAAGAAATATGGGAATACTTGAAGCGCGTTTATAATCAAGATAATTCTGCGAAACACTTCCAATTGGAACTTAACATGAGTAATTATAGTCAGGGTAATCTTTCAACTGAATAATATTATTCTGGCTTTTTAAATTTATGAAACGAATATACTAGTATTATTTATGCTAAAGTGTCAAACGAGAACTTAGCTAGTCTTCAAGCTATTCATGAAGAAAGTCGTCGTGATCAGTTTTTAGTGAAACTGAGACCTGAATTTGAAACTGCTCGAGTTGGGTTGCTGAACAGAGATCCGATTCCGTGTTTGAATGTTTGTTTTGGGCAATTACTACGCGAAGAACAAAGATTGGTGACACAAGCTATTATCAATATAACAGGTGAATCATCAGAAATAATTAATATGACATATGCTGCTAAGACCAAAGGGAAGGGGCCGGTGCAGTGCTACAGCTGTAAGAAATTTGGTCATATTGCACGGAATTGTGAAAATAATGTATGTACTTATTGTAAGCAAAAGGGACATACTCTCACAGAGTGCCCAACACGACCCCAAAATCGCAAACCATAAGCACTTCATGCCACGATATCCAACACTCACAATCCTGTCTCGACTTCTACAGTTGCCAACAATAATCAATCAACTGTCACACCCTATATGGTTCAACAGGTGATTCTCTTTGCCTTTTCTGTTCTCGACCTTCACGGGAAAGGTAAAACTATTTCTTCGGTTACTTCTTCTTGATTTGTTAATTCAGGCGTCACAAATCATATGACTAGCACAGCTGAGTTATTGCATAACCAACGACCGTACACTGATACTCAACATATTCAAGTTGCTAATAGAAATAATATTCTAATTACGACAGTTGGTGATATTAACTCATCCTTCAAACATGTCTTCGTTTCTCCTATTCTCCCTACTAACTTACTCTCTGTTGGTCAAATTGTGGATAATAACTGTGAAGTATATTTTTCTCGTGATGGTTGTATTGTGCACGTTATTTTTCTCGTGATGGTTGTATTGTGCAGGATCAGGTGTCGGGAAGGTGATAGCGAAGAAAGTGAAAGTGGACAGACTGTTTCCATTACAATTTACTGTTCCTCAGAATATTTCATTAGCATCTTCAGTTGTTGAGAATAAGACGAATATCTGACATAAAAGACTAAGTCATCCAAATGATATGGTGTTGAAGCATTTACGTAAAAATGATGTTTTTTATTCTACAAATAAGAGTTTAGTAGTTGATTGTTCTGTTTGTAAACTTATTAAAAGTAAGATATTACCTTTTTCTATTTCAGCCAGTCGTGCCAACAAATATTTTGACATTATTCATAGTGATGTTTGGGGAATTACACCAGTTATTTCACATGTTCAATATAAATATTTTGTGACATTTATTGATGATGACAATTGATTTACTTAGATACATTTTTTATATTCCAAAATAGAAGTATTTACTATATTCCAAACATTTTTAGCATATGTTGAAACTCAGTTCTCCGCTCGCATTAAAACCTTACGGTCTGACAATGTTGGTGAATACATGTCTCATGAGTTTCAAGCATTTCTCCATAACAAAGGGATTGTTTCACAACGTTCATGTCCCTATACACCGCAACAAATGAAGTTGTTGAACGAAAAAAATCGGCATCTATTGGATACCGTGCGCACATTACTGATAGAATCTTCTATTCCAGCTAAATTTTGGACTGAAATTTTATCTACTGCAATTTATCTAATTAATTATTTATCATCTCAACAATTGAAGTATGAGTCTCCCTACTATCGAATTTTTGATAAATACCCTAATTATCATATGCTACATACTTTCGGATGTGTTTTCTTTGTTCATCTACCTGCACATGAACGTCAAAAATTGACAGCTTAGTCAGTACAATATGCCTTTATGAGGTACAGTCCTAATCATAAATGTTTTGTGTGTTATGATTCGATTAATAGTCGATGACATATTTCTCGAAATGTGATTTTCTTTGAACATGATTATTACTTTCAGCATCATGTGTCCACACCAGATACAGTTATACTTCCACAATTTGATAATTCTTCTACTGATAAACGGTTCAAGCCAGACATTGTCTACACACGACGCCTGCCCCCTTTACCTTCAATCCTCCCCGACCCTGATCCAGAAATTGCTCCAATAATTATTCGACGATCAACCTGGCGTATCCTTCCTCCAGATAGATATGGATATTCTATAATTTTAACTAATACTACTGTTCCTACCTCTTACTTTCAGACAGCTAAACAAACTTGTTTGGTCAAAGACATGAAAGAGGAACTTCAGACACTTCAAGACAATCACACTTTGGATATTGTTTAATGTCCTACAGGTGTTAAACCCATTGGTTGTAAATGTGTTTATTCTCTTAAACTCCGATCTGATGGCTCTATTGACAGATATAAGACAAAATTAAATACAGGATTGATTATGATGAAACATTTGCACATGTGGCTAAGATGATAATTGTTCGACTGGTGTTATCTATTGTTGCATCTAAAGGTTGGTTTTTAAAGCAGATGAATGTTAAGAATGCATTCTTACATGGAGATCTCAAAGAAGATGTCTATATGACTCCTCCAGGCTTGTTTTCTACAACTTCACATGATGTTTGTAAGCTCAAACGATCCATATACGGTTTGAAACAGGCTCCAAGGGCCTGATTTGAAAAGTTTCGCAATACCCTTCTTAGCTTATCTTTTATTCAAAGTTAGTATGATTCATCGTTATTTATTTGCAAGACTGACAAGAGAATTGTTTTGTTATTAGTATATGTTGATGATATTGTCATTACAGGATCTAACAATTAATTGATGTCTCAGCCACAAAAACGTCTTCAGCATACTTTTCATATGAAAGATTTAGGGTCATTAACTTATTTCTTAAGACTCGAGATTCACTCTTCTGTCGCTGGTATTTTTCTTTATCAGCACAACTGTACGAATGGAGCATTGCTTTGACTGGTCTTTAAGATGGTCGCTCCACTGATACTCATTTGGAAGTAAATGTCAAATATCAACAGAATGATGGTGACTTTCTATCTGAACCATCTCTATATAGACAACTGGTTGACGGTCTCAATTATCTGACTTTTACGCGTCCTGATATTTCATTTGTTGTGCAACAAGTAAATCAATTTATGCAAGCACCTACACATCTTCATTTAGCTGCAGTTCAACGTATTATTCAATATTTGAAAGGTACTTCTCATCATGGTTTGTTCTTTTCTGCAGAGTCTGCTATCACCTTAACAGCCTATAGTGATGTTGATTGGGCTGGTTGTTCTGATACACGTTGATCCATTACTGGATGGTGCATGTTTCTCGACAACTCTTTAATCTCTTGGAAGAGCAAGAAACAAAATCGAGTGTCTAAGTCATTTACCGAATCAAAATATTGCGCTATGTCGTCTGCTTGTTATGAGATCATATGGCTCCGTGGCGTGCTGGCTGAGCTTCGTTTTCCTCAGCTTGAGTCTACTCCTCTTTATGCAGATAATACTAGTGCTATCCAGATTGCTGCTAATCTCGTCTTTCATGAGCGCACAAAACACATTAAGTGAACTGTCATTCCATTCGAGAAGCCTATGAGGAGGGTGTTATATCTCTTCTTCATATCACTTCTGATCTTTCTATCTCTTCTTCATATCACTTCTGATCTTCAAACGGCTGATATATTTACTAAGGCTCTTTCTCGACAGCGTCATCAGTTTTTTGTCAGCAAATTGATGCTTCTTGATCAATCAGCATCAATTTGAGGGGAATATCAATCAAGAATAAATAAAATCAGACAAAATAAAGAGTTTCCTTCTTTGCAATGCTGCAAAGAAGGAAATATTATATTTGCGCGGATTCTTTCCTTTTAGTTGAATATTTAGATTATGAATATGTATTAATTAAGTTACTTAATTTAGATTATACTGAATATTATGTACCTAAAATAGATTGTACAAACTATTATTTATTGGAATGAAAGCAAAGGAAAAGGATTCAACCTAAAAAAAAGAGCCTATTTGCTCAAAATATTGACAATTAGAGTATTATATGGTGTTATTCAATTATTTTGCGGTGTTATTGGAATATTCCCCGTGTTATTGGAATTTTGCGGTGTTATTGGAATATTCCCCTGCGTTACTTGATTTGGGGCTATGTTATTCGACATATTCCCCGTGTTATTTCAATTTCCACTATGTTATTGGAATAACACAACCCCAAATCAAGTAATACGGGGGAATATTCCAATAACATTTCAGCCCCAAATCAAGTAACACGATGAAATATTTCAATAATACCGCAAAATAATCGAATAACACCATATAATACTCAAATAACACATCATTTTTACAAATAACGCAGATGGAATATTCCCGTAACACAACCGAATATTCCAATCCGATCGTAGCTCTACGTCAGGAGTCCTGATGTAATATTTTTCCCGCAAACCAAGCAGAACTTTTCTTTTTTTTTAAAAAAAAAAATCAAAAACTTTCTTCTCCAGCATGCCGCTCAGCATAGACAAGGGAAGCTCCACCAGACTCCGGCCAAAACCCGTTTCACGCCAGAACCATCACAAACAAAGAAAGTCAGATCACGTGCTACAAATAACTCCGACAACACGCCAAATTTGCATGCATCAATGCCGAATTTCGCTCTGATCACGAACCCAAATCTATTGTTATGCGAAAATAATGTGCAATGATAGAAATTCTTACAACATCAATCTACATCCACGGGGGGGATATTTCAATAGCACGGGACGAGAGAAAAAATACGGCTTGAGGTTACAACTCAACACTTCTCACCATACACCTCACTGCTACATCTCATGAAACCTAAGTCTTTCTTTTACAAAGGAGGATTAGGGCATATAACAACTTCTTCGTTATCCAAGTCTCTCTCAAAAACTACTATCTATTACAACACTGAAATCTAGCTTAGAGAGAACAATAAAATTATCAATTCTTAGTCTTAATGATTAAATAGCATTACATGTAAATACACATATCTGTTAGTTCATTTAATTTTGAACATTTATATAGCAATATAATAAACAAAAAAAATTTGACGATACCCAAGCGAAAGAAGTGTCCAAGGACAGATAAGAGAGAACATCAGAGGCTGAAAGAATAAACTGGGAAAAGAAAATAAAAAGGAGAAAAAAAAAAACTCTGAAAAACTGACAGCTGCATGAAAATAAATGCAAATTCAGGGTTTAAAATTAAGACATGATTTCAGAATATATATACTCAACAAATCAGTAAAAAAATAAATTATTTAAAGTCCTTTCGTCATACTCTCCGAAACTTATAAACTAAAAAGAGTCAAACCGAGGTTACCGTTACTGCTGTCGAAATAATTGCTCCTTTCTGCACTTTCGGCAGCTGCATTTGAAGCCATAATCAGCCAGTAGAGCTTGTCTCTCCTCATACGGAAGGTCCTCATCAATGTATGAAATAGTAATCTGAACAAAAAGTGTTATTTTGTTAGATAAAATCCGGGAAATCACATACGTAACCACCCTATTCCTATGTATTTACATATCCAACACCTAAACTTTATTTTTTTTTACATTTATAACACCCAAATCTTTCAAGTCCTATAAAAGTACCACCATTTTAATTTTTAAAAAGTGCAATACACCTTTCCATGCGCAGGTAAGATTGTAAATATATGTAAAAATTGAAGTTTGAGTGTTAGATAAGCAAATATATAAGCATGAGATGTATGTAAATATTCCTAAAAGGTAATCTACAACCATGCTGAAAGTCTGTCATAAATAAGAGATTCGTGTAGTTGATATTTAAATAAAATGATGGAAAATAATACCTCTTCTCCAATTGAGATTGGGCTGACTGCAATTATTACTGCTTGCCCATCCCTGTCCTGCAGTACGAAATAATATCAAACATGGATTAAGAAACATAGAATTCAGGTAGCAACAATTCAGCCCATTCGACATAAAAAGAGGATCTAACTGGAGGCGGATGAAACTAGTACTAGATCAAAACCCTAACAAAGAAGTTGAAAGTCAATTTTACGAGGCAATATTGCAAACAGATGAAAATTCAGGGTTGGATGCACAATCTCCAGAACAGTACTGGTTCTCAAAACGGGCAATTTGTTGAATGAAATTGTCTCCCTAGATGCAACATCAGTAAATTTTAGATCTCTAGGACTGTTTTAGACAATTGTGGCAGATATATATAATTAACTAAATAACATATGCAGTAACAACTAAACGAGTCATAATAAGTTAAAGAGGCCAAAATATTTGTCTTTTATCGAGCAAAAAATACATACATTAAGCATACTTATAAGATTTTTGCAATGCAGCATGAAAAAAAAAATACAATGGTTAATCATATAACATAATACATGATTCTGACATTCAATCAATAACAGAGCTTAGGAACACTTTATTTTCTAAAGGACAAAGTGCCTGCTTTAGGGTGAATCATACGATTTCCTGCATGTATTATGATATTAGTGTAGCTCTTGAAAGCAATGCTTTTAAATATATTTAACAAGCAGGTTCAACAGTGAGTAGCTTGGCAAGTTCGGATTGATTATAACTCTAAATTATCACTAAACTCACTTCAACTGGTCCAATACTGTTTTCCGGTGAACTAGATCAAACTAGTCGAACCAGTTCATTATTTCCTTTTAAATCTAAATGGCTGATTAGGGCACGGCAATTCACTGTTTGACCACCTCGACTTTGCTAAATGAATCGTAACTGATCTTCTTACATACTTATGCTTCTGTAATCCTCATGCTGTCAGATAACAAAGGTTTTGTTTCTACCTTCATCATTCTCAGCCTCTACACCTGTCACGACATGATCCGGAGGCTTAGAATTTTCATGGGCATGGAAAAATTTATCTACATTTCAATTCCTACAACTAAAAATTTATCATTTAAATAGATCGAAAGGGCCATAAACAAAATTAGTTTAAGTTAATTTAAAGGAAAAACCAGTTGTGAAAAAAATTATTTTTCTCTAGCTTGGTTATGTCATTTATATATATAGATATATATATTTTTCATCTATCACTCATTTTATGATCCAAAATTTAACCTGAAAAATGTTATTTTGTAATAGTTAATTATCAATATCTTAAAGAATACTGATATATGTAAACTACAGTAATAGCAGTTTATTATTCAATTATAATCATTGAAGAAGAGTCATAAAATTCAAAGCCATTTCAGGAGCACCGTTTAAATTATACTAATAAATATACATTGATATCAATGTTCTTTTTCAATTTATATATACAAATATCTTAGTATCCTCAAGTAGTACCATAAATGAGTAAATTTTATCAGTCAATGTATACATACAAGCATTCTAGAATTCATCACATTTTTATTTTCATATCATATAATATTTTCATATATAAATCTATATATCTAATAAGTGAAAACATGACATTTATTTTATGAAGAAACAAATGAAGTACAAGTTTTATGTTTACGTGTGTGTATTAAAATGTAAATCTATATGTAAAATGAATAATGATAAAATATGTACTAAAATTTGATTTAAATATCCATGCCATTTTACACATTCAGTTCAGAAGAAATAATATTACTGTAATTAATAAAGTACCCACATCGTATCAGACGACTTGCTTTGTCTTTGAACTTGTAAAAATTAACTTGTAATTTAACATACACGTAAACATAAGATTTGTACTTCATCTTTTTCTTGATAAAATTTTCTCTTTATTCTATTTTGCTCTCATAACTAAGTAAATTTAATTTTAAATAAAGATATAAAACATACTTAGTAAATTAAATAATTAATATATTATTTTAATTACATTAAATATCATTCTTTTTCTATATATGTTTAAATTAATATCCATGGTAATAAGTATTTACCTTATTATGTAGCCTTCAAATATTTTATCCCTTAATTCACTGTTTCTAAGAAAATATTTAATTTAAAATTTTAATATTTACATTCTTGAATTTTCAAAAATTTTCTTCAATTGAATTTCTCCTCTAAATAAATCATTTAAAATTAATACCTACAATCAAAAGTGTAAAATATTGTTGCCAATTTATTTTATCTCAATTATAATTTAATCTACTCATTACTATTTTCCTTTTTTAATATATTTATTTTTTATTTTTCATAATTGTCTGTATTATTTAATTCGATAATCTATAGTTATTTATAATTGAAACTTCTAATTAACTTTGATTGTGGAGAAATTTTTAATTTGATTATTTTAATAATTATCACTTGCATTTGATTTTCTTTGTTTAATCTTTGATTAACCTTTGTTTATTTAAACACACACACAACAGACACACACACACACACATAAATACACATTATGAATTTATTTTAAATCATCTAAACTATTTCTTTAAATAGTATCATTATTAATTTATAAATTTTTATAATATAATAATAAAATTTTATGAAGGTAAATATTTTATCTCACTATTATATATGTATATAAATCACATTAGTTAATCTATATTTTATGTCATAGCCAAGATTATTATTATTATTCTAACATTCTTAATTTATATTTTTTCACCATTTAATCACCAACGAATTTAAAATTTATCTTATTATCATATTTAGAGAATATAAATTAAAATTTTAATTAACTAACTTATATATGATATGGAGAATAAATTTAAATGGAGAATAAATTTAATAATTTTATTATTATTATTATTATTATTATTATTGACTAGTATAAATCATTATTAGCCTTTAAATTCTCCAAGTTAACATTTAAAAATTTTATACTATTTAACATAACCTTTAAAAATATACTATTTTTTATTTTCTTCTTATTACTTTCATTAAAATAGTCATTTAAACATAAATGCATCTATTTAGTATTTATTTACCTTAAAACTTATGTTTAAGTAGAACAATATGCTCTTACTCGACATAGAGAAGGTTTAACTCGCGTGACTCCCATCTTTGTCATCCGTACCTATTCAAACATGTTGGTCCACTTGAGCTTGTGTCAGCTCTCCTGCTAGCGAGCAACACAAATAATGATATTTTTGTCTCCTACTCTTAATTCTGAGCATGTTTCTGATCCACATGCATGACCAAGCCCCCCTATTACCAGTACTTGATCCTGTCACCTACAACTCGCATGAGTTCGCTTCACTCTAGTCTCATGTGTCGGTCTAGTCGCTACTCACACTCACTTTGATTTCTTGCTCTGCCGTTCGTTCTTGAGTTACTTGCACAACGACATCGCAAAAGCCGAACATCTCATTATTTTGCTCCACTTGTGCTCATCTTCCCTCTCGTCAATTGCTCTCTCACGCTCTCCTACCCATTCTTTTGAGCTCAAGAGATGTCTCCTTTCCAATCTCCCTATCTCTCTCTCTAATAACTTCTTCTCCCGCTCTCTCCCTTTGTCTATGTTTAACTCGTATGGATTAAGGCGAGTCCCTCGTTCGTCACTTTAATTTCTCCCTCTCCGTTCACTCCTTTGCCTCCCACATTTCATATTCACCATTGTCACTTCTAGTGAACATGCATGTAAAAGAATATTACAATACCCCGATCAATCTTCTCCCTACCACCTTATGATCTTATGATCGTGCATTCACCACCATCGTTCTCTTTCAAACTTTGCTTCAACCACTTGCACTTTAAGAGACAAATTATAACACTTAACTGAGATTGCAATAAATTTTACTCTTTAACTTGCTTAATATTATTTATTTAAGTAGTTAAATTATACTTGGTATTTTGTTGTAAGAGGATTATGCATGTGTTTGTTATTTTTTTTTTTTTTGTAAATTCAATTGATAATTTAATAGACTCGTCCATAAATTTGATTCCCATAATTAGAGTCTTCCACTTTTTGTGAAGCAAATGTTTTTAAATAAATTTTCACCAATTTCTAGTTTTTTTTACATAAAAGATATATTTATTAAGTCATCATTTATCAATGACATCAACCAATCTAAAAGTTGGATCATGAAATAATAGTCTTAACCAATTTAATGGCAAGTCCAAGTTCTAAAACAACACTTCAAATTGTATTTCAAAACTGTCATATTCATGTTCGAAAAGGTGTGCACTTCAAAAATATATTTATGCTCTAAAAGATATGAGAAACAAATATTTTGTTGCCCATAGGGTAATCTTATAGACCAATTATAAAGCAAAATCACAATGCTAAAGTTTCATAAAGAAACAAAGCATAATACCATCGCCATTAACCATCCTAAAAATTTGGGAATGACTTTATGATTCCCCATTGTTCGTCTTTCCTGTTGAGTTGCCTAAGATGTTAAACATGTTCTTTGCAAATCATTTTGAATATGTTCTATTCCTATTACCATAGAGCTACACCCTTTTCCTTATAAATTCTTCAACGCTAATTTTATATATCAATTTAATAGTGTTTTCTAGCTTCTTTATGCATCTCCAAATCAATCGCGTTCTTTTTTAGCTACCTTGTCCTTAATAGATATCACTTCAACTATTCATCTAATATAATCAATCTTTAATTTATCTTTTCTAATTTTTCTACATCTCCATCTTAGCATTGCATGCTATACAAAACTTAAAGGTCAATGATTTCTAACTATCCATCACTCAGATTCATGCAATATAAAGGCAAAATCAAGGCATATAAATTAGATCATTGAATTCAGGTAACTGTTTTGATACCGCATAAAGTTCCTGCATGAGACACATGGAACAAGAAAAGATGAAAATCAAATAGCCTTGAAGGCAATTACTTACCTCGTCCCTTTTGAATGCTTTAGCATTTGGACAGCAAGAATGATTCATGCAACTCTGTATGGGGAAGAATGCAGTGCCTGCTAGAAATGTAAGTGGAAACAATTAGAATAGCGTTTAAATAGGTTATCCATATTTGATAAGAACTAAAAGGTAAATTTAAAAAAGGGGAAAATTTTTTTTTTCTTTAATACTTTTAATCTCAGCATTAGAATAAGTTTAATTTAGCGTTTAGAGCAAAAGCATTACACATCGCAAAAATCAATTGTGTGAAATCCAATCTAGATATTTGGGGACATAAAGTACCTCTCTAAAGCATCATAGAACCAGTAATGATGCTTCCGCATATAATAAGAGGCAAATGTACTTATGTAGCCACCATATTAATATTTTAAAAGGTAGGGGCGTTGGGCGGGGTATTTTAGCTGTTATGGGACAAAGCGTAAGCCACCAATATAAAACAAATAAAAAGCATATAACTATTTAGAGATGAAAATAAAAAATTATACTAGTTCGATTTCAAAACAAGTCTTCTAAAACTAAAATCTTCAAGATTTTGATATAAATCAATAATATAAAAAACAAACATATAAAAATAAATAACAATGTTTGAGTCAAGAAAATAAACTAGTTGTGCTCAATTGATCTCAATCATTGAATATTTTTCATTCTTCAAGATCATCCACAATAACTTTTGCTTCTTCACCAATAGATATATCAAAATCACAACTAGGTCCTTCATGTTATCTACATTCATTGTCCACTTTATTAAAGTCATTCGTAAATATATATAATCTTTTTTTTTTATAAGAATATATAATTATGTAAAGGACAATTAAAAGTAATTTTTTCATTCAACTTCTTTTCTATAAAAATATGTTATAAAAATATCATTTTTCCTTGTATATGATTTTGTGATTATTCATTTGCATTAATTATGGACACATTACCGATTATATCAACATCAAATACATGTTCTTCATTCACCCAAGAAGGTTCTTGTGGAAGCACTAGATATTCTTTCTCAACAATTCACTCATCTTTAGAGTATATGTCCTTTACTAATATTGGATCAAAGCTTTATTTTCTTTTTATATTTTTCCCCTTCAATCTAGTATTATATCTTAGATACACTAGAGTGTTCAACCCCTAGTGCTCCAATATGTTCCTCTTCTTAGTATGAATCTAAGATAAAAAAAATATCATTTTTAAAAAGTGATATGAAAACAAATAATAACACTTTAACAAAGTAAAAAGTTATTACCGATTCAAAATTGCTCCAATTTCTTTCTCAACTCAAAGAATTGCAGACGATGCAAAGAACTCAAATAACAAAATTTGTTAACTAGGTGTTTTTCCATTAAATCTCATACATAATCAGTAGAAAATCTTAACTTCTTTAAGTTCGTGATAACTCTACTCCCAAAATCTCTTCTGAAGTTATCATACAAGTCTAGTTGAATATCCGCTCTGAGACGATCTTCATAATCTAACATTCTTTCCAGACAAGTGATTCACCCTTGCTTCACCTCTTCATCATTACAAATATTATCTTCAAAATAAAATTGGGAGTTTAATAAATAATCAACCGCATGTAATATTTAATGAAGTCGGTCTTTTCATTAGGGGTGAGCATTCAGTCAATTAGAATGGATCGACTTTAAAATTGTTCAAACCAATTATAATCAAAATCCATAATCCAAAAACTGAACCAATCTAAATTTAGATAAAAACAGAACCGACCAACCAAAATTTAATTCGATTTAAACAGTTTGGTTATGAAAAAAATGAAATTTAATTGTTTACTTAAAATTTAGCTAATAACAAGCATTACAAATCACATATTTTATTCACATAAAATCGATTTGATTTCATGAATCCTCTATTTAGTTCAATCAAATATTACATATAATAAATTTTTTGATTTGTTTTTGTTTATTCCACTTGAAATTAAAATATAATAAATTTTTTTAATAGAATTTTGGTTTTTTGGTTTGTTCAATTAAATGAAAATTAAAACCAAACCGAAAACCTAATATTAAAGTTTTAAAAACAGAAAAAATTAATCAAATTTTGAAACCGAACCAAACCAAGCAAACTTGATAGATTCAATTCGGTTTTTCGGTTTTGACCAAATAATATACACCCCTACTTCTCATCTTGCAACAATTTTCCTCCAAATAGGTACATAGTTCTTTTTATTAAGCCCACAATTAAAAGTCGTTATTTTTTTGCAAAATCCATTAACTCATAAATATAGCCTATGATTGACCTTTCTTTTGAGTCAACCTCTCTTAGAATATTTATAAGAGATACAATCACCACGATGACCACAAAAATATGGATTGAACAAAATAACAAGTCCAGTTTCAATATCTCCTGTCTGCTCAGTCTATTGACTAGAACACCTAACTTCTAAGGAAAACGTTGCTTGAAGTGGTTTTTTCTATTTGTAAAGGCTTTGAAGAGCCAAATATACAATAACAAACCGTGTGATGACAAAACGAACCAGTTCCCTCTCCTTTGTAAGAGATCTCACCAAACCAAGAACCATGTGTGCACATATAAATGAAATTAACAACTTCTTTGCTTTTGCAATTATGCTTTCGTGAATTTTCAACTTTCCAACATCTTATAAAATGAGATGAATACAATACACTGTACAAGGTGTCCAATAGATAAGTTGTCTTCATTTCATTACATTTTTACCCGCATTCATATAATTTGACCCATTATCTGTTATAATTTGCACCATATTTTCTCCTCTACCTCCTCAATAACGTCATCTAAATAAATAATAACTTATCACTCTTTATAGCATCAGAAACATCCACATCAAGCTTGACTATTAACAAAAAAAAAATAATTAAAGTACATTTATTTTCCATCTGTCAAACTATCTGATATAATCGATCACATATATTTAATGCATTCTTATACTCTTCTAACATCTTATTAATTTCAGCAATTTCATCCCTGGGTATCCAAGTTTTTAATTCATGCATTGTAGGTAGGGTAAAATCAGGTCTAAAGTTAGCATCTGCTTCAAATATAAACATATAGTACAAGTCATTGGTAACATTAAAAGTGAATCTGATTGAGTAGTAGAATCTACCAGTTGCCTTACATGCTTAATTTATTTTATCTTTCTTCTACATGAAATTTAGAGTAGAATTCCTAGTTTCTGTTGTGCAAAAGAATCTATTGGACCTCTAACTCTATATGCAATTTGAAAAGAGTCAAAAAATGATGATTTAATGGCATTTTGACCTTCACATACACTTACTGTAGTACTTCTAATGTCATTTAATACATTGTGACATTATGCTTTGACTTTTGCATCTTCTTTTAATGTTTGCTTGCATTTCTCTTGAACCTCAATGAAGAGTTTAATGCATTTTTTATACTCTTATGTGTGCTAGCAAGATGTTGCTTTATCCTGTTTATTGTTCCACTACACATCTGATTGAAAAAATTACATTTAAAATATTTTTCATTAGTTGTGTTTATTGTATATTGTCATGGAAATTCTTTTTTAGTACGACTACTACCGAGCACACAATCCATCCATTCCATACAAAGTAATTACTAACACAGCACATCAAAATTTTAAAAAAATATATAGTCAAAACTAATGCCAAAAATATACAATCAAAATGACCCCAGATGCGGATTTCATTGTAACTATTGCGAAATATGCCCATTAATTACTAAATAAAACTCATTTTCAAACTTTTCTATTTATGCAAAGTTGTGGGCCTCGAGAGAGGACTGGATTGTGCGATGATGACAAGTATGGAACCGCGGGCTGAGTGCGGGTCTCTTGCTTGCTACTGGGAAGATGAATGGAAGGTAGGAAGGCGGTTGGAAAGCGCGACGCTTTCTACAGCTGTATCTTTTGCCTGCAGAAGACTACTGGAGAGACGAAGCTACGATTTAGGTAGGTCTGAGAAGCGTGATTAGGGTTTTTATTTATTTTTTTTAATTGGCCCGCAAGTGAGGTGTACAGCCCCCGTGGGGCGCAAAATAAGTTCTTGGACGTAAAAGGCATGTCAGGGCGTACGCTGAGGTGTACAACCCCTGTGGGGCGCAAAATAAGTTCCTGGACCTTAAAGGCATGTCGAGGGATAAACCCCATGAGAATTACGCCTCCTTCATTGGGATGGGGCGTAATGCCTCGCGCCTCACCTAGGGGTGCGCACCATTAACGCCTTTTAAAACACTGCACCATATAGATTCATAATTGGAAAATTTTCATCTGCTTAACATTTAGATGAATAAAAAATTGTAGAAGAATCATACCAACATTCAATACATTTAAAAATAGGCAATAAAACAATAAAGTTTTTATCGGAAATCCAAGCAACAAAGTTTACAAGCTTATTGAAAAATAAATAAAATTCTAGACACGAGAAGAATATTTATGTAAACCATAATGCCATAATTCTGGGATTTTGGCTTTTTCTCCTAAGGAACCGTCGCTCTTCTATGAAAAATGCTATGCTGACATACTGGAAAAGGTAGCTATTAGATAATCAGGAACTTGCGACATGAGGAAAAAAAAAAAAAAAAAGTCATCAGCTCCTTAGTCCGTATGTCCAATAAACTAGCTATTAAAGAATTTGCAAAGCTTCATGCTTAATAGAATTTTAAAATCAATTGCATATACTAAAAACATTCAGTTTGATGATGAGACCTTGACAAAAATCTGAATAATCATCACCAAGAGCATCCAGAAACGGAAGAGTTAACTCAGCTTTTTCCTGCACCAAAAAAGATTTCTATGAAGATCTATGCAAACAACTTTTGACAAGGGCAAATAAATACGTACCTTTTGTGGCGATGGAAGATCATCAATATATATGAAGTAGTCCTCCACTGGAGAAGCTACTACAAGATCACTGCACTAATTTGATTAAAATGTTAACCGATAGTAACAAAACTTAGCAAGTGATTCATCTTCACTGATCAAATTTAAAAAACCAATTCATATTTAGCATAATTAAAATACGCTACTTACAGATTATTGAGTTCAAACATGCCAATAATATGGCCATATATTTCAAGTGAAAACACTGCAGAAGTTAAGAGGAATGGCAGAGAAATTTTGAAAAGCATAAGAAATTAGAAAACCTGCCAATTATCAAGTCTGAGATGACAATATTAAAGGATACAAGGTGCACACTCAATGTCGAAGATGGCTTCCTTGAGAAGTTGTAGAGACTGAAAAAGAAGAAAAATTAACAGAAAGAGTTCCACATCTACCAAAAATCAAGCATGCAGAAGAACAATAAGATTTCAATGTTATGATATTCTAATGAAATATTAGAACCATTCGCCCCCTTCAACATCATTAAACTAGTCCCACACATGATTTCAAGACTTTTTAAGATTGTTTGGCCATCAATTAGATGAATCAAAATTTTCTCAATGAAAGAGTACAATTGTATCAGAACGTAATTGCAATTTTAAAATACAAAGGCTTTCAAATAAACTTTTAAGACTGCTTATGCATGCTATCCAATAGGACTCCTTTTTCATATGCTTAATGAATGATTAAATTATTATGAAGATTGATCTCGACTTTGAAAATTATACAAACTTATAGAAGAAAAATAATAAAATTAGTAAGTAAACAACCAGATTCTCCTCCTACGATGAGAAAAGTCCATCTCATAGTGTGCGTATTTGCATATGCGCATGCACGTGCAAGTGTGTGCATAAATCAACCTTACACCAAGGACTTCTACTATGCCATTTAATCAAAACAATTTGCTTACATAACCATCTATTTGGGCTCCATATAGATCTCACTAAGATGATCTATCTCATGAGGACCTATAAACATACAATACCCTAGAGAAATGCTATGTAGCACCTACATTTTTAAAAATTTGTCGTAACCATGTCAGACATATATCAGACACTGAAACTAGTTTGACATGCCTCAACACTTGTTCGACACCTCACAATAAGTCAGAATTTTTTTTTTGGGCCTGAACAAGTTCGAGACTCTCCTCGACGACACATAAGACAGGAACTCAATATGATTTGAGAGAAAACAGGAAACAAAAAATAGAAAATTATATTTATACATACATACACACACACACACACATATATATATATATATATATATATATCCGGTCGCCGAGCTCTGGTAGGGTTTCGCCTCGTGGCAAACCCTAGCCTCTGTTGTTGTAATTCCACGCTCGTAGAAGGAGGTACACTCCTCTATTTTCGTCGCTGCTTCGTCAAGCTGCGCCTATGCTCGTTGCTCGTTGTAGGGCCGATCGGGCTCTGCGGCTCTGTTTCCTGCTTCTGCGGCATCGTCTTGTCGTTGTTCTTCTGCGCGGCTTTTGTTGAACTTAGGTTTCGACTCTGTCGAGCTCATCTGTTGTTCCTGTCTGCGGTTTACTGTCTTCTGCGCAGCGCCCCGACCTCTTCGGCTCTCTACCCGACTTGCAGGGATTCTCTTTGCTATGATGGAGCTTCCTTCTTCTTCGATTGAACCTGACAAAACATCATTTGCCCACGGTGTGGGTAATTCTCAGAAGGAGACGGCGGTTGTTTTCCCCTCAAGTTATAAGGAGAATCGTGATGGTACAGATGACTGCCCCTTTATTAAGAATGTAAGCATGAAAAGTGGGAAGACAACATTCTTTTTCTCTGAGCAGAAATTTCAACCCTGACTGACAAATTCAAGTTTGCTCTCATTGAGAAATTTCAGTGGGAACACCCACCTATGGAGGTTATCCGGAAAAGTTTTGATGACCTCAAATTAGCAGGAAAATAGAAAGTGGAAAGTGAGGCTCATGGATGGGAGACATGTTTTGATTCAGTTAACCGTGCCTGAAAACTACACTCAGATTTTCTCCAAAAAAATATCTTAACATTGTTGGTAAACCTATGAAGCTACTCAAGTGGTCTCCGAATTTTGACTCAAATCATACCCAAGTCATGAGCCTCCCACTATACCGGTATGGTTTAATTTACCTGGTATCAAGCTGCATTTTTTTTGCCATCAGGTTCTCTACTCTATTGGGGCCATCCTTGGGGATCTTTTGAAGCTAAATTTGTCTACTTTCAACCTAACTAGACCCTCGGTGGCAAGAATACTTGTGGAAAGAGATATTACTTTGTCTGATGTTACTGAAGTCTGGCTGGGCACAACCCATAATGGTTATTGGCAACAAATTGTCATGGAGCACATACCCCATATTGTACCCACTGTAAGATGTTTGGTCATGTCCTTGATAAATGTCACAAGTTTCATCCAAATTTGAAATCTAAAGTTCAAATGAATAAAAATGGGTCTAACCCCACTGCTCTGGACATTTTAGTTTCACCTGGGGAGAATACTACAAGACAGGAGGTGTATGTTGCCTCTGAGAAACCCCCCATGACACTGTTGTTACTGTTACTGCGAGTGATGTGATACTGACACCTTCAAACCCCATAGAAAACAATACTGATGGGCTATTACTTACAAATGATAGTGTTCAGACTGATAATCAGGAGAGTCTCGTAGCTCCACTTCTTCAGAAAGTTTTCGGTGTAAAGGCAACTCATACTTCAGATATACTAGAACCTATTGTGGGTACTACGGTTGGTAATCCTTCTGCTTCAGCTCTACCACCCCATCAGACTGATTCTTACTGATTCTTCGGAGATTCTTCGGAAGAGGAATGACAGGTTTATTCCAAGAGGAAGAAGAGGAATGGAGGCCGACTCCAGCTTAGGAACATTTTGGATGATACATTGGTTACTACTGACAATGACAATCATCTTACCAGCTTATTAGTTTGCTCTTACCCTAGAACTAGAGGCAGAGGCAAGGCCAAATTGGGTCACTCTCTAGCCACCTGATATTATGTATTTCGACACTGTTAGATTTTTTATTTATCTAATATATTTTTCTGTTTTTTCTAGTAGTTTGGAACCATTTATAGCTTTTGTTTGGGCAGGGTGCCCTGTTTGGGCCCTCCCACACATTGTATTTGTATCTTTCTTTTTATTTAATATAATAGCCTTTTTGGGCTTTCAAAAAAATATATGTGTACCTTATAGTCGAAACTGCTTCTTCTCTCTTCATGTCAAGGCTCCTTCACATCGTCAAAATTGAGCATAAAAATGCATCCAACATTTGACAAAGTCGAGCAACTAAAGTTCCCATTTTGTTTGACGAAGCTGAATGTTAAAGACCCATCCTGCATTCGTCGAAGCCGAGCGTTCTAGTTTTCTTTCGTTCATCGAAGTCGAACCTCCACCCGATAATGCTGGAGCTATAAGAATCTTTGTCAAAACCTGAGCAGGAGTCAAACCTATTTGTTGAAGTCAATCCAAATACCATGGGAAATTTTTGACGCTTGCACTAAAGCTTCTTTTCTTCGAAACCAAGTGGTGTCAAAGCTCCATAGTTTGGTAAGTGATAATTTATAATTTTTTTACACTTTAATGAGTTAATAGTTATAAATCTATACTTATTCTAATATTAAAAGTTTAATTTTAACTTAATTAATTAACTAAAGTCTAATTGTAAGATATTTTAAGTCTTAGTAGATAAGTTGGAAGAATTCTTTTGAAATTTATTATGACAATTTTGAAAATGATTTTTTATAGAGGTTTCATAAAACAAGTTAAATTTTAGTTTTGCATATTTTGTTTTTTGATGCCTTCAATAAAGAATAATGAAAAAATATATCTTTTTTTATATTAATAATTAATTAAATATTAAAATGTGTCTAATGTGTTGTGTCCTATTTTTTTCATTTATGCCATGTTTACATATCATGTCATAGCCGCGATCGTTTCCTCGTGTCAGTGTCTGTACACCATATACTGCACAAGGTGCAATAAATAATGGTGTGACTCGAAGAAGTATGCGTCAAAGCTCATAATAAGGAAGCAAAAATCTTTATAGCTCATGACAATATCAAATGGAATTAGAGGGTATAAATCAACATCCATGCATCCCAAAACATAATCCTACTAGTGTCTGCTTATCGTATGTATGTATGTATGTATCCATGTATGTATATGAGGGACCAAAAATCTTTTAGTTCATGAAAATATCAAATGGAATTAGAGGGATGTATATCAACATCCATGGATCTTAGAACATCATCCTACAAGTACAAAATCCTACATGTTATATATATTTTCAACAACAACAACAAGCCTTTATCCCACTAAGTGGGGCAAGTAAAGGCATCCTAGGACTAGCATCTGAAGAAGATAAGCTAGTGACAAGTAAGCTTTCAATGATTTGGTCATTTATAATAATGATCAGAACATAAAACAATAAACTAGAAGGTGAAATTAATGCCGAAGTATGGTGATGGACGTTTTTCTCCTATAGAATAATAACCACTTTCCAACCAAATAGGTTTTGCTATTATAGATTGCAAATACAATATCAATTCATTCTACTTAATTCTCATTAATAGTCAACAAAGTTAATGGAGGTGTACTTAAATTCCCATGAACCCGGTATGACATCTCAGATGTCCTCATCAAGCTTATATAGATCAGCATACTCCCCCATGTCGAGAAGGCTGCAGCCACATTATTGCCGATAAATTCATTAGTGATTGAGAGATCATACTATCTTGTTTTGCAACATCTTCCTGTACCTGCTGACCAAGTTTTATTACCACTAACACATCAGTCTTTTCATATGCCACACTCATTTAAGCCTTACCTATCTTCAGAGGTATTGAAGTGATATGTGGTCCCGATGAAACACAGTTTATTTCCCAAGCAGCAAAAGTCGCCAGTGCTTCACTATTTGGTGAAGTGCGAAAAAGTTTCTAGTCATGTGTTAGAGTATTCGTTTGAGTGCCTTGTTCCTTTCTTGTATTAAAACCACATCAAGCTTAATCGGATGGAAATTAGCAAATGATATTCACAAAAAATTATTGGAGTTTTGACAATACAAATACTGGTAATTATCGATTCTGATCCATCAACAATCAACCAGATGCCCATTTCCCTTATGATTTTTTGATGAATCTCCAACAAGGTAATTACTAGAAGAAATGATTCTATAAAAATGAGCCAGAAATAAAATTTTCCAGCAAAAAATTGCCTATCTCAAGCAATTTTGTTGTATCTTCTCATGAAGTAAAGGCCGGAAGCATCCGCCTCAACTTTAAATGGTTTAAGCTAATTTGACAAAATTAGAATAGGTGTCTTGCTTAAATGTGTTGTCATGTATTTTCCCCAAAAATAATTTATGATTTTTCTTCGTCGGTATATATAATTATGTGTGAGTACAGAGAAGTTTACACATTGTCATGCCTGTATAACCAAATTCTACAGTTGTGGCCAACCTTCGATGGCTTCATCTACAGTATAAAAATTTAACATGAAAAGAATACAAATAAATACTATTATTCAATATTTAATTATTTTGTGTCAAAGCGAGTTGAACATAAACGAACAAACTTTTGTTCGAGTTCGGCTCGCTTGCTTGACGAACGAATGGAATAAAAACTACTGTGAATGACGAATTTTTTTGACAGCTCATAGAAAACTTTGACAAATCTTCCATCGAAACAATGCTTGTATCTCCGTTATATTATCGTTATTCATTGAATAATAATATCCCTTCCATTTCCATTATTCTTATTGCCTCTATCATGAATATTAATTTTTCAAAATGATTTTATTTTGTGTCTGACAATATACGCAAAGTTGCTAACCGCTATCTTTCGTTGATGGCTTCCTCCTTCATGGAGACTGTACTCTTCCATCTGAACAATGTTTGTATCTCCTTTATTTTATTGTTCTTTGAATATTAATATCCATTCCCTGGAGATTATTAATGTTATCATTGGTATGACCCATCTTCTCTATAATAGAAATTGATTCTTTACAACGATTTTATATAGTATCGAAAAATATACACATATTTGTCAAACATCATCTTTCTTCAAAAACATCACGAACAGTGACCCGTGTAGTGAGCTACATGGCTTAATGGCACATTGGTCTAGCAACTCAACCAATTGTTTATCTCTTCATTCTCCAACAATCAGTTGTGATAAATCCCACAACATTAGGCAAAGTAGGTTTGAGAGGAGGCTGATCTCACGCTCAATAACTTGAAAAGACAACTCTCTTAGCTCTTTGAGAAGCTCTTGGCATTCTACCAGCTATTGTAGTCTCAGATCTCATTCCCTTAGACGAAGAAAATCCAAGCATGCACAATACAGTATTATCTAAAACAGGAAGACCAAAACAAGCGTACAATATTGAATAAATAGTAGTTGGACCCAGAGAATGGCAAAATGAATTGAAAAGGTTCAGTGCAATCCTATTAAAATACCATAGAGTTTAGTTCAGCTTGAATGAACAAGCACACAGTAATAAATCAAACCCAAGACATTTAGTAAATGTTATCTTCCTTGGGAACATGTTGCTTGAATACAGAAGCACTATTTGGGTTATTTTAAATTATGGTGTGGCACATACATTCATCCAAGTTCCTATTTGATAGATGTCTGTATAGATGGATTTATACACACATGGATAGATTTAAGCATGCATTCCGGCATAATAGTATTATTTTTATGAGTTTTTCTTCCCCATAATAGATAGTTATTTACCTATCGTTTCAAGATTTGCAGAATTCTTACAGCAAAATATCACCCTTTAACATATAAACCATCCGATAACCACTTTAAAGAAGATCATATACTATGGATATGCAAACATGTTGATGAATCATGATTAAAATGGTTAGCCCATCCAGCAAATTGTGGAGCATGCTAGATGTCAAAGTTTTGAGAAAAACCAGGCTGAAATCTGAATAGGCTCAATGTCTTTTCCCTTTGCTTTCATTCCATTAAATAATAATCTTACAATCTATTTTAGGTAAAAAATAAAGTACATAATCTATTTTAGGTAACTTAATAATACATATTTCTAATCTAAATATTCAACTAAAAGGGAAATAAATTAGAAAAATAATATTGAAAATAAGGAAGCTTCTAATTATAGAAAACTATTAATTTAGCTGCTTGATTTTTATCCTTCTTGATTGACATCTCCCCTCAAATTGATGCTGACTGATCAGGAAGCATCAATTTGCCAACAAGAAGCTGATAACATTGGCGGGACCAAAAATCCTCAGGCTGCCGAAACCGAGAGTGTCAAAGTCTGAGATTGTTGAAGTCTGAGAGTGTCGAAGCCTGAGAGTGTTGAAACCTGAGAGTGTCGAAGCCCGAGAGTGCCGAAGCCCGAGAGAGCTCAAGAGTGTCGAAGCCCGAGAGAGCTCAAGGGTGTCGAAGCCCGAGAGAGCTCAAGGGTGTCGAAGCCCGAGAGGACGAAGCCTGAGAGTGTCTGTTGACTTCATTTTTAGTGAGGTGTAGATTTCACCTTAGGGTTTGGGGTCTTGCTTTAGGGTTTTCCTTTTGACTATCTTAGAGGCTTAGAAATGGGACCCGCCTCATTTTAGAAATTCAACCTGCTTCTTTACTCTTTTGGAGTTTCGCATATGTGGTATCGGCCTCTAACACTTGGAGGTTGAAACCAACATGAGGAAACCCAAAATGAGCCCTATAGGATCAATAAGCCCTATGATGACCTTATGCACAATTTGCACCTTCGCGCGCACAACTTTCGCGATTTAGACAGTCGACACGTTTAATCACTACAATTCGTATTGTCTGCATCGTTATTTGTCGAAAGCTTAAATAAAAATTTTAAAACGATCGATCTTGAATCGAAATTTTGATAAAATTGAATTCGACGTTTTTTTTGAAACGATCGTCGACGAAATCGTTCGGACGACCCCAGATGATGAAACGAACCGCACCGATGCATATGGTACGTCGATTTTAGCTAGAAAGGACAACCATTTTTTTTAAGGCGCCGCAAGCGAATAAATTGCATGGAATTTGTCATTTTTTAAATTTAAAAAAAAATCCTTATTTTAAAATCCCTAACCCTTGCTCAAGCCTCTCACCTCATCTCTTTCCCGCACGCGAGCCCGTCCGAGCATATTGTCTCCATTCCCGTTTGCGAAACCCGGCCGAGCAGACCGAACTTCCTCTTCCTCGAGAGAGATCGGCCCGCGATCCCTCTCCTGTGCTCCAATCTCTAGCAAAAGCTTCCACCTGCGCCGCTCTGCTTCCACCTGCTCCCTCCTCTGTCTAAAAGCTTCGCCTCTGTCGTCGTCTTCCCCCCACGTGACTCTTGTCACTTCTTTTAGCTCGGCTCACCGTCCAGGTGAATGAAGGTAACTCCTTCTCCTCCCCTTTGCTATAAAAACCCACTTGGGGAAGGGTTTTGTGTTGGCTGAAAGTTTTAGTGTAAGGGGGAGGTGTTGCCAGATTTTTGGTTCGCTCGAGCTCCTTGTTTGTTCGACTTTTTGTTGGTTTTCTCGGCCTCCTTGCTGGTTCACTCAATACTTTTGCTTGGTTGTTTGTTTGACCACTGAGGTATAAACCTTTTGCTTCATGGCTTGGCATTCTTGTTTGTTGGAAGTTCTTTTTGTGGCAAGGTTTAACTAGCTAATCTATTAGCATCTCTTTTCCCTTCTTGTTACAAGCTCTACAATCTCTTATTTTATTGAAAATGACATCAATTACGTATGGTTTTGATATCAGATTTTAGGTTGAGGCTTTGAATAGCATGCTATACTTTCTTTTACTGAAGCTTCTTTGGGCTTAATGTGTTCCACTTGGTGGATTTGGGGGTTTGCATCTTTATGAGGTGCATGTGCACAGGTGTGATATTCTTCTGCTTCCTAACTCTAATGCACGGTTTTATGCATGTTAAAATGTGATGCGTTGCTTGGATTGGGGCATTAAGCTGGCTTATTTTGTTTTTTTTTTCTTTAAAAAAAGAAAGGGAAGAAAGGTAGGGGAATGTTTCAGCTAGCCTTGGTATGGAGAGGTTTGATAGGACTTGTTACTTTGCCCTCATTCAATTAATTTCTTAGCTTTGATGTTTGCTCTTTTAACCACCTCATATTCACAAATGGTAGCATGGCATGTGGAAGTAAAAGCAGCATGGTAGTTTGGAGGAGCTAAATCTCACATTCATGCTTTATAAATATTGATGCTTCTCTTTTACCTATGTTAGTTGTATTTTCTTTGGAATGTTGGAGTGCCTATTTAGAAGATCCTTTACTTGCTAGCTGTCTTGGTAAAATCTGAGCACTATTTGGTAGTTTCAAACGTGGCTATTTGGGCTAAACCTTGTTGATTTGGGGAGGCCCCCGAGAGGTTCTTTTGTAGGCTTGAAATGTTGGGTTCTTGGCTCTCTAATTGGGCCGCAGTTTTATAATGCTTGGGGAAGTAGTTTGGAACCCCTCTTCTCTTTACTTGTGGCCATATTGCCCATACTTGAGAGGTACATTCCACGGTGTTAGGTTGAGGTAAAACGTATTTTTGATGCAATCCAAATGGTTTAGTGCCTTGTTTCACAAATCTAAAAAAACTTTGCCTTGTTCTTTTACAAAATCTGGAATGTGTGGTGGCTGCGGTTTTGGCCTTGTAGTGGTTCGGTTTTGGCCTTATGGAAAGCTGAATTTAATTATTGTTGGTTTTATGCGAATCTTAAATTCATATATGTTGGGTTCTTTGCAAGTTGGAAACTCTTGTGGTTCTTGATTTGTAACCCTTTGGAAACTTGGGGAACTTTGTATAGAGGGGGAATCGATCTCTCCTCATCGTTTTGCTTATACACCATGCCATTCACCTATGCTTACACATCCAACACATCGGCTTTTACTTCTTGCATACTTACCACTTAACTCTTATGCATTTACATCCATACCATTCGATATTTTCACTATTTTGGAGAAGAATTGGGGTCTGTTCTTGGGTTGATTAACTGCTGATTTGGAAAGGAGAAATGGTGCACTTGTTTTAATGCATTTTGAAGTTTTTCTTTTTAGGCTTCAATGAGGCATTTGATGGTTTATTTAGCTGCAATTTGGGAGGGCTTTTGGCTCATTTGTTTGGGGTTCAAACATGTGCTATTTTGGAAAGTTTGAAATATGTTTGAGGGCTTGTGCTTACTGTTTTAGAAGGTGAAAAATGCCACTTTTGGGAGGGTTAAAATGTTATTTCATTTAGGAAAGGTGGGGAATCACAAAGGCTTGGATTTACGAAAGTTTAGGGAGCTTCTAGGAACATGATTTTTGAGGAATTTCAAATGAGTCTTTCAAATGCACATCGTTGGATGTGGGGATTTATTTTAAATTCGGTTTTGAATGTAGCTTTGAGGGCAAATCCATCCTTTACTATTTTCGTAATTTAAATGGATCAGTCCCTCATCTTTCTCACCCCTTTTTTCTTCTTTTCTTTTCTTGTTTCTTGGTTTGGTTTAGGTGTTTATGTCTGAAACATAAGCGCACATATATGACATTTTGCTATATATGAACCATCAAGCAAGATTGTAAGTAGGTCGGTCTCGGGGTTCAAGGACAATGACGTAAAATGCATCTAGGTATGTGTGAGAAGTTTTAGCACAATCCTGACTCCGTGACCTTGAGAGAATGAGGAATTGACACTACTACACCTCTAATACTTAGTAAATAGTTACCCCTTTCTTTCACAGACAGTGGGAAGTTCCAGCCTACCAATATGCTGACCCATTAACTTTCTAAAGTATGAAAATTTCTTTAAGTAATATATATATGTACATACATAATCAACTAAAAAAAAAATCTTTCATAGTGCATGACAAGTTAAAATTCTTTTCAAAAATGAAATCTTTACTGAATATTTTCTGAAAATTTCACGGGTCAGTCATATGAACTAGGTTAGGAATTACCCTTTTTTGTGACTGTTAGGCCGGCGACCTTTTTTTACCGGCGACCTTTTACTTAGTGTTGGATCACACATACATGGTGTTGATTATTTTGTTAGGGCCCCAGGGTCTTGACTTTGACCTAAGATCCTGATTCTGAGTACACCCCGTCCCGAATGCTTACGATTTTCTCCTTTTTTCGGATACTCCGTGAGTTGTTTACAGTTTTATTGAAATTTTGTAAAACACTCGTAGTCTTTCTTCAGATTTTGCTTGTGTTTTTGATGACTTTCTTTGAGTTACCATGGGTCATTTGTCACTTTTCTCGAGTCTTTCTAGGTGGTGTTTCTTTTTGCTGCCCATGTTTACTTATATAAATGTGATGTTTGCACGTCTCTTAAAGTCTTTTACTATGCTCGTACCTACGACATCAACCACATTTATAGGAGCAACAACCTCTTCAGATATACATGTTTGTTTTACATTTATAGTGTTTTACTTTCTTTACTTGCATACTTTAATGCTCTTTACTGTACATTTACTGCATTTTCTCTACTACTGCTTTTCTTTCACTGCACCTGTTACAGTTACTTTTTACGTATTATACCCTTTAGAATAGGAGGTCAATAGTATGGTTTTATAAGAGATACCCAGTGACAGATCACCGACTCAAAAATTGCATGTACATTTAAACATAAACTAAACATGAAATTGCTACGACGTGGAGCTTGGAACTAACACCGTAGGCAGCACGACGATGATGTACAAAAGAATAACTTCAACAAATCTACAACAACAAACTACTTCTTTAGAATTAAACAACAAGCCATAAGACTTCGAGGTAATCTGCCTAGCGCGACATAAATCTTCACTTTATCTTTTAGGCCTTTGCACAGTCAGGTTGTGCAACTTAAGCTCTAACTCGCTTTAGGTTCCAAGGTTGTTGTCCGATACAACGTAAACTCTCATATCTTCCAGATCATTTGTATGACTGTGTCATACAAATATAAGTTCTAAATAATAAAATTGGCAGGATGAAATATCAAATAATATCTTCTCGAAATTGAAGACAAATAATAGGATAGTTTGGGAAATCACCGAGGTTCGCCTCAAAATCCATGACATCCCCTACTTTTCTTTCCCTTGACTCCAGAAATAAGTGTTCCCATTTGGTCCCTTTCTCACCTGAATTTTCTACATCCAACCTTTAAAACCCCAAATTTTGAATTCATGAAGATAGATACCTCTGATCATCATCGAGAGTGCTCTTAAGTGATTTCAGTTATTTAAGAGATAATAAATTGAAGGGGCTTGACTCTATAGGGAGATTTAAGAACCTATGTAATATAATCCCTATTTAATTCTTAATATTAGATAAGAGAATTTGTCGGTCAATATAAAGGTTCGTAAACTAAAACGGATGTCATAAATTCTTTAATTTATTTAATCGAACCTCACGGATAAGTTATATGTCTATTTCTCATGATAGATATGTCACTTGTAGTGTTGTGCTCGTTTATTTAAACTTGTCTATATGAGATCGGTTCGGTCTTGTATTTTCAAAATTGAACAATATCATTTCAAAATTATATATATAAATATTATATTAAATCAAATACCTTTTTTCCCAATTTTAATGACCGACGATGCCGAAACCCAAGAGTGTCAAAGCTTAAGATCTATGGTTTGCCGAAGCTGAAGTCATCGATTTAAAAAGAGTGTCGAAGTTGAAGCTTAAGCGGACGAAGCGAAGCGTAAGAAACACTCGAAGATGCCACAGAAGCAGCGATGGCTAGCGAAAAAGATCTGAAGAAATAATGAGACGACGAGCAAACGAGAGAGAATCAAAGCAAAGAAATAGTTCCTTCCTTCCCGTCCTGCAAGAAGACCGGCGAGAAGGGAGTCTTGACAGTACAACAATTATCAGTGGTTAAGGGAAAATTTTGGCTCTGATGCCATGTCAAAGTTTTGAGAAAAAAATAGGTTGAAATCTGAATAGGCTCAATGCCTTTTCCCTTTGCTTTCATTCCATTAAATAATAATCTTACAATCTATTTTAGGTACAAAATAAATTGCAAAATCTATTTTAGGTAACTTAATAATACACATTTATAATCTAAATATTCAGTTAAAAGGGAAATAAATCAAAATAAAGATATTGGAAATAAGGAAGCTTCTAATTATAGAAAACTCTTAATTTAGCTGTCTGATTTCCATCCTGATTTACACTGGATACAATAGAATTTTGTAGCTTCATGGTACTGATCATATAAATTGGAAGGTGTTGATGATAGCATTACAAGTACAGACGAGTAATACATGCACAGCTTAATAGTCACCCTTCATTGTCGAAAAAATTAATTAAATCTGAAAGGAGTGTGAATACTCGAGTAATTCTATTAAGAGAATATACCCATAAAATAATCTTTTAGAACCATTTTGAACCTTCTTGATGATAAAACTCAAAGTAATTGTTACAAAGCAAAAATGGAACTGGCCAGAAGAAAAATCAGCAAGGGACTAGCAGCAAGAATTCCCCTATTTCTCAAACCCCTGCCAAACCAAAATCCCTACACACGCAGAAGCAACAGCAATAACCACAACAGATACAAGCAGCAAAAGGAAGAACAAAAAAGTGTACTTTCCTATCAGTCCTATAAAATTCAAATTTCTACAAAATTATATGTACAACGTCGATAGTTAAATTTTCCTTTATAAAAATCAGAAACTACAGAATCAGATAGTGCTTACTGAAAATGCCATATCTCGTATTTGTTCCCTAAATAATGCTTCATCACAATTATCCAAATCATCTGGTAAAGCAATACAGTCCCACCACCTGCAATAAAACATTATGAAATTTGAGAATCAACCGTAATGAATCATGGTTAACAGCATACCGAGAGTTAAGGGCAAAGGAAATGGGTATTGAACAGAGACATAGAAGGTAGAAAAAAAAGGAAAAGAGAAAGAGAACAAACAGCACATTGGGAAAATGAATTGAGATATAGAATGCAGCAGCTCATAAATAATCTTAAAATTAATTTATTCAAATCCTCATATCATAGCCCTAATCCTATTTATGGTAAAGGACTAGAAGAATAATCATGCGAAAAAAAATACATAAGAAAAATATTATCAAATTGTTAAGTCCAAATAATCAAAGAACATATTGAATTTTCCTACAATAAATAAAGGAAAATGGCAAATCAACTTGTGTTGTCAATGTTGATTGTAAGTCCTGCTCAGTTGGGCGTCATCAATTCCCATAGTGATGCAAATGTCAAACTTTATGCTTGTCAGAAATACAAGCTGCCACATTCAGACATGTAAATTAGCATTCTGAGTACTTTATTTGCTTTTAGCTCATAGTTCTCAATTTTTAAATTAATTATTTTAATGTAAACATGCCTTTAAAAATCCTAATGAATAACGGGTTATATTCTCTAATGTCAATGTTCCCCTTGTTCGGTTCACAGTTAGTTTGCTTATTCTCTGTGGACGTTTGATTCATTGACTGTTTTGCTAATTACTATTGACGTTACATATTGTTGTTCCTTCTTGTTGTATTACTAAGACTATTAAATGTTGCTCAAGACGCTGATTTTGGGTGACAAAGCTGCTAATTCACAGTTCCTTGCAGCTAGATCACATGCCAGTTTCGTTCTCTTTTGGAAGTGTGATCTGCGTGATATGGTTTGGGTAAATGTCAAAGGTAATGCTGCCCCTCGCAAAATTTGCAACATTACAGTACTGATTTCCCATAATTCACGACGCAGGCCCCATATCAACTATAAAGAAGTCAGATATTGTATTTGGGAGGATGCCAGTATTGGGTGCTTTTCTTTGATCAGAGTAGAAAATACTTGGGGCTTGTAAAAAAATAATAATTGCCTAATAAATTTTGTATTTCTCTCAATCTTGAATGATAGTTGAATGTGAATTTTTGGAATGTAGTGCAAGTGCTAACTGACATCTTCCAGGGAAATCCATCACTTTGTTTGTCGTAAGGTCAAGTCAAAATTTTGGCGACTACTTGGCTCACCCAAAAAAGATGGTTTCGAGAAACCCAATCAATAAAAAAAGAAAAATAAATAAAATTATACTTCAAATGAATAAAGATAACGGAATACAATGATTTTCAATATTTATAGAAAATTAAAAGAAAAAAGTTATAAAGATGAAGGAAGAATAAGCTAAAAGATGGCAATTTAATTGGTACTTCTCACCTTCTTTTAAATCCCATTGCAATTGGCTTCCAAGCCTCCAAAAGCAAAAAAAAATTAGAATCATCCGTAGAATTGTGCAAGATGGACCTCTTACTACTTTCAAATTGTGATTGCTTCAGTCTCCTATAACGTAAAATTACAAATGAGATCACCTGAAAAATAAAAAACCAATACAGCAAAATGAATGAAGAATCCATTTTGATAGCTGCAAGCTGCAATGCAAAAAGCATTTTTGCTGTCCATAAAACCATTATATTATCTGCAGCATTTATCCCAAAGTTCAGCACACTCTTACAAATGATCTTTATACAGGAATTTGATTTTTTAAAACAAAATATTATAACGAGAAAATGATATAACTACGTTAAGAGAAATTAGCAAGAATTATCAGAGAAAAAAAAAGGAATGCATCAGAAATAAATAAATAAATAGTAAGTATATTTTAATACTCTCAAGTAAAAACCATATGCAGATTTCCGTATATGCAACAAAATGAAAAGTTTAATGGCTTCCTCAAATTATGGGGTTGTTTGTTTGCTGAAAATGAAATGCAATGTAAAAGATTTGCGAAGTACTATAATTACAATGCATTTGAAATGCTTTCGTGTTGTTTGGTTCACTATAAACTAAATGAAGGACTATATTTTTTATGTTTAATTCGAAGTAGATTAAAAACAATGTATTCAAAATATATATTTTTTGTCCGACGACGGAGGGAGAGGGACCAACAGGCATCCGCCAATGATGGGCTAAGACCAGCTGCTATGATGGCAGCAGCGGCCGATAAAATAATTATCGGATAAGTCATTAGTCCCTTAGTAAGTCGATCATTTCGTAGCATGGAGTCAAGTTTGCCACGTTTAAGATAGCAGAGCTAGTGTAGTTAGTCCCTTAGTAAGTCGATCATGTTAGCATTGTCAATCCACATCACGTCTTGATAGAATAAATATACATTATCTCTTGGCACGTCCTGAGCTGGTTGTATATAGATGTAGGCTCCCACAATATAACTCTTGAGCCCTTAAGTTTAGAACACTCTTCTTCCACACATCCTACTCAACGAAATGTAAATGATAAACCAATATGGGAGGAGAGATCAACTCTAGGGTGGACTTTGTATCGGGTTGCACTATTCTCACTAACAACTCAGAAGAGACCTCTGCTTCATTGACAAGACTTGAATCCCACAGAAGAATTTCTTCCCCCATGAAGCTCCTAAGATAAATTTCAAGAGTGAGGTTCATCCCTTCTGTCTGGATGTCTGATGATGAGTAACATATCGAAATAAATCTAACACCTGAATAGCTCTATATCATCTTCCCGACATGGCACAAAAGGCCCCTATTTTTTATGTGTCGGACCTCAGTAGGGGCAACTCAGAAATGAGTCTATAGATCTGAATGGTTTGCTGTTCACTTTTCGTCCTTAAGTAGAAGTTGATCCTCCTCTTTTGTGTGCGCACCGTCTTCAGTATCTATTGTGTCACTACCCACCTTTTTAAGGATGCCCCGCTCAGTTAAACAGATCACCACCGTGGTAATGCAGCTTGATTCAACATGTCCAAATTTGTGGCACTTGCAACACTGTTTGGCTGTGACTGATTTAGGGATGTTGATTGGTTCCACTTGTTCTCCGCTTTGAATCAGTTTTTCCTCTGACATGGTCATCTTGGGTGTTCTCCTGGGTGAAATCTGGCTGTAAGACCCTAAGGTTAAGATCTGCCTGCAAGACGTGGTGGTTGTCGTGTGATGTGGTCTCTGAACTTCTGAAGCTAGAGTTTGAATCTTCTATCCATAGTAAGTTGGTAGGAACTAGCGTTGGATCTCCCGTTTCATCTTCATATTTTCTCATTCTCCATATGATGGATTTTCTCTCCGCCTCCTATGATATTGGATTCTGAAACGTCTTGGTCTTTTTTCATCACTGAAATTCTCATCTTTTCAACTTTTCTATTTTCTCGATCTCGGTCGAGGGTAATCTCTCTGGGTTTCATCCTCAATATCCGCAAGCCTCCGCTGAAGTAGGCGGATCTCTCGCTATGTCTCTTCACGAGTAGACTCAGACATATAACTCCTTGGTGGCAAGGCTAGATTTTAGAGTTGGGAGATGTAAGAGAGTGTAGGAGACTAATCGACAGTGTAGAAAAAATTAATTTTGGGTTGTTGACTTTGGAAAATCAGCCAAGAAAAATTAATGTTGGGTCAAAGTGTGTCTAAGATTTGGGAATATGAAAGAAAATTTTTTATGGAGAGTTATGACAGATGCTAGGAAACCCTAGGATAAGACTCGGGTTAAACTAGCTCTAATATCAAATGATACCGGAGTTAACTCAAACCATACAAAATATAAATATTATTATTAATTCAAATAGGATTGCAACAATGACTTATCACGAAACAGAAATTAGATGATAATTGACATAACAGGACACACTAGGGTGTTGGTGAAGGGGTAAGCGATGATACGCCTAAAAAATGTTCAATTTTTCATATGCTTTTAATGCCTATATTTGGTGATTTTCAATGATATTGCACTTTAAAAGAAGGTATTTTGTATATTTTATGTTTCAGGGCATATTTTTTATTCCAGGGACAAGAAATGGAGTTTTGGAGAAAAAGAAGCAAAAACGGTACAATTTAGAGCAAAAACAAGAAAGAAAGAAAATTCTGTCCTGACACATTTCGATATGTCTTTCTATGTTTAATCTCTTTTACACTTCTCATACATTTTTTAATGAAATTACACTTTAAAGGAAGATTGTTTTTATGTTTATTTTGTAGGTCTATCTATTAGGAACGCAACGCAACTGAAACAGGGCAAAATGAAGCTAAAACAGAGCCAAATAAAGCAAAAACGGAGCCAAATGAAGCAAAATGGTGGAGTTGCGCAGTGGGCGCCGACGGCGCCAGAACCGGTGCCGACAGCTCCAGAGAGCAGAAAACGACGCCAAAACGGCGCTGACACCGCCCAAAACGGTGCCGACAGCGCCCGAGACGGTTTGGACGCGATCCTGGGCGAATTTCTAAAAGATTCAATGTATTTGAACGTTTTTTGGAAGGTCGCTTGAGGCATCTCTTGGAAAAATCGTCCCTATACTATAATAGAGTGTTTTTATGTCAGAAAAAAAGTGGTATGTGTGAGTGAAAAAAAGTGGAGAATGTTTAGAAATCTTAGGATAGGAGTAAAAATGTAGATTTCTACCTTTTGAAGAGATTGGTGAAGGGATTTTGAGAGAATCTGTAAGAGAATGTTCTAGCATTGCATGGATCAGCGGGAGACTTTGTGGGAGAGATTTTCATCTTTCTTTCAAGGGGAAAATGCTAAGTATTGTGTTCTTCATTATCTTATGATTTTGTAAACACTTATCTAGTGGATTTGTTTTGATTTAATGAAGTTTTTCATCGTATTTTCTTCATGTTTTGTGATGTGTTTCTCTTACTCTTTCTTCTTTTTTGGAAATAGTGGCACGAGAAGATTATGTCGTTATTTTTCTTTTGCAATGAGTAGAATTCATGTTTAGGATATTGTGATGCATGCTAAGAAGAAGCTTTAATTATAAATTGAGATGGTTTTTCAACTTCGCTCTTAATTTACTTTTCGATATGACCAATTGAATTGTTAAAATATGTTGTGAAACATATGATCCGGGAAATGGAGTATGAGTTCTACAACAGAGCGAGAATCACATTTAAATCCATGAAGGAGTATTTCGTTCATGAGATTAAGTGCAAATAAATAGGAAAATATACTTTGTTGGGTGTATAATTGGAGATTTCTAGGGTGACAAACTAAAAATCTTCAATTCGATCTTTGTGTTTAAAAACTAAAACAAGAGTTAGCCTTCAGGGGAAGGGAAATGGAAACTCTAGAGTGGGAGCTAGTATCCTCCTAGCCTAACCACGGATTTAGGGACTAAAGCTAAGATTAGCCAATGATTTCCTATAACATTGAATCAGGGTAGAGAATTAAAATTATTTCTATTTGGCACATACAATATTTAATATATCTCATTCATTTACATTATCCAATTCGCTACATAAGAATAGTAGTTTTTAACATCTTAAAGTTCTTCAAACCAACTCATCCAAAAAGGGTTATCTTTAGAATTAACATTTATATTTAGGAATAATTACTATTCATACATTTAACATTCGCATTCAAGAGTAGTTGCTAGATAAAACACCATTTTAATCGACATTCCAAACTAAGGACCAATAATAGTAGACTGGAATTTGACTAAGGACATCTTTCTTCGTTTCCTCGTAGGAACGATATTCGGGATTTAATCAGAAAGTCCTATATTACTTGAAGCAATACATGCACTCGCGTAGAACCCATAGTGTGTGAACTATTTGTTATATTCATAATATTTTAATTTTGTATATTAGCGGCTAAATATGAATTAGGTCAAGTTTTTTACTGTCTTTTGAAAGCTAAATTACTGCGTAATTACGGGTCGAGTCAAGTTTTTGACACCGTCTAAGGGGAATTGAATTAATATAAAACACGCAGAAAAACAACACGCACTAGGGGCGCATCAAGCGACTGCAATACAACAAAAGGGCGACCCGGGGATGTGGCAGTAGTAGGATGACTGTAGAGGGAGTTGTGGTAGCCAGGTAGGATGTTAGAGGGGTTGTTGTAGCAAGGTGTGGCGCTGGAGAGGCTATTGGTAGTAGGTCGAAGTGCGGGAGAAGTTGACATTAGCAGGTCCGAGCGTTTGAGAGGTTGTTGACAGCAAATAGAAGTGTTGGAAGGCTATCAACAGTAGATCGGCAATAAGTCAGAGTGTTGGAGGGCTGTCGGCAATAGGTTGGAGCGTTGGAGAGGCTGTCACCATCAGGTTGGAGTGCGGGAGTGAAACAGGATGGGGTGGGAATGCTGGGAAGACGGTAGCGAGCAGGTGAGTGGAATATGAAGGATAGCTATCCCCGCGAGAGCAAGTTATAGCCGAAACACCCCTCAAACCCTTGGAGAAGATCACCACCTCAGAGGAGCCACAGCCCGAACACCATCTCACCATCGGATATAGCTCTAGAAGGGAAGAGGAGGACGTTAGCAGCTGTCCAAACAACAAACTCAACCAAAAAACTCAACCTAAAGCAAAGAATAACACACACACACACACACACACACACACACACACACACAC
>NW_018164444.1:19543767-19577655 GCF_001263595.1 Phalaenopsis equestris
TATATATATATATATATATATATAATAGGTACAAGTAGTAGAATAGGAAAAAATAGAAAAGGCTAGGAATAGAAGTAATAGAAATAAGAAAGGAGGAGAAATGAGCAAAGAAGAGACATAAAAAATGAAAAAGAAATAGGAAATCACTAGAAATTGGAAAGGATTAAAAATAAAAAGGAATAGAAGAGGAAGGAGTTCTCTCTATGGAATGGAGTAGAATAGGAAATTGGGAAAGGGAAGGGGGGGCAATTCTAGCCCCCATGAAGGTCGGCCGGTTCAACTGACCACCCAGCAAGCTCCGCATCATGGGCATCACGCCACCAACAGAGATTTGATGAGCTTAATGGAAAGGGTGGATGGCAACGGCGATGGCCTTATCGACCTAGAAGAGTTTAGAGAGCTATGCACCACCTTTGGATCAGAAATTGGGGCTGAAGAATAGAAGGATGGCGAGCTCAGAGAAGAGTTTGGCGCGTTCAACGGGAACAATGAGGGCCTAATCACTGCAGAGGAGCTCAACCTGATTCCGAAATCACTTGAGTTTGGCGTGTTCAACGGGAACGATGAGGGCCTAATCACTGCAGAGGAGCTCAACCTGATTCCGAAATCACTTGAGCTCTAACAAGGAGATTGCAGTGAGGCCTACTGTGATATGATTAGTAGGTTAGTTTGGATGGAGATGGGATGGTTAAATTTGAGTAGTTTAAGATGATGATGGCCGATAATGGAGGAATCTTCTTCCTTCGGGGTATTTTGAATCTTAGGTTCTTTGTGGTAGCTTCCTCCCTACAAGCATTCACCTGACCTTTGAGATGCTCCTCCAATCCGCCTCCGGTGATGGCACTTGCTCCCCTGAATGCATGGCACTGATCAACAGTGGCAACTCTGCTCCGCTTTGCTTCTTCTTTCACTTCATTGACAATTTTTGTGCTGAATGGAAAAATATACGCCAAGAGGATTGGCTTGACTCCAGGTTGTCACGAGGCGTCTTCCCGTGCTATTCCAAGCTGAGAAGGTAATGAAGTGTCATTTCTGTGTACATTTATTGAGTTTAGGTGATTTATATGTCAATGTATAAATTTGGGTGCGATATATGATTCTGATGTTTTGAGTACTATGTCCGTAAAAACCCCTAATATAAATCATCCAATGGCTAAACCTATTCACCTCAATAATTTTATCTTTCAACTATCTTCCACTACTACCAAACTATATTCCAATTATTTATCTTTCCAAACCTCTACTATTTATATAATCTTCCTCAGTACTGACGGAGTTTTCTTTAATTCTTTTGAGTAATAAATCTCCAAAAAGAGGGAAATGTCTTTTAAATTGGTTATTTTCATAGTTATATATTCACTAATAAAAGAAAATATCAACAGTTTGGATAAAAAATACAAGATTAATGTCCTAGATATGTGCTTGATAAGTTTCATACTGGTTTTTGATAGAACATAGATTGAATTTCATGAGACATGGCAACTTAGAAGAAATGCTTAATGGCAGTTTTAATGACAAAAACCGTCCTACCCAGCAAAACATGCATGAGAAAAGGAAGGAACCGTTTATTGAAACAAAAAATTTTTAATCACAAAAATTGACTCGTGGAGAACATAGCAATACCAGCACATATATATATCAGAACACAGCACCTGAATAATCGCAAATAACACTACATAACTTTGCATACAAATCCGTGCTTGCTAGGAGTGCCCAAGAAGTCCGTCAACAAGCTACATCGGGCAGCAATTTAATCAGCCTAAACCATTAAATCCTTCAAACAATAAATTCATGATCTTCGATTTTATCTAACAAATTTAAATCTTTATGTCAACTTCCACACAACTATTTTTATAGAAGCTACATTTTGAATCAATATTTGTGGCCAAAAAATTTATGTTCTATTTTAGTATTTTCTTTATCCTTATATTTCAGGCAATACTAAAACAGTATAAATTTTAAACAATTCAGTGCAGATTAATGATATTTATCTTTGAAACTTTTTATATTATTTATCTGAATGCCATCAACTAGCAATTGATCTAGCTGAGTATTCAGAATCATAAGACAATGAACACATGCCAAAAAGGGCTGTACATTTAAAAGCTGAACATTACATGATGGCATAAATACAGAAATCAGCGTACAAGCAAAAGGCAATATTCATAAATCCTAGACTGCCAACAAAGGTCAACCGTACATCATAAAGCAATAAAGGTTATATTACGTGTCATTATATAATTAGCCTTCAATGATGCTACACATTCACTGAATAGCATGAGCAGAATTCAATCATCCAAAGTAAACTAGACTTCTCATTGACAATCTTTCAGGCCATCAAAAAAGGACAGAGAAAAACAATATTAAGGCATTGTTTGTCACGACTAGGCCTGGAAATCAGAAAATCAGATGGGAACGAACAATCAAACGATATTAAAAAAAATTTCTAAACACCAACATTAGTTCACAATAAGATTCAATTATAAGAGAATCACTAGTCCACAAAACATACAAAAGAGTCACTAGTCATTTATATACAAGTAAGCATCCTCTAATAAAACATATAAGATCATCAAGTCTGTTACGGTAAAACAAATAAGACCATAGAAGTGTAAAAACATAGAAACAAACAGCCTGCTTCATATCATCAAAATTTTTTCTCCTCCTACAAACAAATTCCCTCCTATCATCATCTCAGTCTAATGGTATTTAACGCCCAATAAATTACATAAATTCACGTCACATCAGTGATCTACTCCCGTGCTCAAAATTTGAATATTCCTAAAATATTTTTTAACTACAATTAGAAAAATCCTTATTTGGTACTGATACCTAATAGCATTAATTTAACTTATATAAATAAAATAACCAACACTTGCCTTTACTTATATGCTCCAAGCTGCCTCCTCCCGGACGAAGTCACTCAGTTCTTCCCCTTTCCCTCACACAGAGCTCCCTCCGCACGCAAGGCTTTCTCCCATCCTTCTTGGCTCACACAGACTAGGTCACCCATGTGAAACTCTTCCTTTGCACAGGATGCATGTGGCAACACGTTGATCGCCTCCAAACCCTCGACAAGCTAGGACAACAATGCATGCTAGTCTCCCTTCCCTTCCTGAATGCTAGGTCTTCGCGTCAGCAGTTCAACAGTTTTAGCAAGTAAACCTTCTTCCCTTCTTCCATTACCAACAACAACCTGCTCACTCTCCTTCTGCCCGCACACCTATCTTCCTTCCTCTTCTTAGTTGGTGCACAGAGGTTCATCCGCATGCAAGCACACCCATAGGGCTCAATCGTGTTTGTCTCCTGTAAATGTCTCATGCACTGCTTCGACATTGACAGACACGCACAAACCTACCATGAATAACAGCGTCGTCCTTAGCCCTAAACTGTGTGCCTCCTATACGTAGTTAACTTCTTGCATACACACGATGTCATCTCCTTCTCTTGTTTTCTATTCTGATTCATATGCTTCGAATGAGGACACTTGTATCATAATGACAGAACCACCTTTGCAGTTACATTTGTACGATCATCGCAATTCAAAATTGTTATGTATTTATTTATTTTAACAGTTACTACATGTTTATCAAATAGAAAATAATAGAGGGTGATGAAGATAAAAAATATAAGCGAGCATAAATACATATGTGCTCGTGAATTTACAACCATCATGACAATAAAAAAAAGAAAAGGTTAAAGCATACCTTCGCAGCTAGTATGAAGATGTCATTTGTTCCTGAACAAAAACCAAAAGATATTTAATATAAAAAAAAATAGATAGCAACACCTGGCTCCACAAAATAATAATTTTCATATAAACTAATAAAAATCACATAATAGGAATGCATCTAAGTTGTCTCCATTGCATTTATTTTAAGCAACTGATGCAATCGATTATCTAATTCATGAAATGATGAACTATGATGCCTTTAAAATGCCATACCAAATCATAATAAATATACAACAATATTTCTTGCAATAAACTTACTGTTTGCATGTTCAGTAAATTTAACAGCTGCTGCCTGCCACAAGGAGCCCGAGCTCTTCCCAGTGCATAGTAAAGAATGAATGGACTCCCAGTCCGAATCAGCACATACTTTGCTGCAAAGCATTGGCAAATTTATCAGTCAATACTACTCAAGTATATGATAATAAATGAAAGGCAACTATTTTCAAGTGGGCTTCCGCAAGAATAGATTTGCACTATTTCTCAAATTCAATCAAACACATCTTGAAAGTTTTTAATAAACAAAGTGCATAATTTCATGAAAAGAAAACATGAATCTAGCCCCGGAAAGTTTTCTATTTTTAAAAACAAGCTTTCTTGCCTGCAATAATGCTCTTCTTCACAACCACCAGGACATGGAACAATAGGAGGTAACAAAAATTGTTCTGAGAAAGGTAAAGACAGTTTGCCATTCATTAGCAACTCCAAAACCTCCTTCGAGGGAGAGTTTTCACTACAAGAACTTTGCCCAGCATTATCGCTATTTTCCTGAAGAAGTAAATCATCTTCATTTTGAGATTCCAATGAACATGATGCTACTGCATCTTTAAAAAATATCTGGTGATCGCACTCCTTTTTAACTGACAACCCCAAACTTTGCAAATAGAGTTTTCGACCAATCTGAAGTTCAACTGAACCGACGAACCGAAAACAAGAGCTACATACAAAACAATCAACCTGTAAAATGAGAGGAAAGACAAGCTCAAGCAACGACAAACTTCCAAAACTGCTAGGCTGAAAAAGAATAGACACAAGTCAATTTAAGAAAAAAGAATGGCACATAAATTTCTTAAATAGTTTAATCATTTTATTCAGGAGAAAACCCGAATATTTGATAGCAGAGATATTTAAGACTGCTCAACCATGAAAAAGACCTTGTTAGAACTATGCTGAGCAGCTACAAGTATTTGATCCTTCAATATAAGCTCCCCTTCCTTAAATTCCATGTTTGAAAAGACACCTGAAATCGTAAATATAAAACAGTTTTAGTTTCAGTATTGTTACTAGCAGGAAAAGGGGACTGCTTAAAAGACTAGGTTACAGCATGTGGGTAAGCCATAAAAAAGGTCCCCCACCAATTCAGTAAAGATGTATCAAGAAGCAGAGAAAAAGCGAGCAATCGGGTATGGGCATATTACAATGGATTTTCCCATCCAATGAATAGTGATCATTATATGCAATTACCACAAAAATGTGCATCATATTCAACATATGCGGTTGATAGCTTTGACAATATTAATCAGAAGTAATCGGATTGATAAGCCACTTATTCAGAATAACATTTTTATTTCAGTGAAAAACATGCAAAATAGTTGTCAAAAGTTAACGGCCAAAGATTTCTGAAGCCATATGTTAACAGATTCTACAACAAATGAATAGTAGAAATGTAGTTTTTAAGGAAATCTGAAACAAGGGAGAACACAATATCAACAAATGATTTAACAAGCCATCTCTAAAAGTTTTTGAGAACTGTAAAACATTTGTGATGCGTCACTGCATTCATATAATAATAAAAACAATGCTAATTATATAATTTAAGCATAAACAAGATAGAACTATGCAGAAATAATTAAGCATTGACTTTGTTTCTTTTTCAATCTACATTAAAAGCTCAACAAAAAAGGTTATTTAATTGAAGAAGACAAAATATCATATTATCAAAGACAACTACCAACTAAATATGTTATGCCCTTCCGTATTTTTTCAATCTGATAGTGTGAAGTGCTTTCCTTCATTTATATATATTTTTTTACAGATTTATCTTTAGGTCGCTCCTCCAAAGTCCTTATCCACCATATATTTAAAGTTTCTATTATGTTACTGAAGCACAAAATTTCATCAAAAGTTACAAATTATGGTAATAGCCATATGTTGGATGTATATACTTGCGAAACTAAATTACAGATTGATTTTATATATTAATGATTAGAGGCGCAATAGGTGGGGCTACTTGGTTTGGGGTAGAAAATTCAAATGAGCAAATTCTCTGAAACTCCAAATCCAAATCCAACCACACAATCAAGTGACCTCGTTCACTCAAATTAGAATTTCTATTTAGGTCAGGCCAAACTAAAACAGTAATTTCATGCAACAACATTCAAGCCACAGAGACTATCCTACCTAAACCTAACCATGAAAGGAAATCAAATATAGTCGATTTAATTAGATAGTCAAATCCAATAACCAAGCCTACCAACTTGCCAGACTAGGTCAGTCTGGCTACACGGGTGCATCGGCTTGTGGCTTAATCTATTAATAATATAAAAGGTGATACCACACTTGTCCTCTTTATTTAAATTTCATAATCCAAGAGCTCTACTCTATTTTGTTTCTTAACCGATACAATTTTAGTGAAAATATATATGGCAATTTGCATATCTAATCTAAAAAGTTTAATATTTGAAAGAAACTTGGTTGAAAGCTAGTAAAGCACAAATTTTAACAAAAATGGGAAATTGTTGGTCCAGTTAGAAGTAGGGTTATAAATGAACCAATGCACTCAATCAACAACTCGAACTCGGCTTGATTAAAACTCGATCATGTTCGTTCAAATTACTAAATAAACAAGCTTGAACAATTTTTAAAAGCTCGGAACTTAAATAAACTAAACATAAACATAGTCGAACTTGTTCATTCATGTTCATGAACAAACTTATTTGTTGTTCAATAAGTATGTTAAATACTAGATATTAAGTTTGATTATAACTCCTATAATATTTGATATTTTATTTAAATAAAATTTAATTAACTAGAATTTATTTAATTATAGATTTAATAGTAATATATTATTATATCAATATTATTTTTTGATTAATTATTAATTATATATTATATATCTATTTTAATAAAGTTTAGGTGTTAGACGTGAAAATACATAACTCATGTGGTATGTATGAAATACAGTTTAAAATTAATTTTAAACCCCCACAAATCTCACTTTCCCTCGATCCACTCACAATTTCACGTCATATCACTATCTCCTGAAACATACAAAATCCTGAATTGCTGGGGAGTGCAAACATTGTAGGCAACAATGAGATTGCAATGTGCAAGGATCTCTGAAACTCTAATCTCTCGTATATCTCCCCTTTCCACTCTGCACATAAGTCCTTCCCGATTAAAAAACGGTGTTGAGAAAGTGCAATGCAATCATTATAAGTTAAATATGATTAAAAATAAGAATAGTGTAACAACTTAATATAAAAGACATCTACAAAATTATCCAAAAAAGCTAGGAAAAGGACTAGTCATATCACTATGAGAAAACCAACACCTACATCTGATTGTTGGAGTTCAATGCACACTTTAAAGTATTATCATTCTAAAATATGAAAGACTACATCCCATATAATTATGATTCATGAGTTACATTTCATTTAATAGATGCGAACACATTTATAAAATTACTCGTTGATATTTTAAAATGAAAATCAAGATATTTGTTTGAGCGCTTTTATTAGCTTATTTAAATAATCGTTCACTTGTCATGTCATAAACAAATCAAAGTCATAAACAAATCAAATACAAATCAAGTTCAAAGATTGAAAATTTTAAACAAGTCAAGCTTGAACAACATATGAATGTTCGACACAAGCTCAAGCCGAACATGAATAACTTATAATTATACCAAGCCAAGACTGAACTATGATATACTCGGCTCGATTACAGCTCTAGTTAGAAGCAAAAAAGAATAATCAAATAAAGTTTTACATTAGTTTTTTTTAACATATATAGCGTCTAGCTTGATCAAAAAAATAAAATAAAACAAGCCATTGAGAAATTAGAAAAACTTATTTCTTTCCGAATATGAAAATATGTATCATAAAGGCAAGCCCCTGAGAACATGCATGAATGCATATAAAGGAGATGGGAAAATATATACATAAATGGATTTTATTTATATTTGACTTTCATAAACACATATAAAAAATTCAGTAGAGTATAACCTTGGTAATTATATAGAGTGGAAAAAATATTAGTAGCTATAACAAATACCTTTACCATGCACCTTGCTGGTTTCTATTCTGACAGCATTGCATTTTCCTTTCTGTTTGAGCTCATCGTAATATTCCTGAAGTGCATAAAAAAAAAGCATGCTGAGAACCGCAACACGAAAGAATAGCTTGCTATATCCATAACATTTTATATAAAAAAAAATGCGGCATTTACATACATACCACAAAATTCTTATACATTCACATACCTAACACCTAAACATTCATATTTACATGCATACCACTCGATTCTTTAACATCACATCAAAAATGCCACCATTACTACCTTTTTAAAAGTGAAATGCACATTTTTCATGAATAGGCTTATGACATCAAGGTGTTATAAATGTAAATAGCAAACTTCGGGTGTTAGATATGTAAATGCATAAGAATTTTGTGGTGTGTTTGTAAATTTCCCAAAAAATAATACAAGCCCTTTTTCTATTGCTTCTTCATTTAGAAGAACAAAAAAATTTAGTCTATCATAAAACGCTGCTTTTCAACATGGAAACAAATAATTGCAATAGGTAACACTTAAAAATACAAGGTATAAAAAAAACTAGGAAAAAATATATAGTCTCAAAGGCTAGCAAAATAGGAGTAAGCAAAATTCAACGAAATTAAACTAAAAAAGTACATCAGCTAATAATACCATAAACAACAGCTAAATACGATAAATATGGCTGCAGACTGCAATATGTCTAAGAATAAAATGCAACATTGCACTAGTATAATATCTCAACAGATGAAATTTGTAGAATCTTACAAAGGCTAATGGTGATTTTCAAGTTTCTATATGTAGGCATGTGCACAAAATCATGAATGGATATTGTAAACTACAATTACATGATATTATAAATGGAGATAATATACAGCCAAGGCGTTGAAGTTAGCATGCCAAACAACAAGGACTTCATGGTTTTAAAGAAAGATGAAATAATTATCAAAATTAACGAAAATAAAAAAATGAACTGTCAAGTTCCACACTTTCAACAAAAAAGAAAATATCATAAAAAAAAGAATGACAGCTAGCACTATCAGAGATAATAGTTTAATATTACAAATATCGCTGGTTAAGACCACAATAAAATGCAACCATGACACTAATACAGAAGTTCAACAAGGAATATTTGTAGAACATGAACAAATCAAGGGGTTATTTTTAAGTTTATAAATATAGCGACACTAAATTATGCAACAACATACTGTTTCCAGTGGCTACAGAAAAATAGTCTAGATGTTGAGGTTAGCTTGCCCAACAACTGGGCCTTCAAGGGTTTAACAGAGGAAGGAATAATTCTTAATGCTAATGACAAAGGAGAAGGGATAGTGACTCTTTCCTCACAACAACAACAACAACACCAACAACGAGCCTTTATCCCACTAAGTTTGGTTGGCTATATGAATCCTTATCTCCATTTATGTCCTATTGAGTATCATTTTTTCATTTAAATCTAATAAACTAAGATCATTTTTTATACAATGTGACCCAAGTCTTTTTTGGCCAGCCTCTATCTTTCTTAAACATAAGACGAATCTAAAACATGTACTCTTCTAATTGAATCATCAGATGGTCGAAGTTTAATGTGACCAAACCATCTTCTAAGACGACTCTCTCTAATATTGTCTACCACTGGAGCTAGATCAACCTTTTCACGGATATATTCGTTCAAATTTTATCTCTAAGTGTCAAGTCACTCATCCACCTAACCATTCTCATCTTAGCAACACTTAACTTTGTTTTATGCTTCTCTTTTAAAGGCCAACATTCAGCACCAAAAAACATTTTATATCTCTTCACCAACTTAAAAAAATTCCTTCAAGCTTAAGAGGCACTTTTCTATCACACAATAAGTCTGATGCATTCATCCACTTCAACCAACCAACTTGAATTCTACTAATAGCATCCCCATCTATATAACCAACACTTTGAACAATAGATCCGTGATATATAAAATGTTCACACCTTTTAATGATTTGATCACCCATAGTTATGACTTTGCCACCAGATCTACTGCTATTAAAATTACATTCCATGTATTTAGTTTTAGATCTACACAAATGAAGGTCTTTACTCTAATGTAGACCTCGATAATTCATTTTTTTCCTGAATTCTTTCTTTAGTCTTATCTGCAATAAGAATATCATCAGCGAAAAGCCTACACCGAGGTACATCATCCTGTAAATGTCTACTAAGAGCCTCCATGACGAAAGCAAAAAGATACGGACTTAAAGCCGATCTCTAATGTAATCCAACTGAAATAGAAATATACTTAGTTAATCCTCCTTCTGTTTGAACACAAGTAACAACTCTAGTATACATATCTTTAATGACTTGAATATAAGTCATATCAACATCTTTCTTTTCTATAACTCTCTAAAGAACTTTACTTAGAACTTTATTCTCTCCATCAAACCTCTCAATAAATGTATAGCTTCCTTTGTAGACTTGTCCAGCATAAAACCAAACTGATCGCGACTCTTTCCTCAAAAAAAAAAAAAAAATTTCCCAAAAAAAAAAAAAAAAAAAAAAAAACACAAGCTTATATAATCTTCAATCATGTAGCCTTGCCTCAAAAAGACACATTCAAAAACGGATTATTTCCATTAAATGGTTTTTTTCTTTTTTAATGCGAGGGTTAAAACCTTAGGCGTCTACAGAATAGAAAAAAGGCCATACCACTAAATCAAGTGCTTCGTGGTCCCATAATATAAAATTAGAAATCAGCATCTTTATAGTTGATCTTGAGATTGAATTGAAACAGTTTCCTACCAGTGAAACCTCAATGAACAAGATAGCATGCAGCTGTCCCATTCACAATCAAATGCACTTTCTGGAGAAGCGCTCTGAATGCTATTCAAGAATAGGAAGAAAATAGATTCTTCCTATAGAAGAATCAGATATTCAAACGGGGTTTGATAAAAGAGACAAAGGACTTCTATGCAGTATAACGCCCAAAAACACTCGGAAGCATGAGTAGAGATACTTTGTCGTCATCACGAGCAACAAAAAGGATCCGCGAGGGTTAGATAGAAGATGAAAGATGAAGGATGAGATCAAAATGAAAAGTTTGCCTGGATTGCTAGTGGAGAGGGGGGTGTAAGAAGAGCAGCTATCTGATCAGCGAATTCGGCGTCCAGAGGGCACGGGCTGGCCTCCATTGCGATCGAGTTTGCAAAGCAGTCGAGGATTTCCGGGGTTTATCTTCTGCAAGTAGAATTTACTTTAGGATTTAGTAAATTAAATTCTGTAAAACCGCATTTCTTAAAGTTTTAATATTTTTAATTTCAATTTTAATATAATTTTGATTTCATTTATCAATTTTAATTAAACTCATTAAATTATTATTAATTTAAAAAAATCAATTAAATTTTTTATTTATTTACTTATATTAATATTCTTTTTAATATCGATTTACTTTTATATAATAGTATACATTTGTAATTTAGTTGATATAATGTTAATATCAATTCTATTTGCAGTAATCAAAGTAACATAATATGATATTTTAATTGATTATTAATTAAGATTTAAAAACTAGTTATATTAAAAAAATTCTATTTAAACAAATAAAATCACAAGGATTTTTCTCTGTTTAACATATATATTTTTAGTTAATTAATTCTAATTATGAAAATTAATTTACATAAAATTTATTTATGAAGTGACACTTCTAGAAACTTATCTTTCGACCATTTTTCATGACAAAATTCATATTTTTTCTTAGTGCCTCACATATCAATTTATGAAATGACGCATCCACATACTTTCGCGGGACCCTTCCACATAATGACAGAGGCCTATGTGGTGCTCTAAAGGAAAGGATTTGAGAATTTTAGGTGTTTTATATGTAAATACTTTGGTGTGAGGAATGTAGATGGGCACGTTTTGGGTGCTGTGTATTTAAAAATCCCAATAAATTAATACTCATAATATTTTTATATGATTTAAAAATTGTGTTATTATATCAATAAATATAAAAATATATGTGGTAAACATATTAATACATAAAAGTTCTATGTGTTGAATGGGAATAGGACGTAGAGTCTCGTGTTGTCCGTTTGTAGGTACATACAGCTTCGCAGAAGCCCCAATAATGCCGGAAGAGATTTGCATGGAGAGAGGGGGATGAAGAAAGTTTAAGGTGGATCGATTCAGCCACTTCAACATGTCGGCTCGATTCAGCCACTCCAACAGATGGGCTAAGTTCAGCCACTCCTGCAAGTAAGCTCGGTTCAGCCAGATAAAAATTAAGTAATTTTTTTGTATGTCGATATTTCCTTATACAGGTATTTATGCATATATTTAGTTATTTGATTCTCTTAATATTTTTTATTGGATTTTTACGAGAAGAATGAGATAATAAAAATTGTTCTATCCCTTTGTGACCTTCATGGTGAGAAAAAGGCATATCTCTAGAATGAATCCACTTGACTTTGGGGGCTTGTTTGAGGAATTTAATTTTCCTATGCATCAACAACGCTTCAGGATTGGCATTCACCTAGGGGCATCTTGTGCTTTTCTTCATATGGAGTAGTCCCTCCTGGCCTTACTTTTATGATTTATAGAATCTATTTTTTCCTCGAGCGTTATGGTTGTCCCTTAAAGAAGAGGTACTATTCAGCATATCCTTCCTATTAAGTTCTTCTGAGGATTTCTATAGGAAGTGTGTGTTTAAACATTTTATATATTAGGATGTATGCTTGTTAACACCATCTCATACTATTTCATGGAAAAAGTATAGAAGTTGGGTTAGGGGATTTAAAGGATATTAATGATGAACTTTTTTAGAACGTAAATGATTGAACTCCCTTTGGTTTTGGTTTTGGTTTTGGTTTTATATATATTGATGCAAAAAATAAAGGCTATAGTCGTGTGTTTTTCCTTAGTCATTATCTTCCTTTTGGAGAGGTCATAGAACCCCTTTCCCTGGGAAAGATGAAGTTTTTGCTTGACCTTATGGTGGAGATCCTTCATCATAGAGAACGAGAGATAGAACAAGAGGCAGAAGAAGAAACTCATTTATCTTCAAAGGAGGGGCCTTGAGAAAAAGATAGAATGTCGGGGAGAAGGTAATTCATGAAAAAGCATTCCTGGATTTGGATGATAAAGGTGAAACTCTTCCTCCCAGCATGCCACTAGAACAAGACCAATGTCATCAGCAGGCCTTCATTGATTCAAGCTCATTTGGTGAGAGAATTTTTCTATACTTGTGTTTTTCTATCTGAACTTTACTGATTCTTTTTATTTGACTAGGTGTCAACCTTATCAGTAGGTTAGAAATGCCAATCCTTTTGCCAAGATAGGATTTTAGAGGCCCGATGCAGGTCAAAGATGCACTTCTTGGGGATCCTACTGATGGTGATATCATATTGCAATCTTGTCCGTCCTGAGTTGTATTCATTGATGAATTTGACAAATTGATGTTTTTGGGGGAGTAGTCGTACCAAGAGGCAAGACGGCTAGGAGTTGAAAGGATAGAGGTTTGTGGGCTCTTGGAAAGAGAAGAACATACTATGAATGATACTAAAGAACTTGACCCAATTGTAGCGGAGATCATTGATCAGGTAGAGCGAGGTCCATTGAGCATTGATCGTACGATATATATCTTCTCTTATCTAAGAGATAGATAGGTGTATGAGGATTATTTGAAAGGCGAAATGGTGGAGGCTCGAGGTCATATCGCTAAATTGGAGGCTAAAGAATTGTTCGTGGATTAGAGGCACCAAGAACAAAGAGCCGATTTTTAGAGGGGGGTCATTTTGATTCTCCAAATGATGGAAGCAAATTCTACTTCATGTCAACAATTTGAAAAGGAGGTTGAGGCCATGAAAGCTAAATTTACATTTATCAAGAAACATTCAGAGTTAGCAATTCTAGCTAGTAACTGTGAGATACTCTGACACATCTTCAACTCGGAAGCCATTAGCATGGAAGATATCTGCAAAAAATGACATTTCATTCTTATGTTTGAATGTGTATCTAGTTATATGATTTATGTATTCAGTTATTTCATCTAAGTTGTACTTTTCCGTTCTTGGAATGAAAAAAAGGACTTCTTCGGACGTTGCTTTTTTGTTTTTATTTTTTGCTTCCTCTTCTTTGTTTACGTTCTGTATTTAATAGTTCTTTTTTGAATTTGTATTGTACTTCTCGTGATTTTTATCTAAGAGAATACAACTCTTTGTCTTAGTCACTCTGACTTCCTTTGTCTTATAAGAGTTTTTTGAGTATGTACTTTTCCTTAGAACATGTCGATGGAGTTTGGTCATGGAAATAAAGGAAGCTCCCTCCCGCTGGCTAAGATTTAGGGAGGTTACGGGCATAAGAATACGAGGCTGCTAGAGCTTAGTCAGAGTTTATATTTAACGTTGTCATGATCTTAAGAGATGTGAGAAAAGATGAAACTTATGATATTGTGTATGAACATGAGATATATTTCTTCATCAAGTAATTCCATGCTAGTCTTCATTTTCCCTTGTGTGCAGAGTTAGTTGACATTTTGAATTTTTTTGGGCACATTCTAGTATGCATAAGCTCCAATTTGATAGCTATCGTAATAGTAGTTATAATGCATGCTCATGCGAGAGGTCTCTTTTGGTCGATGAATTTATTTTGTCATGTTTTTAAGGTGAAGACACATAGCAATAGTCTGGTCATGTTTTCCACTTCATTGAAGAAAGTCAGTTTGCCTAACAAAATGTTGACTGAGTGGAGGAGGCGTCTTAACTTCATTCACAATTAGAGTGACTGGAACATTTCCACTGAGATGCAGTATTTGGGAAGGGAGATGTTAGACACTTTGAAGCTCACCTATGAGGAAATAGGAAGTTATGATGCCCTGAAATATGCTAGAATTTATGTTTCTCGTTACACTTTTCCCAACTTCCTGAAAAGTAAGTTGATCGGTCGTGTTGCAGCGATCAGGATTTTACCCGCACCCAGAGATGTCAAACAATCATCATTCTTAATGGATCATACGGTTAAGGAGGAAGAATTTGAAGAATATGCTCCTCAGATGGTCTCAGTTACATGAGGAGCCCCCTTCAATATGTTAAGGATAAAAGGCCCTCAATGCGGTTCTTAGATGGTCCAAGTGGCATGTTAACCTCATTTTTGGTCAACCGTATTTCACTGGCTTGAGCTTAATTGGACTTTAGTTGATTTTGGTCTTAAGTATCCCCTAATTTAAGAAAGTTTAATTTTCAACTCAATAAAATCAAAAAGAAGCCAAAACCATCATCAAACATAATCAATCTAACTAACTTCAGAGATAACCCTAAAATGAGCCTTAACGATCGAAACTCTGAGAAAATTATTTTCTCTCCCTAGGCTATTATAAGACTCAAAACCTTATTCTGAAAGTTACATGAGGCTCATTGTCACCAATAAAGATGATGTAGATGAACATCAATTGGAATAAATTTTATGTGAAAATTTTCAAGTTAAATTTTCATGGATGATGATTATCGTCGTAGAACTTAAAATTATTATTTTCTTTCACAAGTAAATCCACTTATCCAAATTACATCCTATAAGTTGAATGATATTTGTATTCAAATATGAAAAACATGTAAATAATTTTGGTGGCAAACATAATTTTTATGTAGAATTGTGCACTTAGGGTTCCCATGCATGAAAATTAGTCCAGCATAAAATTTTTTCAATGAGTCATTATTTTTTAAAACAAACTTTTCCATTGCATCCATGTCATCGAAATCTATCTAATGAGCCCGTTTGGGTACCTTTTGATACGACAATCAGGAGAGAAAATATGATAATTTCAATTGTAAAATGATAATTTGATCATAACTCCATCAAAATGGCTTCAAATCAACTCTGAACTTCAACAAAAAGTTGTTCTAAATTTAAAAATACACAATTTGTTCTAATAAATTTCTTTTTCTCAAAGATAATTGACACACCAAAACTTATCACAAAGTATGTTGGTCATACAATGCGAGTGCACGTTCCAAGTAGTATGCATTTTAAGAGTATGCGTATCGATCCCACGAGGAAAGTCTTAATAATTATTTATGTAGAAAAAAATCTAGTTTACTAATTTAGTGAATTTAGCTTGGTGTGATTGTGAAAGAAGTAAAAGTCCGTAAAAGTCCTAAGATTCTAGCACCTAAGATTCTAGCAAAAAAAAAAAAAAGTAAATTGCAGAAAACAAAAAAAATAGAAACAACGGAAAGGATCTTGTGAGTTCCTTCAGGAATGATGAGGCTTGTACCTTTTTTATTTGAGGATTGTGGTTATCAAGATTTTTCTAAATGTTTTCCTGCTTGATTGTTGTCAATCGGAGATATTTTACTTCTTATGTCTATGTCTAGGTTAATGAAAGCCTAAAATCTATGAAGTTCGGGCTTTTTTTTTCTGATCCCCTAAAATAATTAAAAAATTAAATTGGAATATTTCTATCATCTAAGAATTATGTGGTTAACCCTCCGTTTCCACTACGCAAATGTTAGAGGTCATTGTATCACAAAATACTTTAACTTCCTAGTTGGCTAGACTAAGAGTAAACGTTCATAAATTAAGCAACAACATAAGTCATGAAAGCATAAAGAAAATACTAACTGAAAAGTATTTCATAAAAACTATAATTAAATCCACTACCCCTATATCACAGAGACATGAAAAAGAAATTAGCCACGCATCATCGAGAAAATCACAAGGAATACTATACAAGATTTCATTGCAAGAAACATAAATATGCTAAACATTCAACAAATTATCTTCTCCACAATAGTATAAATCAATTCTCTCATACAATAATCCCTCACAACTCACAATACAGAGAAATAACTCACCCTTGATGTTTTCAACCAAAGGAAGAAGAAGACCTTCAAGAAAGCACTCAAATTCACCTTAATCCCTGCCACTAGCAGCCTTTAACTTTTCTCTACTCCAGAATTTTTTTTGAAGCCAAGAAGAGGCCAAGAAGACCTTCACTCATGAAAAAAATTAAGTTTTTATAGTTAGGTTTTACATTAAGAATCCAAAATAGATATACAAACTCTCTAAATTTGTCAATAGGTCCAAAATAGGCAAGGAATAGTGTGAAATAAGGGTTTTGAATGTCTGACGACGTGGTCATGCCAAAAACTAGTGTGGTCATGCTAGAAAATGGCATGATCACACCCGAAACTTGCGTGGTAATGCCCAAAGCTAGTGTGGTTAAGCCATCTCTGGCATGATGATGCCAGAATATTGCATGTTTTGACTTCATTTTGCATGTTTGACACCTATAACCAACACAACATCAACAAAACCCTTTCTCAAGTGTCAATCTCTGATAAATTAGTAAAAATAACTGGTAAAACATATTTACAATTAAACTTAAAATTTTGAAATAATTCAAAAATAAAAAATAAAATCAATACACATAGAAAAATAATCAATATAATTAAGTAGAAATCATAAGAGAAACTATACCATATGCATTGTATATTGGCACACTCCTTTGCTTTACACTCTACCCATTGTACTAAGAGGGGCAACTGACTGGTGAGGATGATAATATTTCTTAGGCAAAGCTGTCAATTACACTTGATTAGACATTAATTGACTTTCCAAGCATGTATTCATACATTAGATAGCACATCAATGTCCTTTAATACCAAAATCAATCTAGCTAAAATATTATTAATTTAAATCATAAAACTTTTTTATTAGATAGGTGCATATATACTTAGGTCGCTCAAACATTAGAATTGAGACATAAACCTCAACATAATCATTCTGATTAATGATAACCCTTCACATCTACTTTTGCACGAGACTGGCCTCTTAGTCTTGAAGTGTATGTGGGTTAGTTGGCAACCATCTCAAGGAGTAGTTGTAACCCTAGAAGAGTCGGGTTAGACTTCACTTCTTAGTGGGAGAGAAGTCTATAAGTCCCATTTTTGCCTTTTTATACTATATTTAAGCTTCCAAATATATATCAGTAAAGCTCATCTTAATATAGATTTAAAGACAGTCTTATTAGCTCTTTGTTATAGGATAAGTCATCTCTAAAGCATTTCCACGATCTCGTATCATTAGATTATAAGCCTTAAATCTCTACTGAATTAGACAACTTAAACCTAAAATTAATGTCAACTTCCAAAGCTTTAAGCTCAATCATATCATTTCGTGAAACATTATATAAATTCTTAACATTTGGTGGTTCATACCCTTTCTTCTTTAGCTTCTGATAAGAACTACTTCATTTTGATATAATCCCTTGAATTCAAAATTAACAGCCTTGGAATCAAACTGTGTGATAAGTAAAAATAAGAGAGCCATTATTTTAGCTGAGAGTTTCCCTAATAGATAACATTTTCTATGATGTAATTAACTCTAGAGACTTATCTTTTTAGGGAACCTAAACACAAAAATAAATTAATCTATTATATATACATAAAGTAGGAAAAACTTGTATGACAATGTAAACCCAAAATCGAGTTAGAATGAAAAGAATATCTTGTCGAGATAATCATCTTTATTTTGGCTGATACGTTTTTTCCAATACTCGAACATGTTTGGATCACAACTAGACAAATAGAAGCAGGGCGAAAAACAATAACACATATGCTCCTCGTGGTGGAATGATAAGACGATCGCCGCAATATATATGACCACCTTTAAAAAACATGCATAAAAATATTTTTATCTGAAATAAATTTTGATAAATTTGTATTCAAATAAAATTACATGTAAAATAGTTGTTGAAATAACTCTATTATTGACGGATCACATTTCCTTGGTTGGTCAATAAAGTCATATTTGACGGTTGACAGAGAGCCATAATTCAAGTTCGTCGACAACCCGGAAAGGTGACGGATCTCCCAATGCTCGGAACAGCCACCCTCCAAAATAGAAGGAAACCCTCCCAATTCTTCTCGCCCAAAGCTTGTGGCCTTCTCCATGCTCTGATTTCTCTCGAAGAGCGAAATTATTCTGTCATATTCTCGCCGATATCGCTCCAATGGATGCTATTCTCATCCTTCCTTGTAATTTGCCATCCAGTCATGGCTTGAAGCTTCTATTTTCGCCGTTTCATTCATTGTCGGCTACGGCGGAGGGCTACACTGAGAAAAAGACCAATTCATGCTATAGATCCATACAAGGTTGCTATATTCTTCTCCCCACCAAGAGAAAAAGATCTTATTCGATCGTCCGATGCTCGTCAATGGAGCAAGATTTGAAACCAAGGCCGACAATGAAGCTCATGCCCGTCAGTGATTCTCCCGACCTGGAACAAGGTTCCAACAAGTCCAACAATAATTGCATCATCCATCCTCTCCCCTCAGCTCTTTGTCATCGAATTGAGAGGCTGGTCTTCTTTAAGAAGTACAAAGCAGCCATCGAGCTATTTGAGGTCCTGGAATTGAGTGGGCGAGGTAATGGCAGCTCCGAAGCAATTGGCGCCAGCACTTACGATTCTCTGGTCACAGCTTCCATCAGCCTCAAATCCGCAACGGTTGCTCGATCCATCTTCCGCCACATGATGGAATGTGAATTTGATTTTGATCAGTACATGATGAATAGGGTCCTTCTGATGCACATGAAATGTGGAATGATAGTGCATGCACGCCGCTTGTTCGATGACATGCCGCAAAAAAATTCAGTGTCGTGGAACACCATGATTTCAGGCCTGGTTGATGCAGGCTCCTATGATGAGGCGCTTGAGATGTTTCTGATTATATGGGAGGATCAAATAGATGTTGGCTCCCGTGGGTTGGCAACTTCCATAAGAGCTGCAGCAGGGTTGGCCTCACTGGCTGCCGGCGTTCAGTTACATTCTTTTGCTTTTAAAGCAGGCCTTTTTTATAACTTATTTGTGTCTTGTGCTCTTATTGACATGTATGGCAAGTGTGGATGCATTAATGATGCCCGCCAGGTGTTTGATTGGATGCCTGACAAGCATGTTGTGGGATGGAATTCAATGATAGCCGGATATGCTTTAAATGGTTACAGTGAAGAAGCTCTTGAGTTGTACTATCAGATGCAAAACTCCAATGTAAAGATGGATCATTTCACTTATTCTATCATCATCAGAATCTGTGCTCGGTTGGGTTTACTAGAGCAAGGCAAGCAAGCTCACGCTGGATTGGTTAGAAACGGGTTTGGCACGGATACTGTTGCATGTACTGCTCTCGTTGATTTGTATTGCAAATGGGGGAGAATGGATGATGCAAGGCATGTTTTTGATAAGATGTCTCGTAGAAATTTGATATCTTGGAATGCTTTGATAGGAGGTTATGGGAATCATGGTATGGGAGCTGAGGCTGTGGCAGTGTTTGAGAGTTTGCTGAAGGAAGGAATAATTCCAAACCATGTGACCTTTCTTGCAGTCTTAGGTGCTTGTAGCTATTCTGGACTGTTAAGCAAAGGGAGAGAAATCTTTGAATTGATGGCTCGAGATCCCAAGACGAAGCCACGGGCAATGCATTATGCCTGCATGATAGAACTGCTGGGACGAGAGGGTCTTTTGGATGAAGCATTGGCTCTTATAAAAAACGCTCCTTTCAGCCTGACCACAAACATGTGGGCAGCATTGTTTAGGGCTTGTAGATTTCACAGGAACCTTGAACTTGGAAAACTAGCAGCTGAGAAGCTTTTCGGGATGGAACCAGAGAAGTTGGGGAATTACATTGTACTCCTAAATCTTTATAACAGCAGTGGGAGAATGAATGATGCTGCCAAGGTTTTGGATTCTTTAGCGAGGAAAGGACTTAGACTTGTTCCTGCTTGTAGCTGGATCGAGATCAAGAAGCAACCCCATAGGTTTCTTTTTGGAGACAAATCCCATCCACAGAGTGAAGAGATCTATAAAAGGGTTGATGCATTGATGGAGGAGATTGTTAAAGAAGGCTATCTTCCTCAAAGGAGATGTTTATTTCCTGATGTGTTGGAACATGACCAAATAATTTTGCATTTTCATAGTGAGATATTGGCAATTAGTTTTGGGCTGATCAACACGCCAGACTTCACCCCTCTGCAAGTGTTACAGGGTCACAGGGTCTGCAATGACTGTCATTGTATAATTAAGCTTATTACTATTGTCACCAGAAGGGAGATTGTTGTGAGGGATGCAAGCCGCTTTCATCATTTCAGAAATGGGGCTTGCTCTTGTGCGGAATACTGGTAACTGAATTCAGGTTAGCATTTTTAGGGGTTTCATTAACATAAAAATGAATTGCTGTTTCAACCTTAATCTCTTGTATTTAGTTTAACATAACATGAATTGCTGTTTCTGTAGGATTAGTCAGGAGATATTGTAAATATTTTTTTCCTACTGTTTGTTCTGCTGTTTCAAGTTGGTTGGTTGAAGTGGAGGAATGCATCGGGCCTATTGTGTGATAGAAAAGTAACGCTCAGACAAAAGGAACATTTTATAAGATGGTGGTGAGACCTACAATGCTCTATGGCACAAAATGTTGGCCTTTAGAAGAGAAGCATAAAACAAAGTTAAGTGTTGTTGATATGAGTGGCTTGACACTTAGAGACAAAGTGCTAAATGAATATGTCTGTGCTAAGGTTGTGGTGTAGCTCCAGCGGCAGACAAGATTATAAAGAGTCGTCTTAGATGGTTTTGTCACATTAAACACGATCATTTGATGATCTTATTAGGAGAGTAGATGCTTTGGATTCTACTTATATTAAGTAAGGTAGAGGTAGACCTTAAAAGAATTGGGCAAATTATATAGAAATGATTTTAATCTATTAGAATTAAGTGAAAATATGGCACTCAATAGGACACAATGGAGAAAAAGGATTCATTTAGGTGGCCCTATTTAGTGGGATACTTCTTCTTCTTCTTGTTGTACTGTTTGTTTTGTTGAAGAATGACTCAAGTGCATAAAGAATGCACTATTGAAGTAATATATTATATTTGAAATGTTTTAGAGTTGTTTTATTTAGTATGAAATAAATGCAGTATTTTATATTTTCTTGTTTGGTTTGAAGAAAAATAAATTAAATGTAAAAGAAAAACTCGTTAAGGTCGGTGGCTGGCAGGGGCGGTTGGCGGCGATTGGGTGTTGTGGCTGTGACTGGCAGTGGTAGCCAATTGGGTGACAGTGGCAGCTGGCAACAACAGTCGGTAGCTGTTGTTGGCGGCGGCGCGGGTGGCAACAAGTGGTAGCGGCGTCAATTTACACAAAACAGTGTAATTGAAATTTATTCAATCCAGCGAATTCCAAATACTTTGTAAGTGAACTAGAAAGTGAATTCTTAATACATTGAAATTTTGCACTTCATTTATTTTGCATTCCACCAAACACTTAATTTTCTTAAAACCCTTGCAAGAAGAATATAACGCACTCTTTTTGGCTGCCAACTAAATTTGATCATTAGCATATGGTGCCAACTATTATTACCTTTGCCTTCGAAGCTTTGGTTCCTTGCCGTTCCTGCTGTGTCTAGTCCAAGAAAGCGCCTTGGCCATTTGATTCAGGTCGATAATTTGTTTCTAATTGTCTTTAGGAGAAGAATAATATTAACTCACCTAGGTTTGTTCTTACTAGTTTCTGTTTCTTTTCTTGCATGGCTGATTCTTCTAAGTTTATAAACAGGGCATATAGCTCGTTCTTTGAAATAAAAATGATAGTTTGTTCCTCCACTATGTTGATGCTACTTGTCTTCCTTTTCTTTGATTTCTTTGGCATCATATTCCTCTTCGTTCTTTATGTTCGCTTCTATGCTCTTCCTCTATTGTAAACCACGATGATACTTGAAAATGGAATGTCACCCTATAGAAGAATATCCTCGACTCCACCTCCATTTGTGAAACCTGATAGCCAAAAAACTGCAGCGCCACCAGTGGCCGCTGGCAGTTGCTTCGAAACCTATCACATCTACCCACTAACCCCACCATGAGAAGTGCTACACATTACCTCCATTGAAGATAAGCTACAGGTGCAGCTTAGGGTGCAGGAAAACAGAGGAAGATATATACAACGCAGCTAATAGACGTTCCTTCAGAATCCATTTAAACAGTAAGTGTTTCTATACATACAGGAAGAATTTTATAAAAGGTGAAATTAACACTTGGGCGAGGCATATGATTTAAAGAGGTGGAGAATCATAATATTGCAAGTGGTGAAGCAGGTGATCCTGTTTTCAGAGGGTAGTTGCGGTAGAGCTCGAGGAGTGCAGCCGGCAATTATGTGGAATGGCACTGTTACTCCCCCTCAAACTTGTAATGGGATGGACTGATTATGAGTTTGCTCCAGAGTTTGCCGAATTGAGTGGCAGTGTGACTTTTGGTGAAAATATCAGCTATATGATCATGAGAGATGATACGAGAAATCTGAATGTTGTCGAAAGAGATGTGATCGCATATGAAGTTGTAATCCATTTCCACAAGCTTGGTGTGGGTATGGAATACTAGATTAAGTGTTATGACATAGCAGAAGTATTGTCACGATAGATGATTGTTGGAGTGTTGAGGGAGATTTGAAACTCTTGAAGTAGTCGGCGAAGCCATATGATGTCAATGGTAGCAGCAATTAGGGCTCGATATTCAATTTCAGTAGAGGAATGTGCTACAGTTTTCTGACGTTGAACTGCCCAAGCTATGAGATTATTACCAAGGAAAGTACAAAAACCTATAGTAGAGCATCAATCGGTGGAATCCCCGACCCAATGAAAATCTGAGTAGTTGGTAAGGTGAAGATTACCCTTGACAAGTGGGAGACCAAAATGCAAGGTGCCCTATAGGTAGTGGAGGAGGTGTTTGAGGATTTGAAAATGATAGACAAATGGGTTGTGCATTTGTTGGCATATGTAGTTAACGATGAATGCAATGTCAAGTTGAGTGATGGTTAAGTATTTAAGTGAGCCGACAAGTTGACGGTATTGGTTAGGTTCGGGATTCACATGAATGGATTTAGGATCGGGTTGTAGTTTGTGAGGCAAGAACTAGTTTGCAAGTTAGCATGTCAAGTTGTTGTCGGAGGGAGTTAATGTAGGGAGTTTGAGAAAAATGATAACCATGAGGGGTGGTTTGAATGGTGATGCCAGGGAACGTGCTTACCGAACCCAAAAATTTAGCTTGAATGTAGTTTGGAGATCAAGGATAAGGTTGTTGATGATATTTTGATCATTACCTGATATGAGGATGTCTTCAACATAAACAAGACAGTAGAGAATAACCGAAAGGTTCTAGTAGATGAGGAAGGATGGATCGACGGTGTTGATGCAAAATGGTCGTGTTTGGAGGTAAGTGACGAGTGTGTGATACCACTGTTGGGGCGTTTTTTTTTTTTTTAGTTCGTAGAGAGCCTTTTTCAGCAATCATACTTTATGTGGGTATTGTTGATCACAAAAACATTGAGGTTGGGACATATAAATGGTTTCTTCCAATGGTCCATGGAGGAAGGCCTTAGTGACATTAAGTTGATTTGCCACTTGTTTTGAAGAGCCATGGTGAGAAGAATACGGATCATGGTTAGTTTGGCACGGGGTTGAATGTAGCAAGGTAGTCTATGCCCTCTTGTTGTTTGAAGCCTTAGGTGACGATACACGCCTTATACTTGGCTATCGTTCTATTAGAATTGTACTTGGTTTGGTAGGTCCATTTACAACAGCTAATGTTTTGGTGGAGTGGTGGATCTACCAAGATCTAAGTGCCTTGCTTATGAAGAGCTTGAAATTCTAAAGACATAGCTTGCCTTCAATGACTATGTTTGACGACTTGAGTATAAGAGGTAGGATCAACACTGTTGGAGAGGGAAGTGGTAAGGTTGAGTATTTGCTTCGGTTTTAGTGACCCGATTTTGGATATGGTTGTCATAGAGTGTTTGCACTTGATATGGTCAGTGTAGTTGTTGGAGGAAGGGTGGATGGAGTGAGAAGAGGAGGAATTATGGGAGGAGATTTATTTGATGGTTTGAAAGGGAATAATTTGCTCATTGAAGACAACATGGTGAGAGACAATGGTAAGATGAGTTTGTGGGTTGTAGCAATGGTAGCCTTTGTGAGAGGGAGAGTATCCAATGAAGATACATGGTGGAGTAGGTGGGTGGTAAGTTGGCTCTGATACCATGAGAAGTTCAATACATTACATACATTGAAGATAAGTTACAGGTGCAGCTTACAGTACAAGAAAACAAAGGAAGACATATGCAAAGTAGCTAATAGACATTCCTTCTTAATCCATTTAAATAGTAAGTGTTTCTATATATACAAGAAAAATTCTTAAAAGATGAAATTAACACTTGGGTGAGGCATATGATTTAAAGAGGTGGAGAATTGTAATATTGCAAGTAAGTAGTGGAGCAGGTGATCCTGTTGTCGGAGGGTAGTTGTTGTAGAGCTGGATGAATGCTGATGACAATTATGTGGAATACTGATGTTATATTGTTGTAGCCCACTAGAGTAAAACCTAAGCCTTTTAGGGTCAAAGGGGTCTCTTAGGGCATTTTTTATCTTATAGGAACTCAACTTGAGCTTTAATGACTAAACCCTAATCATCTCAACCAAAAGTTTAGTATGTCTAGTATTTGAAACCCTAGGGAGTGAAGATTTGTTTCAAGTCTGATATGGATGTTGGTAACTTCACTAGTCCTCTAAGAGCGCTGTTAGGAAAATTCTAAAGTTAAACCCTAGACATCTAGAGAGAGGATGAACCTCATTAAAAAATGAGGTTAGCAGGAACACTCAAACTTCAATCAAATAACAACCATAACTCTAGTTTTATCAAATAATCAAACTAATCATTTCGACGAGACTAACACAATGACAACAAAAATGATCAAATCTTGATCAAATAAAGCTCATATCAAGCTGTTAAACCATTTTTGAAAGCTTATGGTTCCCAATTAAAAGGTCAAATAGATTTTAATTCTGACAAACTTATAATCGAATCAAACTTCTTAACGAGATCAATCCAATGAACCCAAGATTACTCAATTTCGGCATCGTTGAGTCAGTCAATTGTTCACAAAATGTCATTCAAATGAGGGAATCTCTACAGTACGTCTGATTGAGTAGTCCAGATTTTTTCCTTATTTATAGGGTGACCTCTCTCACTCTACAAATAAAGCCCTACCCCTTCATGAGAGAAAAAATAAACCTTAAACCAGAGAAAGACTAGAGCTTGAAGAAGGAACTGAGGTCTAATGCTTTGCACCAAATGTCCAACAAACGCCACTCGCTCATTGCAATAAAGCCCCTTGTGGAATTACTACGAAATCCTAATGTATATTGTGGAGTGACAAAGTACCATTTGGAGCAGTGCAAGGACACTACTTGAAGATGGTATAGTGACACACCCTAAATATGATGTAAAGAGACACTATGAAGGCGGTATAACAACACACCTCAAATATAGTGCAAAGACTCACTTCACATACCATGTAACGATGCATCCCAAAGATAGTGTAAGAACACAACTTATCTTGCACTATGACTAACTTGGTTCACAACTCATGCAACTCCCAACTCGAGCTTTTGTGACCCATGGACGTTATCACAACTCATACAGCTTCCAACTCCAGCCTCTATGGTCTAGAGACATTATCACAACTCATGCAACTCCCAGTTCTGACTTTTGTGGCCTAGGAACATTATCACAGATCATATAGCTCTAACTCTAGCCTATATGGTCTGCAGACAACATCACAGCTCATGCAGCTCCCAACTCCGATTTTTGCGACCTAAGGACGTTATCATAACACATGTAACTCCTAACTCTGGCATATGTGACCTACATACGTTATCACAACTCACACATCTCCCAATTCTAACCTATATAGCTTACTGAGGTTATTACAACTCTCTGCTATAATATATGTGACAAACTACGGCCTACGCGGCTCACATCTTACATAATTCCCTACTCCGACCTTAGTAGCCTACAAACATTATTACAGCTCCACATTACGACCTATGTGACCACCTACGGTCTATGCGGCTCACAACTTAATTAACTCCCAAATCCAGCATCTGCAACCTACAAATGTTATCACGGCTCGTGCAGCTCCCAACTTTTAATTTTGTGGCCTACGAATGTTATCATATCTCATACAAAACCCAACTCCTATCTTTGCAGCCTACATACATTATCACATGTTATGTAGCTCCCAATTCTGGCCTCTACATCCTACAAATCGTATTACAACTCCCAATTATGGCCTATGTGTCAACTATGACTTATTTGATTCACAACTCATGTAGCTCCAAAATCTGACATTTGCGGATTACGAACGTTATTAAAGCTCCCAACTATGGCATGTGACCAAATATGACCCATGTAGCTCACAACTCATATAACTCCCAACTCCGATCTCTATGACTTATGGACGTTATTACAGCTCCTCGCTACGGTCTATATGGTCAACTTAAACCTAAGCAGTTCACAACACGCACATTTCTCTACTATGATCTCTGTGGCTAACTGATGCTCATGAAGCAATCATTTACAGCCCATATGACTAACTACTACCATGACTTTCAACTATGACATTTACAACAAGTTGAAGTTATAACTATCATCTACAACATTCACGACAGACTACTACCTCCAAAACAATCAACTACAGACTTCACGACTTGTTACAACTATTATTGTTAAAATATCGTTGTACATCAACTTTATAATTCAGTATTCCCTAACTCAGGAAAAAAGTAGACCAATGTACTCACCATGATATAGTGGATTAATTAAACTGAGCTAGATTAGCTGTTTTTTTTTTTCTCTTTCCTGGATTTTTCACTTAAGACTCCTTGATCTCTGCTAGTAACTTTAATTATTCGAGTGCGTGCTGAATTTTTGTACAACACTAAAACACTAAATTATTACTCTTCCGCCGCGAATCTTTCGGCACACATCAGATATATAAACACAAATGAATTGAGTGATTTATATTTAAATTTTTCAAATAAATATCTTCTTAAAAAATTTGCTCAAATTTGCATAAAAAAATAAATTATAAAATAAAATAACTTAAAAAACTAAGTTTTGAATATTCAAACCGATGATGAATTTAAAAATACTTAAATTTACTTTAAAAATAATTAAAATAATTAGTCAACATTTATATCATAACACAAAAATTTTAAACTCATTATGAAAGTAGTAATTAGGAATGTGAAGTCTTTTTTTGGGGAATTTACATACATATCACACAATATATTAGGATTTATATGTTTCACAATTAAGGGCATGTTTGGGGCAGTAACAATATTAAGCTATTGCGTAAGAACTGTGGTGGATAAATAGTTGTGTTGCAGTTATTTCTGGATAAATAATAATTTTATCCCTCCTGTATAACAATATTGTTTGCAACAGAACTGTTCATAGAAGTATATTTTATATTTTAAAAGCAAATATCCAGTGCATTTACAAAATAAAGATAGACACATGTCGCATGATTGCCAAAATTAAGAAAAGGAATATTAAAATAATAATTAATAATATAATAATAATATTTTTAAAATGCAGATGACATATGTCATGAGTTAAGTCGTCCTCTAGGGACACTCTCCATGTCCGATCATTCTCGGCAGTGGAATCTTCCAGCTTATAAGCACACAAAAAATAGTCACAGTTTTCCGTGATTTTCCGTGAGCATCTGTAAAACTCTCTTGTAGCTATGTGACTGACTTGAAGTGAGCAGAGAACATTGAAGTCCACGTCAGCAGTGCAATCTTCTAAAGGTCCCAGAAATGGTCGCGCTTAAAAAAACATACCCTTAAAAATGACAAGTAAAAATTGATAACATAAGTAATTAATTAAAGTTTTATGCAACTGTGAGGTCTCAGAGAACTCAATAAAAAAACCAATGAATGTGTTACTACAAGATGACAACAAACCTCTTAAAAAAGGGTTCTTGTTTGTCTTTAACCCACCGAATATTAAGCTCATTTGTGTCACTTATGCATATCTCCAAAAAAGACCATTTATAAGAATATCACAAACTGTAGCACCAAAAAAAGAGAGAACCTTGGTTGTGTTCGTTAAGATTTCACATGTGACACCAACCAATAACGACATACATATCATCCAGAAGAACTCATAAGATCAAATGTCTCATTATAGACCTCCAAAACCTACCAACACAAAAAAAGAAATGCAAAAAGAAAAAAACAACACATACAAATTGTGTGAAAAACCAAAACAGTAAATATCAAATGTATAAGAAACTTAAATAAACATGAACTATATAAAATACTGATACAATAAACAGTGAATGCCTTCAATAACCATTACAATTAAAAGAAATAAAAACTAACGGTCTCACCAATCACCCTCTAACTATATCATCTGTAATTCGTTCTCTTAATTCTGTCATCTCACTTGCACATTCTCTATCTTTAGTTTAGGTCTCGGGAACATCATTTTCGACCTGTGACAAATAGCGTCCAAGACGATACTCATATGTTTTGGCAGAGACATGTGCATAATTCTCTTCCGCCCTACAGAAGTCGATGTCACTGCAGGAAGGATGCCGTCAAATATAATCGTGAAGAGTTATCGTGGAAATTACAGTTTACATATGTTTGGAAAACAGGTAAGATGATATATCGTGAGTATAACCAATTTCTTCTTTCAAACACTAAAAGTCCTTTCAATGATAATGCGTAAGGAGGAACGTGTTTTGTTGAACATTTCTTTCTTACCCCGCGTAACATTTTCGGCTTGCTCAAAATCAGGTATATGGTATCTCGTATTTGGATATGTCTTGAGATATCCCCGCTGCACGAATACCAAGCATCGACTAAATAGTATTTATCAGATGTGATTTGAATGATTAGTATTGAAGACAAAGAATTAAGAGAGTAGCTCAGTCTCAAGAGAACCTGTTGGTGGATATGAGAAGTTATATTTGTTATTTCGTATTACAGATTTGAAAATTAGACTGTCGTGTGCACTACCCTTATAACTGACCATGACAAAAGTGAAACACGCGTTGAAGTTGCATACTGCCATTAAAATCTGCGTCTGGGACCCACAACAATTGACAAATGCGATCTTCTCATTATTTGGAACACGTGCATCAACATGTGTTTCATCGATTACTTCAATACAATTCTAGAAAGATAATGATGAGCAACGTAAATATATTATTTATATAAAAAATGATTGTAATAAATAAGAGAAATTACCCTAAAGTATGATATATATCATATATCATGTGAAATCTCTGTAGAGGTCCATTCAAATCTGTTGGCTTTATGACTTGTGAAAAAAAGTGACAAGTTCATTCAACGCAACTGAGAAGTATCTGCAAATTGTTGCAGAAGAGTATTGAAATTGCTTCATAACTCCTTGTATTGATTCATTCCACAATAATATGTTGAGGGTTATTGCTAACACCTCTCGTGAAGTAGTTCTGGATGAGCCATGAAGTCCGTGATTTCTGTGTAGTTTCTTCAACAGATCGGTGAATACCACATGTCATGCAGAACATATTGTTAAATCTCATTGGGTGGCACGCAAGCAACTCCCCAACCCATTTGTCACTAACATATGAGAGTGTCATGCAAGAGAAGCGTTCTATGTACGAGTTATAATAATCGTACATCACACATATTGTATCTGCAATTCTCCTACGCCTCTCTAGTTGCATTAATGTATTTCGGTATCAAAGTGTCTAACACATAAACATCAATGAATTAGCTACAATTATATAAGAAAATGAACAAAATCAACATAAACAAATAACATTAAAGAAGTAAATAGAAAACATAACGAAGAATGAAAAACTCTTTAAGTAAAGTGGTATGTCCAAAGTAAATTTGGTGCATGTAAGAACATAAATATCCAAAACAACATAAAAAGTCATAAACAAATAAACATGTCCAAAGTAAATAAACAAAAAACAAATATAAAATGTCCCACAAGAATCTAATAGACAAAAAAGTGTCCCTCAAATATCACTGCTCCCATAAAAATAACGTAGGTAAGCCACCCTACGGTTATTGTACATCGACATGAAAAATTCTCTCCGAGTCGAATTTTCAAACAAATTCATAGAGAGCAAATACAACGACATGTCCTTGTAAATTTCTGGAGTTGCCTCCAGAATTTGCTTAACCTGTTAGACAGAAGTTGCTTGTGATTGGTCGGGGTTATTTGTTCATGAAGCCACCAACTGTGAGATTTAGCTTCTAAGGAAAACAACTCTCTCCATTTTTTTTTCAATCTAGGGACGCTTTGATCAGCTTGTAAACTCAACTTCATGGAGGACCAAGCTACGACATTCATCGGAATAACCTGTTTGATCAGCTCCCAAATTTTCGGGGATGCCACCAAACTTTGCTTCACTAGGGGCACATGCATTATGATTTGTTGACACAACACCTCCAAATATATGATCCAACTTAGCCTCCAGCTCATGATCGATTCCACTGTATTTAAATTTTTTCGCAGTAAACACCACATACAAATTCATATAACATGTTGTCGGATTTGAAAATAAATTTAAAATTGACAAAAAGGGGACATTTAAAAAATGTTCATTGTCAGTCTCTCTGCAAGCATCAATCGTTTGCTTTACCAGATCACACCCGAAGCCTGTTGATCCTCGCTTCAATTCCTTCTAAAATTTTCAATTCTTCTTTAGCTGATCTCACTTCTTTTTTAACCGCATTCTATCATACTCTCTATCTATACTTTCTTTGAATTTTCTAAAAATATTTTGCAAGCCTTCCTTATTATAATAGTTTGTCGGCATATTTTCTAGTTTGATCTCCTTGACACAAAAGTCACAAAATATTAATTGTCTCTTTATCCCACATTGCAGATGAACCAACCTCTTTTAGCTTAACCATTGTATTACAATCATGAAAAAACCTAATTAACATAAATAATAATGCCGCTATATTGCAATTAAAAAAAAAATATGAATGCCACAACATCATCACCAAATTTCCTCCACACCACAATATACCACCTACACATCACTACTACCACCACACACACAAACACCTTAGCACACCAACACATCCACACCACCACCACTACCTCCACACACTAACACCTCCACACAGACACAACCGCACACCAACCACCACCTCCACACATCCACCAACACATCCTCTAACACAAACACAACCACACACCAACCACCACCTCCACACATATCTACCAACACATCCTCTAACACAAACACAACCACACACCAACCACCACCTCCACACATATCTACCAACACATCCTCTAACACAAACACAACCACCACCTCCACATATTCACTAACATATCCTCTAATACATACACAACCACACACCAACCACCACATCCACAACACCACCACCTCCACATACAAACTAACGTACACCATCACCTCTACATCTACAACATTGTTATCAACAAATTAAACACCTATTTCAACATTTTTTTTCAAATTCTCTACCAAACATCAAAGATAAAGATAAACCACACCCAATATTTTTCATTTGATGCAATTTCATACAGGACACCCGAAATATTGTTATCAACAAATCAAAAACCCTCTTTCAACATTGTTTCAAATTCTTTGTCGAACATCAAAGGTAAAGATAAAACCTCATCCCAATTTTATCATTTGATGCAGTTACATACAGAGCACCTCTAAGATTGCTATCAACAAATCAAGTAATTTCTGAAATTCTCACTCAAACATCAAAAGTATAGATAAAACCTCATGTCATATTTTTTTCATTTGAGACTACTACATATTAGGCACCCGAAACATTGCTATCAACAAATTAAGTACTCTCTTTCAGTCATTTCTCAAATTCTAACTCAAACATCAAAGGTATAGATAAAACCCCATGCCACATTTTTTATTTGAGGCTACTACATACAGTGCACTCGAAACATTGGTATCAACAAATCAAGCAATCCCTTTCAGCCATTTTGCAAATTTCAAATCATAAAGAGAAAACCACAAAATTGCAAAATATAAATTCTTACTTCAAACCGCAAATGAGAAAGCCACAAATCCCAATGAAAAAATCATTCCATCGAGAAAAAAATAGGTGAAACCGTTGGAGGACGGAGAGCACAGTAAACAAACAAATAGTCGGAGATCGGAGGGAAGAGGGAGAAGGAGCAAACATTTGCCAAATGAGAAAATCAACTCATTGTTACCGAAGAGAGGCGTGAGAGAGAAGCGATCGAGAGAGGCGTGACCTAGGGCAAAAGAAACATGAGAGAGAGTGGAGCGATGAGAGGGGCATACGAATAATAAGGTCGTGAAGTGGGCCGCGGGTTCGAACCCGCTGCTCGCATTTAACATATATTTTTAAGCAATACTGCCATGCCGTGGTTTCCAAAAGCCTCATCAAGCGTTTTCAGAACGCACCACGCCAAATAAGCTGCCCCAATCAGGTTGTAAATTTCACTATTTACAAATAAAATATTTCGTTGGCTATGTAAATAATGAAGTTTGAGCTTCAAAATGTACAATTTTTCCATATTTTATGTGCTATACATGTAACTTTCGCTTTTTTTGCTGAAACACCAACTAACAATTCTCAAGGACGAAAAAACCTCAAGCAACCATTTTGCGCTTCAATAAATTGTTCAATTAAACAAAATAATAATCGAAATATTTAATACCAATAAAACAAGTAAATGCCAAAGAAAAAAAAAGCAACACAATTTACAAAACATAAAAAAAACGAAAATTTAGATATGGCGAATTAGGTGCTACAGAAATCAAATTAAGGTGTTTGAGGGCTGAATGCGTTGGATACTGGGGCGGGTGGCACGAGGAACGACGGCGGCGGCGCCTGGTTCGTCACCACGACGGGAGAGGATGGTGGCGGCGTAGATCCAAAGGGGGGGACCCCGCCGGCGGCGGTGGCGGAGTTGGAGAAGCAACCGCTGCCGGTTGTGAGAGTGGTTCCGGTCTGGCGGCTGAGGATGGTGCGGTAGCTTCGGCGGGGATCGGGTC
>NW_018164444.1:19577669-19583759 GCF_001263595.1 Phalaenopsis equestris
AGGAGGGCGGGCCCCCGCCGTGGGCCTTATGGGTCCAGCCGGGGTGGCGGAGGAGGCCGAAGCCCGCTATTAGGCCCGCCAACGCTAGAATAGCCACCACGAAGAAGAAAATCTTGGTAGCCTTGCCCACGTAACAGATTCCTGTTTCCTTCTTCTTCCTCCCTTGTCTCCGGCACCGGTTTCTTCACCCCGTCCGAGGCGAGCTCTCTCTCTCTAATTAATTTTAGGGATTCTTTCAGCCTCCTTGTAGGCTCCACGTGATGAAAGGGGAATCATGCGCTGTAAATCAGGTGAGAGATTGAGAATGGGGAAACGTTGGATGCAAAGGGAAACGTAATTATAGTGTTATCTAATTGCTTAGTCTCTTTCTATCGACATGAACTCTTCGTGTGAGAATCAATAGTCGATAGTCAGAATGGCTCAAGGCAATTGGTAATGTTTGGTCGACAAAAATAGTCGTGCTGACCCGATGCCCATCAAAGGCCGACCAACAACCTTGATTTAACATAGTCGAACAAGCAGCCATGTCGAACCAAGGCCCATGGAGTTCAGCTGGCCGAGTAGGAGGGTTGCCAACTCGTAAGCCCATACATGTAAAATACCGAAAATTTCTTGTAACATCCATATTAAAGTAGGAGCAAACATGTAACTTCATATATTATATCGACTTCTTTTTAAATAAGAGGAACATTTTATGAGAAAGGATTGATCAAAAAGATTGATTACAGTTCATAATCGTGCATCTCTCTCTCTCCCTTCCTCGTTCTTGTCTTACGTTCTACTCATTGGTTGTGATTCACAAGCATATTAAGATTCAATAATATGGTTCCGAGTTGGATAAAAGGTTATTTCAAAAATTATCTTTTAGTTCAAATACATTAATTTTAATTTTAAATTGATTAAAATCTGAGTGAAATGAGTTGGATATATAATTATTAGGAATTGTTAAATTTGTAGATCGAGAAAATTTGAATTAATTTGACTAAAATTTCTAATATGTGATGGATTAATTCATTTTCAGTTTAGAGTTTACTCAATATTTAATTTTAATAAAATCATTTACACAAATTTGGGAGATAGAAAGAGGAATTTTTAAATTATTTATTGAAATTTAATGATACAAAATTGCAATTATCATACAATTTTACAATATTGATGTGAAAGACTGAAAGATAAGAAGATAGCTCTAGATAAAAAGAAGATGAAATCATATATTTTTGAAGATGTTTATATGAATATACAAGGACAACAAGCCTTTTTTCCCACTATGTGCGGTCGGCTACATGAATCATTTTACTCCATTGTGTCATATTGAGTGTCATATTTTAATTTAATTTTAATAAATCAATATCATTTTTTATACATGTTTAAGTCTTTTAGGGCCTAACTCTAACTTTCATAGCATATGTCAAATCTAAAACATGTACTTACCTAATAGGGTCATTACATGGTCGATATGTAATGTGATCAAACCATCTAAGGCGACCCTATCTAATCTTGTCTACCACTGGTGTTACTCTATAACACCTTCACGAATATATTCGTTTCACATTTTATTTCTTAGTATAAAACCACTCATCCACTTGAGCATTCAACTCAACAAAAATAAACTTGATTCAATGCTTCTTTGTATAGACCAACATTCTCTGCCATAAAGCATTACATATCTCAGCATCATGTTATAAAATCTTTCTTTAAGCGGTACTTTTTTATCACACAATAGGTCACATGCATTTCTCGTATAAATGCCTCATATTAGTTCTATTCATCAATTTTTGTTTCATTACCGCAAAACAATAATAATTATATTGAAACTGTTGGATCTCGATTTGTCCTCTAGAACACGACTTGAGAGATAGAGTATGAGAAAGAATAAAAGAAGAGAAGGAAAGAAAGAAAGAGACGGATAGAATAGTAGAGTACAAAATGAATAGTTTCATGGAAAAAGATCCTTCCTTTAACTTATGAAATGGTCACTATAAAATGTTCACTATTTATAATCCTAGAAAACTCTTTATAAAGTTATATTTTTACCCCCACTTTAATGGGGCTTACAAGTCATTATTTGCTCCTATTTAATTAGGGACGTAACATATCATTTTCCACCTTGTTTACTCATTTTCATAATTATAACTGATACTGATGTTTTTTTGAATATATAACTGATACTAACACTCTTTCATACTCATAAGTGACATTAAAACCTCATCAATAAATGATGTTGGCAACTTTCCATGAGTCTAAGCCTTCCAATTGGTGTGCCTTCGGACTGATCGACTGAACTAATTTAGTTTGACTTATTACTTTCAAGTGTCGATTGGATTTTGCTCTGAGAATCCAGGAATCTTTCAAGTGGTAGCCGATCAACTTTGAGTCGATGTCTTTGGTCTGGGCGATCATTTGATAATTGGGCAGAAATTAAGTTGATTGGCCTTTCTTCGACCGATTAATGATTTTCAGTCGATCGATTGCACACTTCAGCTCAATCAACAATCTTCGGTCAACTCAATCGATCGGCCGCCGCTGAACCGATCTTATCGATCCACTACCCTTCATCAATCAGCCCCACACCAATATGTTGACCTTCTTCGATTCACATGATCGATCTGCACCGCCACCGGCTCGATCGGTCTATCAACCACTGTCTGTCGACATTGTTAATCAGCACCGCCATCGTCCCAATGAATCAATCAATCTTGCATTTGGTATTATATATTCATTGCATACTTCTTCACATTGCCTACATTAACACATTCACACTTGCACACTATCATGCACCCATGAGCATATCTTATCATATGATCATGATGAGTATTTGTGCCTTCCAACGATATGTTCCTCCATATATTCACTTTGTGGCATCCATATGTCACTTAGCTCCACGTCACATGTGGTTTGCACTTTTACTTTCCACTCTTGTGTGTTTGCTTGCATAACACCTTGCTTGTCCATAACTTGCTTGCTTGAAATTTTTGCATTTGGATTAGTGTTCTCATACACATACTCCTCACACTCATACATCATGTGAATGGATGGTCCACCACCGAGTCAATCCATTGTGTAATTCCCTCCAATGGGAGTTACAACCTCTGGATTGTCATAGACGCCTCACCGGGTCAATGCCTCCACGACACACCCACCCTCCGGGTTACTATCTTCATGACACGCCCACTCTCTGAGTCACTACCTCTATGACACCAAAAAAATTTCTATGCGGACACCTGACCTACCTCTACGTGTGGTGCAGGTTATTCCTAAGTTATTTTCAAATTATTTCTGGTTTATTTTCAATAATCCTGAAATAACTCAGTAATAACCCAAGAATAGTCATCACTAGTATATGCACTGTATGTTAGTGTCGAATATTTTCCCATCTTTCGATCACTACACATTTGTATGTGCATTTCTTTGATTGTCTCGAAGACTAATCTGGTTCGTTAGGTGAGTGACCCATTGCTAGTCACGACAAGGTAGCAAGTAGTGTCCACGGGGATGCCTTAATGGGGCAATACTAGTTACCATTCTGTGATTAGTAGACGTATGTTGTGCTAAGATTACAAGGGATCAAATAGGTGTCACTTAGGCTTTCTATTTCTTAGAAACTATTTTAAAAAGTATAAAAATCTATGCTTTTATTACTTATATGCATCATTTTTTCAAATTCTATTTTGAGGTTACTTGCATATTTAGTTTAAACCATACCCGAGGTCTATTCTTCAAATGTTTTTCAAAACCTACATCCCTCTTAGAATCCTTAGAACTTTAGAATGGGGTTGGTGAAGGCGACCCCATTAAAAGATATGCTAGCCTTATGACATAACCTTTTACTCACTTAAATGTTGTGTTAGGACACTACATTAGATGGTGTGCTAGGCTAAGGACAAAGAAGCTAGTTTGTCTTTTTTGATGTCATGGTTATAGTTCTTTGTTGATTTGGTTGCCCTAGCCAGACATCATCTTTTGTGCATTTGGTGTGCTTGCATGCTATTTTTTTTATATGAATGGTAGTATATTAGTTTGATCTTCTTGCAGAGTTATGCCTAAAATATACACCTCAAGTGCAACAAGGGGGAGCAATGTAATGATTTATTTATTAATCATTTCTTGTGGTGTTGCTTAGCTCCTTCCATCAGACATGGCTCATAAGTGTTGCAAGTTTGTTAGCTTTTCTGCTTTCTTAATTTTCTTATGTGCTTTTTAGAGTATTAGGAGAGTATGTATTAGAAATAATGTACAAGCATGGGTTCCAAGGTGCCAGACGAGTGGAACCACGTGATGAAGACCAAAAGTTGTTTGCTCGTGTCCCTACCTTAATTTTAAATCTCATTTATGTATAGAATTAGGACCAGGCGTGTACTTATATAGTGTTGACTGTTTTTACTGTTTCTAGGATATTTTGTTGACCCAGCAACACCGGTCTTTTATTCCTTCATATTTGGCTTTGCTTTACTATCCATCTTGCATGCTTGTGTGCTTAAATAGTTTTTCCGCTATTTTTACTTTGTGGATTGTCTGTGAATCATGCAAATCATTTAGGCTCTCTAAGGACCTAATATTGATTTTTTTTTGCAAAATTCTAATAAAATTTTAAGACTAATTAAAATTTAAGATTAAAATAATCAATATTTTAAAATCTAACTTTTACTTTCTGCATCGCCTTAAGCCAGTTTTAAAACAAGTTGTATAGCATGGACATATCTTAAGTAATGTTTAGGCCTCTACGTTTATGATTGTGGTAGATAACTGTATCATATGTATGTCTCGAGAAGAAGCTCTCATTCTTCTCCAACCTAACTGACTCAACATAGATTTCTACTTAGGTGGTTCTTTAGCTTGCTTAGGTCGTTAAAAAGCTTCCTAATCCAAATGGGGTGCAAGTTCTTTTGTCAGGAGTGTTTCTAGTTTTGTAACTGAACTTCAGTTCATCTCCCTTTTCAACTGTATCATCGCCACTTTGGCGGGTATAAGTCTCACCTCTTAGAGCTCTACCTGATAGTCATAGGATAAAGTTTATTCTTTTGACCTTAGGCCTACTAAGTTCCCTGCAGATGATACAATTCACAAATTGCTGACTGGGGATCTTCGGACGTGTTGGGTCGACAACCTTCATGACTAGGTAGACTCAGGGTTCTAGTAGCTTGGGATAATGGGCCCGTAGTACCCTGACCTGGCTACCTCTATTTGACTACCCCTGTTAAGCTCTGTCACTCCTTTAGCCCTCGTTGGTATCCTCTCAACGACCTGATTATCGATGAGCTGATGCCTATTTGGGATACAAAGATTTGATGTATTGGGATTCCCCCTCATGATGATTATGTTATTTCATAGGCTCTATATGTCGATGAGCTTATTACCCATGTGGGGACAACGAGAGACTCACTTTTTGTCGCATGACTTAATGGGAACTTTGAAAGCATCGGAGCATTCCCCTGTGAAATAATTGTCCTTGATAGTTCTATGCTAGTTGTCACTACGAATGTAAGTAAAAATCCTTTGGATCAAGAGTATTCTTGGGCAAGCCCTAAGATGTAATTAACCAAGTGTGATATGTTCCCTTGAGAGCACTCTGAACCCCAGACTAGGCAAAACATATCTAAATCTCTGGTTATGGATAGTCTATGTAAGTATTCTTTCATGTCTATTGGTTTAAGGTGACTCCGCCCGATCTTGTTAAGGCAGACATACATAATCTATTCTTGTGAGTGTCGGCACTATTTTTGGTGTGGAGTTTGTCCGTAAGAAGCTGTCGGTCATCGGAATTGAAATCCCGTTGCCCGCTTCGGAAGGACGTTAAAAAAATTTAGTTTTGAAAAAGATGAAGTCAAACTGACCCCATAATTTTCATAGTTTAAATGGAAGAGCACTTTACCTCAAATTCTGTATCTATCCCAAAGGATGAATACAAGAATTGAGGGTGAGGCTCGATCAAATAAACTAGAGAAAGTCATGACATCCGTTTGATCTGCGGAACCAATATATTGGCCGACAAATTCCCCTATTTAATATAAGGAATTAAATAGGGTTTATATTATGCTGGGTTCGGGAAAAGCTTCCTATAAGGGCAAGCCCCCATAGTTAATTACATCTTAG
>NW_018164444.1:19590007-19608524 GCF_001263595.1 Phalaenopsis equestris
TTTTTGGAATTTTTGGATTTTTGGGTCATGGAGGGGTATCTTGGTAATTTGGCCATTTTTGGAAATTTTGACAAATTTGGATGTATTCAAGGTGTTTGAAATGGGTTTTGATCAATTTTGGGTAATTTGGCAAAATTTGGGATTTTTAGCCAAATTTAGGTTCCAAGGGCAGTTAGGTAATTTGTTGGAGGTGCATAGGGGCAAAAGACCAATTTAGGCATTTCACATAGAATTGGATAGATATCCATTCTAAATGAACCATGGATTAATATATTGTGAAGATATGGTGTACCCTAGTTCCAAGTCAACACCCAGGGTCAATCCTAAAGCCAAGTAATCCTATAGGGACTCTTCTTGAATTCTCTTATAATGATCTTATCTACTAAATGCTAGAGGTTAAGATCATTATGTGGAATTTCAAGTTGAGTAAAAAGAAAAGTTTTGAATTTCTAATGGTGGGGGTACCTTTTCTAATTTTCTAAGACTAGTCAATAGGAAAGTCCTATGGCTAGACCTAGGCTACTAAAGAAGTTTCTAGACCTCAACCAAAAGTGAGGTCAACAGTGAGTTTTATCGCATGTAAGCTCTTCATGTTTTTTTTTCTTTGTTATTCTTCTTCATTGTATGTCTCTGCTTTTCCTTTCCCTTCCAGATCATTCTTATGATCCGGAAGAGAGACATAGTTGGTAAAGGGAATTATATGACAATAGACAAGCTGATAGCTCCTTCAACAATAATAAAAAAGAGAAAAGAAACAGAAACACACTTCATGTTGTCGGTGTCTTTGTTATAAGTTTCTTCATTTTGGGCTACTCCTCTTCTTATCTCTTCCCCACACGCCAGCTCATCTCAGATGACGTCCAATATTTGATCCCTCAACTCTTGGATCTATTAAGTCACAATTCTCTAATACACTCATGTTTTTTGTGTCTCTATTATAAATTTCTTCTTTTTTAGGCTGTTCATCTTCTTGTCTATGACATGATCCAATCTCATCACACTTTTTAGGATGTTAAATCCTGATTTGTTCATGAATCACACCCAAGGAATATAATATAAGAATGGAAAAAGAGAGAGAGGGGAGTGAACATTAATGAACAATAATCAATAGTGATCAATCATTATCCATCCTCCTTTAATCATAAAATGATTCTCCTATCTTTAGAGGAGATGATACAATATGATGATATTGTGTTTTTGCCCATACTTTTAAGGCGTACTCGAGTGTTTCTAGTATTTTACATGTGTAATCCTATTTTTCAACTACATTATGACTTGGTTGGCCAATCATAGTCAGCTTCAAGTCGATGAGATTAGCTCGATCAGTTGTGATCAGCTAGACTTAGCTTTGTCAATAAGAGTGAGCTGATTGATATAGCTCGACTATTGATCCATGGCCCCTAATGAGGAGCTTTTGGGCATCTCTGGGATGGTTGGAGATACTAGGGAACCAAATCTTCCTATGGATTGTCTCTTTCGAGGTGGTTGGCTTGGATATTCTTTGGATTCGTTTCTGGCATAGTGACTCGTTCTTGTATCCTCTAATCGTCTTTGGCCCATCTAATGGTCTAGCCGATTTGGCCTTATCGGGTTGGCTCGATCAGCTTCACTTGGTCAGATAAGTATGTCTCATGATCTTCTATTGAGGGGACCTTTTATGTCATACTATTTCCTTCTGAACCATAAGATCTCTTCAAGATCAATGATATAATTTTTTTTTATGTACAAATATAGACAAAATTATTATTTCAATCTTGATTTGTTTCTAGCTTTTTAACTAGTGTATATTACAAACTTGTTGACAATAGAAGGATAATTTTGCATCATTTTTATGCACAATGATCCACCACACACAAAAAGAAAACATAACACAAAAGACAACAAAAACTTTATGTGAACAACCCAAAAAATGAAAAAAACAAAAATCATGAAGCCTTGTCCAGATGAAATGAAACACTTTATTGATGGATACTAGAAAATTTCACTCTTCCCTATCATTCGAGAAGATGATATTACAAATTACAGAGGCTTTGACTTCTAAAAGTTGTAAGTGATAATGTTATTAAACAACGATGATAATGATTGGTTGTATGTTGGTGGATGAGGACAATCAATTAATGATAGATTTTGGTAGAAGGTTTATAGTAGTCAAACAACAATAAATAAGTGATGACAGTTAATTGATGGCGAATGAGTGACAATGGTTATACGACAATCTGATGACAGTGGTAAATAATAGATGAGCTAAGATGGCTTGGTTAAAATGGTTAGACTATGTTGGATGAGCAATGACGATCAAGTAATGACTATCAAATGATGGTGAATGTTGGCGATGATCGTTAAACATTAGACAAAGCTCTGATTTTTCTTATATGTCTAACTTCTCTTTATTATCAAATCCAAGTCTGCTTTTAATTGGAGAATAATTATATTTTAATTGTTTTTTAAATTATATTTGGATATTTTTTTTTAAAATATCAAACTAAACTAGACCATTGTATAACTCATATTGTTTCCTTTAATCATCAATCATTCTTTCTGTATATATGAGTAACATTAATGCCAGTTGTTTATTCAACTCACTTATTTTGATAAGCATGCAAAAATCAATTATCTTTTGATCACTTAATTACTATCACAATTTTTAACTGCAATTACATTTTGAGTCGAGTTGAACCTATATTTGAAGCCGTGGAGTTTGTTTTATTGAAGTGTACAATACAACTATACATTTGCTAAAATTGGAGGTCAGATAATCTTTTAAATTAAAAAAAAATTGTATCAAAATTTGTGCTTAGTCAAGTGCTTTTTTTTATAATATATCACTACCTAAGAAGAAAATTTGATTGTTTATGCCTCATAATACATAGAATTAGAAAAATAACCCCATTATTTATTTTCTTGAGAAAACATGCATGGAACTCGTTTTTGGACAGAATTCTCTCCAATGAGGGATAGGCTAACTTTTTACATTTATAGAATATTTACTGAAGATGAAATTCACCAAAAATTTATTCAAATTGACATAAATTAAAACTTTAGTTCAGACTTGGTTGATATTAAATTTAACTTTTTGCTCAAATCAAGGTTCTATCCTTTATTTTATAGCTAAGGTTTGACCTTTTTGTCATTTTCATGTCAATGCTTGCCCCCACAAATGTTGCTAGCCCATCGATGTCTTCCTTAAGAGCTACACCCAAAAGCCTCTTCTCTTTTACACACAGTTGATCTCATCATTTCTTTGCCTAATGAGCTCAATCAAACCCTCTCATTCAAACCATCAGCTCTTTTGATGTTTTCTTCCATTGAGCTCTATTCAAAACCTTTATCTGTTTCACATTTCATCGATCCCATCATGGCCTTCCCGACAAGCTCAATCTCTAAACCTCGTCATTCGCACACCTCTCATCACATCAACGTCTTGCCAAATTAGTTGCATTGCAAACCATACTTAGAAGCTCCCTTTCTCCCATGTCATCAACCCCATCACAAAACCATCTTACATCCACTCCCTCACACAATGACATAAATTTAATTTCAAGCAATTCAAACAAAAGCTTGAATTAAAGTTCACTGTTAGATTAAAATTTGAATCAACTTTACAATTAGATTCAAATAAAAAATTGAATCAATTTGAATTAATTGTAAGCAATCTACAAATGCAAGGGATTATTCTTCATTGAGAGTAATTTTATCAAAAAGAAATTTTTGCACATATTTTAAAAAATAGTAAAATATTTAAAAAATGATGTGACATGAAATCAAAGTTATCATTTAATATAAATTAACCCCGGTTGTCTCATGATTGAGGGTGGTCTTGATTCGTGGGTCACTTAAAACCATAATAGTATTTAGTTCTTCTATAACCACCCCTTCAATTTAGCCCCACAAAAATGCAATTAAATAAAAAAAAAGATGCATCTAGCAACATTAAAGAAACGTTTCACCAACGCACCAACAATGGAGCACTAGTTAGGTGGAAGTTATCATCCAAAAGTAAAGACCAAGGCCATTAATGATAACAATCTAACAAAAAGAATATTTAAAGAAAATAATGATTTTCTTTCCAATAAATTTGGGACAACTTAGGGCATTTGGAGCAACTTATTTGGTGCGGTGCGTTTTGAAAACACGCCAAAACTCGTTCAAATACACTATATTTTGGCAACTTTTTCGAAAAACTATATTTTTTAACAACTGAAATTAATATTTTCACACTATTTCTGACTAAATGTGGTGCAGCTAGAAAAGCTGAAACCCAAAACCCTAGAAAAACTGCGGTCTTGTTTTTTCAAAAAAAAAAAAAAAATGTGAACCACCACAATTTTTTAAACAACTAATTATTTTTTAACAACTTATTAATAAGCTGTATCTGCCCCCAAACAGAACGTTAATATACTTCACTTTATTTCTAGCAAATATTGGTACACTTCCAAGCACAAATAAAAAAAAAACACCATTGTTATATATATATATATATATATATATATGATTTTAAGTTAAAACATAAGCACAAAAAAAAAAAAAACACCATTGTTATATATATATATATATATATATATATGATTTTAAGTTAAAACATAACTACTAGGCAAAGATGAACCGCATGAATAGTTTGATCAAGCAGTATTTTTCTTTCCTTTTCAATTGGAGTCGGTGTGAACAAATCAGTGCCAAAGGTCATTGCTGTGCGCGTGCGCGTGAATTTATATAGCATGTAGATTTATCTCTATATGAATTAGAATTGGATAAAATTTATGATCAGTTCCGATTCCAAACAACTGAAAATAAATAAAACTTGTGTCGATTGAAGATAGGAACCCAAAAATATAACCTCCGGGGCCCAAAATTATAGTTCTTTTGGTTTTAAGTTCTCTTATATAATTTATTAGTTAGCCGGGTCGACTCGAGCTTAACACAAACAATTTGAGATGTCTAAAGGCAATAGAGAATATCACATCCATGGTAATGTACATCTTTTTGTCAAGCATGAAGGTGATGATCAAACATGAACAATGTTAAGTTACATCTTGAATATCAAAACCTAAATAAAAATCTAAAAAGGGTGCGGCGTGCGGCAGATGCAGATGTTCTACAAATTAATAATTAATTTTTCCCACAATAATATTAAAAAGGTAGAAGAGAAAAACATGTCTCTCATAGAAACATAAGAGGCCTGCTAATAGACGATGGTCTTTGATTAGGAGGACAAAAATAGCATAGAAGTTCTCTCCATAAACTAGGCAAACAATACTGCTACGACAGAGGAAAAGGAATTTACAAAAATATTACAAGACAATTATGATCAAATAAAATTATGAAAAAGAAAGATCGAACAAACACAAAATATCAAAATATAGAAATGATACACTAAAAAAACATCCATCATAGAAAATATAAAGTAAGAGGTGTACAAAACAAATAAAATAAAGTGACAACTTTAGAATGAAAGAAAAGTATCTGGTGTTGTATCCTGGACTGCTCATGGATTCACACTAACTTAGACTAGAGCAAATAAAAAGAAAAATGAGGGAACATACAAAGAAGAAAGCTTGAGAGGAAAAAACTCTAAGGGACTGATTAATACTAAAATGATTACAGAGAAGCAATTACAGATGAGACTTCACGAATTTTTCCACCTTCATATTCCAAGGATGTCTTCCCTATTCATATGTTTGGGTTCAACTTTAGGGTATGCAACATAATTGACTATAAAAAATATAACAAAATACACACATTTAATTAACTAGACGGGTATAGCCTGATAACTTGTCCATTTGAAGATCTATATGACACCTACTGAGTTCATGAATTAGCATTGTCTGCCAAATTGAATTAAAGTTTTCAAGTCCTAGAAGAAGTCGACTTACTATTTGGCCTTTGTAGAACTCAATGAACGATTAATGACTCTGAAAAGTTCAGATAAAGCTGGAGCATTGCCTTAATTTTAGTTTAAATCTTAGTATGTGGTTGATTGGAAAAATTATGTTATATATTTTTAGACCTCTGATTCTCTTAATTATTTGTTAACTTCAAAAAGAATAAAAGGATGAAATATTCATCAAGTATTAATAAATCACGTTAATAATGTGTTGTCCCACTCTCGATGTTGATGTGATGTCTTACTTGTTTTTTGTGCCTATGTCATCTTTACAAATAAGGACGGATGCCTTCATTTCTTCATCAGATCACACCATCCACCAATCCTCTATTTTAGTGTTGGCCATGATCGTTCTACAGAAAATGGTTGTTTGCTGAGAAGATAAATATCTCTCAAGCAGGCCTCGTTGATACTTCGTTTGGTAAGCAAAAGAACGATGGTAGTTCAAAGAAAAATAAGCAAAAGAACGCTAGGATTGAAGAAAAAAACTGAAGTTGACAGTAGCTTCTTTTCATCCTATTAGAGAACCCGCACCTTTTGAAAATGTGTTATACGAATTCAAAGGGATAAGTGACTTGTTTATTCCTGCACATATTGAGTTGGGATCAGAATGTAAAGTTGGTACTATATTTTTTAAAATACGTGCGTATTATTAATTTAGTGAAGATATTCATGACAACGAATTGATTTTATAGTTCATTTCACTTTTAGTGGGTGAAAGTCTTCCCTTGATCAATTCGCCCAAGTGAATGTTGTTGTTGAAGCCAATGTGCTTGAGAAACATTCATGCGACTTCTCCACAGGACAATCAGCCGAATTCTGTAAAGGAAACTGATGCTGAAATTCCTCGGCAAGGATTGAGAACTAAAGGTTTGAACACGGCTTTTACTTCAGTGCACCTAATATGTGTATGCCCTTAAATTCTGAAGATATTTTTTAACTAAATATTTGGTGATTTGATACCGAGGAAGTAGAAATCAGCAATGGCATAGAACAATACAATAAAAGAAATTTCAATGGGCAGGACAACTCAGGTCTATGCCTTACCGGGCTTTACCAATCCAGTTCTTTCAAGGCCAATTAATGGCTAATCACTAATGAAAGGGAATAAATATTACTCCCAAGAAATAAGTGGGTAACCTGGAAAAACTTACATAAGATGACTTTTGATAGACATTGCTACAACTAAGATGGTTTTACCCGAGAATTTTTGCGGGAAAATTTAATATTTTTATTATTTTATATAATATACGCTAAATATTTAAATCTGATGCACCCTTGCATCATTTAATTTTATTCAACTATACAACACATATTGCAATTAAATATCCAATACTTACCCATCCACTCTCCTAATTTTAAACCCTCCATATTTTAAATATTTTTTGGTCATTATATATAACCAATTAGAATTATGTCAACTATAAGAAAAGCTTACACCAAAACACCTTTCTAAAGCTATTTTTTGTAAACATTGTCAAAAATAGTAAAAAAAGAAATTAACGCAACTCCTTGCTACAGTTCTATAATTGACAACTTTTTTAGCAATGTAATAATTATCTACTCATCATACATGGCAAAACCCTTCGAATAACATGTACATTCCTATAACATTTCATTTTTTTTATCTGAATTAAATGAAACTAAAAAGAGAATGGCATATATTTCAACGTAGGTTCACTTCAAAAACCTCAACATATATATATATATATATATATATATATATAATGCCAAATAAATAAATTCATTTGTAAAGAAAATTGTGTTTGCTGAGTGGCAGTTAGCGCTACAGAAGCATTGTTATTTCGAAAAGAAACAGTTTATAAGGCATAAAAGATATGAGTTTGTTTGGCAAGTTATTTGAACCTCTGACATTCGCTTTGGAGATTAAAGGTAATAAACTAAACTCATGAGCCAATTTTATAAAATAAACTAATGCAATTAAAAATACCAAAAAAAATAAATAAATATCAAAGATCAAAATTCATGCTGATGTCAATCTTTTATCAACTATAAAAAAACAAATCAATCAAGTAATCTCTTAGACTAAACAAGCTGATCAATACATGACATTTCTGTTTAGTACAAGTCTAATTAAAAAGAGCATGTAAGGTATAAAGAGAGAATCCTTTTAGATTAACTTACACGCTTATGAAACAATGCTCACATCCAAATATATAACATACCTTTCCATGAATTGGTAGAAAGATAGAGAGCATTACTAAATGATACATTGTTGTTAAATCTGTAGCAAAGAGAACTTTGTTAAGTGAAAGTATTGTCCTCATCCATAGCTTAATCTGGAATCTAATGGCCTCATTTGCGTGTGGCGACGAGGTACCCCAATCTCGCAGGAATTAACACGTGCAGCAAACCGGAGCGAGCAGATAGATTCACCGGCTGATGAAGCCTCGGGGGAAATGTTGACAAACATCAGCGTTTTTGAATCACCCCCAAGGCAAGGCTTGAATCACAAATATAGTTATAGTAAGGACAAAGAAAATACAAATGTTAATTAAAACTAATAAATTACATTGCTTTTTTCGGAACTATTTTCCAAAGAAAAAGTATTAATCACAAAGACATTGATATTTGCACATAGACATACTATATCAAACTTGACTAAATTGGGCTACTAGAAATTAAAATATTCATACTTACTTGAAGAAGGTACGTCAATTTTGAGTTTCTATAAGGCACGTGATCATCTTTCTTGGCAATTGCAAATATTACATCACTCAAAGATGATAAGCTTTTATTGATCGCCTAAAACAAAAAAGGGAAGAAATTATCACAAATCCACCCAAAAAAAATTAGCATACTAAACAAGCAAAGTCTCACTTGAGTTTCCTTTAGGCGGTCACCAGTTGAGCCACTTTTGGCAAGACGTTCACTTCCAGCAAGATCTATTAGGTTCAAAACACCTTGGACCTGTTGTTCTGTGGACTGGGGAAATAAAACCGGTCAATTAACTGTATACCAGTTTAGCAAGACAGACGAAAAATAGTCACCACTCACATCATTGAATCCAGATATTCTTAGGGTGAAAACAAAATGACTCCTTGATGATTGTTCATTCATTTGTGTCTTGCCAACAGACCTGGCAATAAAAACATAGAAAAAAATGTCTAATCTTAAAAATTCATTTTTACATAGAAAAACAGGAACGACACCAAGAAAGAAAAAACACATTTAGCATAAAATAAAATAAAAAACAAGTTTAAATAGATAAGTCAAATCCTAACATCTAAAAGCAGTGTCCGCTGGAGCTGAAAAATCATGAATGAACTAAGTGCTTACTGGCACTGAAAACAACATAGAAACCCACTTGAAAGTTTGCAAAACTCAATGAACAATAATACATCAAGAGATTCTAATTTTTTTCAGTATCATAGATTAATGGGTATAACGGTTAGAAGATCAAAAACAACTTCAACCGTATTCTTAAAAATAAAAACTGCACACAATTTTCACTTTGTCTGTTACTTTAAAAAAAAAAAAAAACTACAAGAAAGAACTGAGTTGTTGACTATATTTCTACAATAAATGTTACCTGCTCTGTGCTGCTTGATTAAGAAGGAAAGAGACTTCATTTATGCTGCATACATCTACCACGGTAAGGTCAGACACAAATGTGTTACCAGCTGAATCATGTTTTATTGTATACAGCTTATTAGCATGAGTCGTATCAATGTTGTTACATCGACTTGGAGATAATAAATCACGGATTGTTTCATTGTATATCTCCAACATTGATGCCTACAAAAATAAAAAGAAGAAAAGAATGATCAATTTTTTACAATAAAGTTGAAGTAGTCACAGATTAACTAAACTGAATTGCAAGATCAAACCTGCATTTTGTATTTCCACCCCTGGTATTTCAAGGATTGACTAGTCTCAAAGATTTGTTCCAAGGATCGTGGTATTAATCCTTTTTGCTCTTCAGATTCAGGTCTCCCCATCATAGTATAAGTTTTGCCTGAACCAGTTTGTCCATAGGCAAAAATGCAAACCTAGAAATGTAAAAACATGGTTGACTTTGCAAATTATTTGAACTTTCAGTCGATATTTAGATTAGAACTTTAAAAAAACATAACAGAGTGCATAAGATCTAGCAATAAACAAGCAACAAAGTTTATATAAGAGATCTTTTAAACGAAAGGGCGCAGGAAATTGTAACTAAAGGATTCGAAAAATCAACTTTTAAACTCAGAGCTTCATGCAAATGATATGAAAATCTAGCCTATTTATAAAACTATCATTCATCCAAAAAATAAAAATATATAAAATTAAAAAAAAAACTAGCAAACCCATCTATTTGTAGGTGAACTGATAGGTGTTAGCGAAAAGAATGGCATATTCACCAAGTAATAGTACCTATATATATTGGCATACAAGATGGTTACGGTGAAAAGAAAAATAAAGAGATAAATGTAATTGGGAGATAATAAATCCCAAGCTATATACTTATCTTCTCTAATAATGTTCTAAAAACATTTTCCAATCTAGTAACACATCTCTTAAAGCTTGAGCATAGATATCTATTAGCTTCACCTTGTCACATAAATAAAAATTTGAAAAGGACCTAGACATTTGGTGAAAAAATATCTAACTTTGTTTTGAACTGAAAAAAATTAAAGAGTAAAAATCTTTTGGAAAGCAAAATATTTTGCATAAAATGAAAATCGTCCTCAATATGTTTGATACTCTCATAAAACAATAAATTAGTGGTTAAGTATATGGCCGCAATATTGTTGTGAAACATAACTGCAAACACAATGAGTTAAAGAAGTAAAAACACTTGAACCACATAATTTCACAAGTAGAAAGAGTAATGGTTCCATAGAATGTTTAAACACTAGATAGAATGATCGATGGGTTAATGCCTTATTTTCTTTTAGATAGAATAATCCTTCTCTTGTTATAATAAAATTAAATCCAAAGAAAAACTATTTGTGATATCTTAAATCTTTGGTTACAAATTAATTCTATAAGCAATGTTCTGTTGTAGATATATTGTTTTTATTACTCCCAATAGATAATATATTATTTATATAAACGGCTAAAATGAAGAGCCTTTTTTTTATAATTTCAGAGAGAATATATGTATTAATGGTGCTACTTCAAAGGCTCTCCACAAAATCTACCAAATTAATCCTATAGACTGAAGTCCATAAATGGTCTTCTTAAAGAGGAAAATGTGTTTTTCCTCTGAGCAACATAGCCAAGAGATTGCCTCCCATACATGATTTCAATCATATCACTATAAAAAAGAGTGTTATTATCATCCATTTGCAACATGGATAGCCAAAAAGATTAAAATTTTAAAGTTTGGCAACCAAAAAGAAAAAGAGAATTAAAATAATTTATCCCATAAAACTATGCTAAAATTTTTGGCAATTCGCAGTGCTTTACGCTGATCAATAGAACTATCAAAATGAAATTTGAGCAAAACCTAACTCAACAGTAAGCAATATATATTTGACTTTAGAGCGAGAGGCAATCAATTTGTATGTCATTTATATATGACACCTATCTCAACATCTATAGTACATTTTTATAGATGTTGTTGTAATGCTATTAATTTCACGGGTATAGAGGCAATAGACAGGCATAAAAAGGAGTATAGGATGAGATAAATAGTCAAAAATCCGGAAAGAGTGAATAAAATGATTAGTAATTTATCATTTACCTCTTCATAATACAATATAAAGGTGTAGATTTAAGGCTACAAGCTCAAAGTAATCCCCAATCAAAGCAAACAAGAAAACTACCGATGTTGCACGTGGAGGTAGTCAAGGTCTTATGGAGTAGACCAATAAAAGAGTGACAAGGGGTGAGTAGCAATAGAAACATGAACAAATGATGTTATTTCAAAATTTGTGATCAAAAGGAAGGGAAATTATCATGAAGTGTACAAATATCTGGTGATCAAACTAAAACATCTCCATCAATTTTGAATTTGGGAATGCCCAAGGAATATAATAGTGGACTGGAGAAATATCAAGTGGTCAAAATATATGTACAAAGAAAATATAGCCAAAACTCATATAGTAAGAGCAAACAGAGATAGATGTCATAGAAGAATGTTGATTGATAATTGATTATAAATCAGATTAGAAATGACATATTTAATAAGAAAACAAGTAGTTAAGAATCAATAGTAATACATGAAAATATTTGCGTTTAAAAATTACATTTTGCTGAGAGGTACATGGACATATGATTTGATAAAAAGTATCATTTTCAAAGAAAAAAATTTTAGAAGTAGAAACTAAACTTTAATTTCTTCATAAAATTCTATGGAAGGAAGTACACCATCTTTCTTGGTGGTACCTTGAAACATGATAGAGACAATGTGCAATTCAAGATTGTTAACAATCCAGATAAGAATGAAAAAGTCAAAATATTGCCTAAGAACTTGAAGCTAACATTGTTATTTGAATGAGAACATCTAAATGATAACATTTATCTTGTGATCAGATAAAAAAATGAAATACCCTCAACCGCAAGATATTTGATACCATTAAATTTAATAAAAAACCAGTGATATAAAGCACTGCTTCAACAAAAAGAGAGAAAAGCCAATTCACACCAATGAGAGATGTACAAGTTGAACCCATATCATGCTCGAAAAATAAAAGTATGAAGAATAGCAATGAAACACATCTAGGAACAAGATAAGTTGAAGTTGCAAGAGTTTGATCGACACAAATACAAATAAAAAAAATTGGGTTCTAAGCTAAATCTACAAAAAATTAATTAATTATACTACAAGAGGGATAAGAGCAAGCTTAAATTGGCAGAGAGGAGGTGCAAGTGCGTGATGCGGATGTGATGAGAGTTCATGTGCAAGTAGGCATGAAGTGAGTGTAATGAACATACGAGTGGCAAGCAACATGAAAGAGTGACAATAGGCAACTTTTAGTCATGCACTTATACCATGTTAAGTGAACAGACTAGAAATTTAACATCTTATTCATTAAGCATTGATACCTACATATAGCTGGACAAGAAGAACATAAGAAGAAAAAACAGAACGAGAAAACACATATAACTAAATGAGAATAAATCCCAAAAATATATATTATCCTTATACAACAATTTATTAACATTATTTCCTAGTATGCTACTAATTTGAAACTTAGAGCTTTCATCTGAACAACAAACTTCAACGAGCGTACAAAAAATAAACAGAACATCACTTGAGGGAAAAAAAATCCAACCTAATATGAAAATATTCATTTAGCTCAAGTTCACAATGCATCGAGAAGAAGTGATCGTTAATATACTTAGAGTTGGAAGTCAAATGCCTTTTTTTGTAGACAAGGTAGCCTAGAAATAAACAACTAAACCTAAATCGGTGTATTTAGGCCATATTTCTAGTAGAAAAACCATATAAAATCAACATAAAGTGGTAAGCTTTCAGCAAAAAATTGGTCAGTTGTGAAAACAATATGAGAATTAGTAGTTGATCTAAATTTCATTCAACAAAATTAACCTCCCAAATCTAAAATATTGCAAATCCATCCACTAGAGCATTTTTACACTTTGAAATGATCTATCGCAATTTGTTTAGAACTCTAGCTAAATCTTGTCCCTATTGCATATTTTAAAAGAGGCATAATTGTATGTCAAATAATTCTAGTTTACCCCAAAATATAATGGCAATCCATTACAAGGATACCACTCATACAAATGCAGATATGGGTGATATGTACATCAAGCAATGCCTTCAATTAAAGCCCAAACCTCTAAATTTTGTATCCAATTCTCCTCAACATGCAATTCTCTATTTACTGTAGTAACTTTAAGGAAAAAATCAAAATCATTGGATTTAATCCAACAAAGTAGTTTCATATGCATATGACTCAAATTTGCTTTAGCATACGACACCCTTACAACGAATCCACCAAAAAGTAAGTGAAATAAAAAAGATCAATGCAGCTGAAAAGAGCATAAAGAAGCTGAATTTACCTTATATCCATCAAGTGCACTTTGCACAAGCTGTGAGATTTCATAAAATACATCCGCTTGAGATGACTCATGACTAAATACTTGGTCAAAAGCAAATGAATAGCTTTGACCTGATCAAAACAAAAGAAGAATAATAAAAAACCACTGAATATTCAAATTTTACAGTTAATTTGTTGTCCAAGAGAATACTATAGAAAAAATACTACTTACAAAAAATTAAAAAAAAATAACTTTTACCATTATGCGTCAAATCAATCCCACGTCCAAGATACTCAACACCAGGTGGATACGACACAACTGTCCCATCATCTCCACTACAGTCAATAGTGGGTAAAGTGGGTCGTACTCTACAAAAAACTCGAATGTTTCCTTTCAACTCCTGTAAAACACAAAGCAAAATAAACCAATTATATGAATTACTATAAGCATCAAATTTAGTTAAGAAACATACCAAAATGGTGTTATGTAGTTTCTTCCGTAGTTTTTCTCCTTCAACAAGTTGACATTCTAAATCAGTGACACGACTTTGCAGGCCATCAACCAACTTATTTTTAGCTTCATTTTCTTGTTTGATCTCAATCGTTGTCAAATCAGCCTTCTGTATAAATAAAAATTTTGAATGCAGTTTGAAGCAGTAAAAGTTATGCTAACAATAAACATTAAAACCAACAAAGACAATGAATACATAAAAAAAAATATCCGAAAGAGTTTTGTGGAATTCAAACCTTGAGCTTCTCAGTTGCAATTGTCAGCTGATAGTGCAAACTTTTTATTTGATCTTGTTGCAAAGAACAGGTCTCCTGGTCAAACAAAATAAGACATAAGAAAATATGAGAAAATAAATAAGTAAAAGAAAACTAAAATGCCCCAAAAAAAGTAAAAGGGGAAACCTCAAGTGCATGAGCCTTTGTTAGAGCAATATCTTTATCCCTACTAGACTTTCCGTTAACTTCTTCATATTTTTTAAGCTCCACATTCATGAGTTGAATGTGTTCTAGTTGGTGATCACGATCCACCCTGACTTGTTGCAATTCGCCTCTGAGACAATCTACTTCCTTCTTGTATTCCTCTCTCTGCTTAAGTGCTTCTTGTTGAGAGGACTAAAAAAGAAGCAAGGTAAGAAAGTAAACATCTCAAAAGACATTATTGAAATAACAAGTTTTGTTTTTAAAAAAAAACTTTAAAATGTATCATGAGCACAACAAAATAACAAATTTAAAATTTTATAAGCTATGTCAATTCATTATTAATAAGTTAATACAAAGTGCAGTACAAAGGAAACATTGAATCAATACCAACAACATTCATAGCATTAACATCAACAAACAATCTACAGTAGAGACTATGAAAGAAATTTTGAAAACCCTAAATAAGCTATACTAAGAAAAATGCAAGCATACTATAAAAACTATGGTAGAAGGATAAAATGCAAGCATACTAAAAATACTCATATTTGATTCGTTCATTAAGCTAACGAGCTGAACACAAACAATTGTTTAGCTCAATTTATAAACAAGCAGAAAATGAGCACATATTTGTCTGTATGTGTTCAGCTTGTTTCAACTAAAAATAATTAAATAATAATATTTATCTATATTAATTTTTATACTATATTTAAAAAGCTAATTTATTATTTTTAAATAACTATTTGGATGATACAATTATAAGAAGTATAATTTTATGAGTTAAATATGTAAATACATAGGTTTGGATGGTATGTATGTAAAAGTTGTTTAAAAATGCTAATTCCATGAGTCAAGTATGTGAATACATGAGATATGGATGGTATGCATGTAAATTTTCCTTAAAATTTGTAGCCACACACCTGCCCTTTTTATGTTTTCTTCGAAAATCGTGAGTCCATAACATTACATATATAACATATATAACATGTATAAATATATAAAAATGGGTGGAATGTATGTATATGCCTAAAAATATTTCTCATTTCAGTTCTCCCGCCTCATTACCCCCCCATGCCTAGCATTTTTAGTCCCACACCGATAGCACTAAAATTATCTTTGATGTTTACAAGTACAAAAAAAAAATGAAAAGTACAAAAAATTTGTGGAGCACAAGGTGTAAAATGCTTTGCATCGGCTTGATAAATAATTAATTAAATTTTTTGATTATTTAAGCTTAAATCCGAGTTAGCTTGTTAAATAATTAAACGAGCTAATTTGAACAAATGAGCTAATCTGAATGAACGAGCTTAGAATCAAGCCAAACATGAACAACTTATTTGTGATCTATTTCAAACACGAACAATTGAAAATTCAAACGAGTCAAGCACGAACAAGTATTCACCTCGCTCAAATTCGGCTCGTTTACACCACTAACTACGAATGCTAATTATAGATAATAAAAAAAAATCAAATGCATTGACCAAACAAAAAAATTTAAAATGACACTCATTCATGTTTAAATTTGTCAATCATTTTGTGAAAGATAAATGTTAAAAGTCCAAAAGAAAGGATTATAATTCTGAAGCACAACTACATACATCATTGCACAAAAGGAAATATAAATATTGATAATAATGGCATGATATTACAAAAATTATAGATGGATTAGAGGCAATAATACAATAAAGATGCAATTAATTTAAAAAAAACAAAACTAAACCAATAGCATCTAAAAGTGTTCATTTCTAAGCTATAAATGATGTAGTGCTTGCAAAATAAAAAAGAATCAAATAACATGACAAAAGAGCTCCTTTTCTCAGAATAAGCAGCAGTTTTATGATTTAAAATCAAATATCCTCACCCTAATGGCATCAAGTTGATTCTTAAGCAAGCTGGATTGATCCCTTAATCCAGCGAGAGTCTCCATCATCGCAGTCTTATCCTTTTGCAACTTTGTTACAGTATCGCCGTTCTTCATAGCTTCAGCCTGTAAGTTGTTGTTATACTGTTGAAGACTGGTATTATACTCTTGCAGCCGTTTGTTTGTCTCTTGAATCATTTTTATCTATTTTGCAACAATAAAGAAAATTTCATACTAGTTTCTCATATCCCATCCAGATCCACCAAAGCATATGGCATTACCTGATCATTAAGATACTTTATACCTTCAGTGGTTTTTTCAAGCTCTTCCAAGAGACCACAACGTAATTTTTCAGATGCAGCCTTTGCCTCAGCCTCTTTCTCATAAGATTCAATAGCAGCCTAAACAAAAAATTTTAAATAAATAAATAAATACAAGTTCAAAAAATATTAGATCACAATGAACATATAAAAAAAATAAGATTTTCCTTCCCAGCAAATATACCAATTTGTCAGCCTTTGCCTTCCTAAGACTCTCCTCCAGGGACACCACATGTTTCTGATGTTCCTCGATCAACAAATTTAGCTCATCAATCTTGCAATTCATTTGGGCCTCTAAACCAATAAAAATTGGCAAAATAAGACCAGCATGAGAGCAAAACTTCTCAAATATCGGTAAGTATATCAATACCATATGACAATAGTATTAACAAGTAATAATTTTACCAATGTCACAATGTCTTCTCTGCTCTGATTCCAACATGCCACGAAGCTTCTCCAACTCTGCCAGATATCCATCTTCGAGCTCCATGTACCAGTTGATACAGGTCCTGAACTTCTTGATGCTATCCCGCAGCTCCATAATCCTTCCCTGCAAATTCATACCAAATAGTGAAAAAAGGTGAGTCCTAAAACAATTTTTTTAAAATGAACCGCAAAACAAGCCAGATCAAGAGTAAAACGGCCGTAAAAAAGAGCTAATAACAGCAATCAATGAAAAAAAAAAAAGGAAAACGAAAAAAGTGAACCATAAAATAAGAAAGATAAAGTAAAACGAAATTATAAAAAGAGCTAAACCTTATCATTATTTCTATTCTTAGGATTTAGCTTTTCAGCTAGCAATTTCTCTACATCCTCTCTTGATTTAAACTCGAGTTGGCCTCCAGCGTTGTCTCCATTAGACCTTTCCGAAGCCGGCACAGTACCGCTACTCCCAGGTAGCGCATTTACTGCCGACAGAGGTGGACGAGAGCGCGTCCCCGCCATCGTCCCTCCTCCAATCTTCCGCCGCTTATCAAACTGTTCTTCATGCAAAAGCTCGTTCTTCTGCAAAATTATTCCAAGTTGCGCAAACCGCAAACTGATCAGAACCCAAATAGCAAAACCTACCCGGTTGAGATGGAGGCAGGGAAGAAACCTTACATTAGAAAGACTTTGTGAAACCTTGTTCCCCTGGATCGTGGGGGCTCTGTTCTGGTTCCTGGTATGCATCGTTTAAGGGCGGGGACAGACAAATACGGGGAGGGTTAGCCCGTTAGGATGGAGAACTTAGGGTTTCGATGGAGACAGAGGACGAACCGCGGAGTAGAAGTGGGAGCGCAGTTTCAAATTTTTTTGATTTTTCAAAAAGGTAGTATATAATTCCGAAAATACCCCCTCTAACATTCTCTTGCAGCCAATCAACTTTGTGTAAAAAGAAAAAAAAACATTTTACCCTAAACCGATCAGCAATATTTTTGCATCGATTTATATATTGTTGAATACTTTTTACATTTGTATTTTCTTTCTTGTACGTTAATGTAATACTAAAATTTTGAAAACGTAAAATATCACTTAAAAATTTATGATTAAAATTTGACAAAATTTAATCTATATATATATATATATATGTATA
>NW_018164444.1:19608595-19608896 GCF_001263595.1 Phalaenopsis equestris
ATATATATATATATATATATATATAACTTCCAATGATTTAATTTTCAAAATGGGCACTTACATATAGGGCTGTCAAAAAAGCTCATTGCTCGCGAACAATTCGTGTTCGATTTGTCAATGAGTTCGTGTTCGATTCGTTCGATAATTAAACGAGACGAACGTGAACAATTTTTTTTCGGTCGGTTAGTTAAACGAACCAAACATGAATAGTGATGCGTTCGTTCGTGTTCGAATCGTTATTGTTTGAAATATAAAATAATTTAAAATAATTATATATATAAATTTATGATATTGTAAAATT
>NW_018164444.1:19609305-19624274 GCF_001263595.1 Phalaenopsis equestris
GTGGTCGGCTCGTTCGTTAAGAAACGAACACGAACAATGACTTCACGAACAATTTTGAACACGAGTTTATTTCAAAAAAACTAAATTTCAAACGAACCAAACACGAACATAAGCTCTGTTCGTTCGTGTTCGGTTCGTTTACACCCTTACTTACATACATATTATCCAATCCGTATGTATTTTTTTATTTAACAACAAAAATTTAATTTTTACAGTTATACCACCCAAATTTTTCACATCATATCCTGAATACAATCATTTTAATTTTTAACAAGTGGAAAACACCGGCATGTATGTTAAAAGACATCATTTATGTTTAATTTTTTTGTTTTTTCATATGTTTAATAATTTAATGTTTGATCTATCACATAACAAAAAAGAGTTATTATATGTTGACTTAGTATTGAATATTTTGATGAATAAAACATTCCTTCTATATTATTTAGTATTTTTATATGCCATTGATTTTCTCTTTAATTAAGAAAATATTCTCTTAGATGGAATGAATATATATAAAATATCAAATAAAGGCAAAAAGCTTTCATCATAAGTATCAATTTAATACTTAGCTTAGCCCTAATGAAATGTAGTATATATAAAGCACACACCGTCGACAACTCAAATGAAAAGGGTCTTCCACGAGCTCCTCTAATAGTTGGTTTGTTGAACCGCTAAAACGGAAGAACCGGGTCAGAAATAGGCAATTAAGAATTGAGATGGATATGTCCTATGTCCAGACTCAACATGTCTCCAATTAATCTTAAGCTCGATTGAGAACTAAGATGTAAAGGGTTCGGTTGATCCTACTACTTCTGAAGAACATATTCAAGTCTAGTCACAACGAGAAAACTAAGGAATCTCCTAATGCAAATCATACTAAAAACAAAACAATTCAATCTCAATCTTAAACTTTAACACACAAACATAAAAAACTTCACACCACAACAAATAACAAAGAAAACACACCTAACTTGGGTTGCCTCCCATGAAACGCTTGGTTTAACGTCATCAGCCCAAAGAATCCAGATGCTTACTCAGGTTGACCAACATTATAACCTCATTAATTATAGACATTTCTCCACCTAGGTAGGGTTTAAGTCTTTTTATGTTCACTTTAAACATCCTACCACTTTTAGGATCCTTAATATCGATTGCACCAAAATGATAAACATTAATTACAGTAAATGGCTTCGACTACCTTGTCTTAAGTTTTCCGAAAAATAATTTTAATTTTGTATTATACAGTAAAATCTTATGTGTAAATTCAAAATCTTTCCTAAGTATCTTCCAATCATGACAATCTTTTCTTTACAAATTTTTGCATTTTTATGTGATTATTTTTTAATTTTTTTGAGTTCATTTAACTGCAACAATCTCTTCTCACCAGCTTCTTTTATGTTATAATTAAATTCTTTAACAGCCCAACAAGCTTTATATTCTAATTTCACTAACAAGTGACAAGCTTTTCCAAAAATGAGTCTATATTGATACATTCATATAGGAGTTTTGTAAGCACTCATGTAAGCTCATACTGCATCGTTTAATCTTAAACACAATCTTTTTTACTGGGATTGACAGTCTTTTCTAAAATCCTCTAAATTTCTCTATTAGATGCTTTTGTTAAACCGCTTGCTTGAGGATGATATTTTGTAGCTTTTTTATGTTTAATTCCATATTTGGCTACTAGTGTCTCAATTTTTCTATTCATAAAGTGGCTTCCTCTGTCACTAATGATCACTTTATGCATGTTAAATCTACTTAAGGTATTCTTCTTTAGGATTTTAGCGACACTTTGAACATCACAGTTTGAAAGAGCTACAGCCTCAATCCATTTTGAGATATAATCCACATTTATTAGAAAATATAAATTTCAAAAATATGATACAAATGGTCCCATAAAATCAAAACCCCATACATCAAAAATTTCAATCTCCAAAGTAAAAGTTACGGGCATAACATTACGTTTAGAAATATTATAAATTTCCCTAATTTATAATTTCCATGTCCAAGTTTTTCAAACAAAACATGGAACGCTAATAGTTATTATATATATATATATATATATATATATTTACATCCCTAAATAGAGTATTTCAATAAAATCTGGATTGCAAAATCTTAAAAGCAGTTCAAGCAGTTCCAAAATGTCCCTCAAATTCTGAATAATGACTTTTCTTAATAATTTCTTGGTTTTCTTTTAAGGGTACACATCTTCTGATTGTTTGATCCTTACACTTTTTATACAATATATGGGTCATCCCAAAAGTAAGATTTAGCGTTGTGAATGATCTTTTTTCATTATTGTTACGTTAATCCATAGGACATAATATCACTAACAACGAAACTTACTATGTTAGCATACCATAGAATGTGCCACTCAGTAATAGCATACAGTTGCTCGTCACAAAAATTCTCATTAATTTCAACTTCAGAAATGCATGAATTTCCCTGATCCAGTCTTGATAAATGATTAGCAATTTCATTGTCCAAACCCTTCATATCCACTACTTCGATATCCAACTTATGTGTCAAAAGGACTCATTTAATCAATATTGGTTTAGTGTCCTTTGACATAAGATATCGAATAATAGAATAGTCGGTATAAACAATACATTTAGTTCCAAGTGATTAAGCTCTAAATTTATGAAAAATATATGCTATAGCCAATAATTCCTTTTCAGGTGTAGTATAATTGATTTGAGCTTCATTAAGCGTTTTACTGACATAATATATAGCTTTGAACATTTTATATTATCTTTGCTCTAAAATTACCCTAATAACATAAACATTAGTATCACACATCAGCTCAAATAGCCTCTCCCAGTCAGGTGAGCCTATAATAGGAGTAGTGACTAATTTCTCTTTCAAAATATTGAAGTCATTTAGGCAATTTTGATCAAAATTAAATAGGACATCCTTTTCTAAGAGATGGCATAAAGGCTTGGAGATTTTGGGAAAATCCTTTATATATCACCTATAGTATCCAACATGTCCTGTAAAACCTCTAACTCCCCTCATAGTGGTGGGTGGAAGCAGTCTTTCAATTACCTGAATCTTCATTGGGTTTACTTTCATGCCTTTATTAGATATTTTAAGTCCTAAAACAATACCTCCAACAATTATGAATTTACATTTCTCCCAATTGAGAGCCAAATTGGTTTCTTCACAGCATTTCAACGCATTCGCTAAATGATCTAAACATGAATCAAATGAAGCTCCAAACACTAAAAAATCATCCATGAATACTTCAATTTCTTTCTCAATCATGTCGTAGAAAATAGACATTATGCACTTCTGAAAAGTAGCAGGTGTGTTACATAACTCAAATGACATTCTTTTAAAAGCAAAAGTCTCATAAGGATTTATGAATATAGTCTCTTCTTGATCCTCAGGAGCTATAGATATATGATGATATCTAAAATATTCTATCTAGAAAGTAAAAGTTTTAGTGGTCAGTTAACCTATCCAACATCTGATCCGGAAAGGATAAGGAAAAGTGATATTTATTAGTGGTCGAATTCAATTTTTTGTAGAAAATACAAATTCACTACCCAGTTACATGTCTAATAGGAATTATTTCATTCTGTACATTTACAAAAACTGTCACTCCCCCTTCTTAAGAACACAGTGAATAGAGCTAACCCAAGCACTGTCTGATATAGGATAGATAATTTTGCATCTAGCCACTTCAATATTTCCTTTTTGACAACATCTTTTATAATTGGGTTTAGTCACCTATGATGATCTGTCTGGGGCTTATGATTATCTTCCATCATAATTCTATGCATACAAATAAAGGGATTAATTCCCTTAATATCTGCTAAGGTCCATCTAAAACCTTTCTTATATTTCCTCAGAATTTCTATTATTTTTTTCTTCTTATGAATGAGTTAAATCTGAGGATATAATAATCAGTAATGTGGATGACTTCCTCAAATAAACATACTTGAGATATGTTGAAAGCACCTTCAACTCAAGTTCAAGGGGTTCCTTAACAGAAGGAATAAAAGGTTTACTGTTTGTTGTTGTATCTAAGATCTCAAATCTCTTCTAAACATATTTTAGTTTTTTTATAACCAATAGAGTTGATTCATCTTGAGAGTCTAAAATTTTCTTCTCATCCAAATTAGGCTCTGTTAATTTTTCTTAATAACTATTTCAAAAATGTTTTATACATTAATAGCCAATTAAGTTCATCTAGAAGCACGCATCTTTGTTACCTTTGGAAGGATATTTCATAAATTTTAAAACATTAAATGTAACTTTCTTATCATTAACTCTCATGTTAATTCACCTTTTTGCACATCTACCATAGTTCGTCTAGTGACTAGAAAATGTCTAACCCAAAATGATTGGAATTTATTTATCTTCCTCCATATCTAACAAAATGAAATCAACATGGAAGATGAATTTATCCACCTTAACTAACACATCTTCTAGAATCCCTTTAGCATAAGTGATCTATCAATCAGCTAAGTGAAGGGTCATAGTAGTAGGAGACACTTCTTTTAATCCTAACCTTCTGAACATAGATAATAACATAAGTTTAACAATTGCTCCAAGATCACATAAGGCTTTTCCATAAAACCTCTCTTCAATTGCACAAAGGATTGTAAAGCTTTCAGGATCCTTAAGTTTTTTTAGGAAGCTTCTTTTGAATTACAATGTTGCACTCCTCACAGAGCACAACTGTTTTGTGATCTCCAAACTTCCTCTTTTATTAAGAATGTCTTTTATGAACTTTATATAACTGGGCATTAGCTTCAGAGCCTAAATAAAGAGAATATTAATAATTAGCTTCTTAAAATCTTCTAAAAATTTTGAAAATTATTGATTAAGATTCTGCTATCGAAGTCTTTGACGAAATAGAGGTGGTGTTTCTCTAAGTTAATCTTAGTTGGAGGGACCAATTTTTCTAAGTCTTTGGAAACATTTTCCATAAGTTTTTCGGGTTCTCACATCTCCTTTTGAATTTTGATTTCTTTCTGAACTACATCCTCCAACTCTCTTCCACTCCATAAATGGACAATTTTAACATACTCATTATTCTTCTCCTTAAGGTTAATCTTAGTGTTGCTAGGAAGAGTTCCTTGGGCCCGATTACTAAGTGAGTTAGCAATTGCTCTCTATATTCCTTATTGTTGCATCTTTACTTTGTTGTTGATTCCCCGTCTGCAACACAACCTCTTCCCAAGACAGCTTCTTTTCCTTAAATTGTGGATTTTGGTTAAATCCATAAAGATAAGAAGATATATAGTTGGTACTACCCTGGTCGTTCTAATTTTCTAAAGGATTTACTTGATTATTTCTTCATTAATGGTTCCGCCACCAGAATTATTATTCTAGTTGAAATTAGGATAATTCTTCCAAGTTGGGTTAAAGAAGTTAGAATAAGGGTTGGTAGGTCTGTTGTTAATTGCATTTAAGGTTTCAAATGATGAAGTGCTAGAATCAATCATTTGTCAAAATGAATTTTCCTCAATTACTAAAGGCATTTGAGGTTGATTCATTTCACATTGATTTAACTTTCTAGAAAGAGCTACTATTTGAGAAGCTAGAATAAACTGCGCATCAACATCATGTATACCAGCTACCTTTCTGGGGTTTACTCTTTTAGAAAACCATTGGAAGTTGTTAGTAGAAGTCTCTTCAATCAAAGAGTAAGCCTCATCAAATGGCTTTGACATGAGCGAACTACCAGTGACAATATCAATAATATATCTAAGGGTTTCTACCAAACCAGTGTAAAATTTTGAATTATTAGTCAATCTGGCAGAGCATGATGTGAACACTTTCTACGAAGTTCCTTAAATCGTTGTCATGCTTCATAAATCGACTCACCTTCTAACTGGCAAAATGAAGTAATATCACTCCTAAGTTTAGCAGTTTTTGAAGGTAGGAAATACTTAGCTAGGAATTTTTTAGCTAAGTCACTCCAAGTTCTAATAGATCCTAGCGCTAATAAGTTTAACCACATTTAAGCTTTATTGCTAAAAAAAAGGGAAAAATCCTAAACCTAACAGCGTCGTTTAACAAGCCATTATAGCAAAATGTAGTGCAAAATTCCAAAAAACTTGTTAAGTGAAAATTTGGATCCTTAGATGGACTTCCCCAAAATTAGTTGCTCAGGTGTTAGCTTCTACAACAGTGTTTTGAATACTTAAATGAATTTCATCTGTTATGGGATTAGTGTAGTTCCTTATTGGTCTCAATGTGTTATGATGTTTGTTAATGGGTATTTGATTATCAAAATTATTTTGTTGAATATTCTTTATTTCTCCTACAAGTTCTTGAAGTCTTTTATGTTTCCTAATTTTTGTAATGGTTTTCTCTAGTTCAGAATCGTACGGTATAACTCTTGAAGGTCCTGCACTACACATCCACCAGCAAAAGATCCCACTATTTAGTTTTACTCAAACACACTAAACAAACTCAAAATTATTTTTTTACATTTTTTTTTCAAACAAACAAATAAATACGAAAAAAAATTAACTTTAAAAATTGAAATTTTATAAGTCTAAATCCTAATGGATTTAACTAAAATTTTCTTAAGTTAACTACACCGTCGCTTTCCCCGACAACGACAACATAAACTTGATACGGTCGGGGTGTGCTCGCTCGTAGTTTGTGTGTGTACTATGAATTCTTGAACTTGATTTGTGCAACAATGTGGCACTACACCTTTGCTCCTTTGCAACGACCCCAAAATCTTAAATTGAGTGTGTTGGTCCGCCAAATTGGCTTCCATGTTAGGTGTTTTTGCACCCCTATGTATCACGCAAGTATAAGTTGTCGTTTCAAGTAATATCAAATTTTTGAGTCTGGATTGTCAATCCCACGAGAAAAGAGGTGTTACATTCTTAAGAAAAGTTCTAGCCTATTAAACTAGTTATAAGCTTGGAAGCATCAATAGTTTTAAGGTTATACTAATGGTTTACTCTAATTAACAATTCTACTAATTATATTAAAATATGGAAGAAATCAAGTGATAAGGTTACCCTTCCCTTTGTAATGGTATAAGAGATGTGTAGATGATGAATGCAATAAATTGAAAGTGTTATAAGTGACAAATAGGAACAATTATTTCCTTTACCCTCTCTTGAGTGCATAAAGAAGTTTAGTTCAACTAGTTTTAATTCCTTAAACCCCAATTTGAACCTATCAAATAATATTTCTCAATCTATTTGCATCTCCTTATATTTGCATCTCCTTATTTTGCATCTCCTTATAGGTTACTTTTGCTTCATACCCTATAGTTCAATGTCATTCTTCCTAGTTGTTCATATCATAACTCTCCTGGGTTTTTATGGCTTCACAACGAATTTTAACAAATCATTTGGCCAGAATGATAAGTAAACGAAACACAAAAAGAAAATAATCACTTTAAAGAGTAAAAACCAATTTTAAAAATATTTCACCATTCTACACTACCTACTTATTCATCACAAGGTGAAAGGTAAAAAGGAACTACTCGCAATGCATAGAGAAATTGCCACAACACATCTTTAAAACAAAACAATCAATTAGAATTGTGTATAAAGAAAATTACAACACAAAGAAGTCCACAATAATTAGTTTTTTCCATTTCCAAGCACCGTAAATCTCTTCAAAGAAGATATCATAAGTCCTTACTACCTTACTGAAGAACCTCTTTACATTATCCCTCCAAATCCTCACCAAACACTGAAATAAAAAGCAATCTAAACTAAATTTGAACTCTAGACTTCCCATAGGATTTCCTATAGGGTTCAGAGGACTTCTCACCTCCTTAGGCTGCTTAGAATTACTCTAAACATCACCAAAGGTCGGTTATATTCGCAGCGTAACCGTTGAAGCAACTGTTAAAAACCCACCAAACAGTTACTAGCGCCAATGTCTTGCAGAGCTGCTGCCTAGGCGCCAACTCTCTATCTGTTTGGACTGAAATTGGCACCTAGGTGTCACAGAGCCTTGGCACCCAGAGGCTAGCGCCTAGGCACCAATCCACTTAGGACTATTTTGCTCCGCTTCTTCGCTATTTCATTCTACATCTATTACATGTTGTACCTGCAAGAAAAATAACTTTCTTTAAACTACAATTTCATCTATAAAAAGGTGCAAAAAATAAAAAAAAAATTAAACATGCTTTTAGACATATCAACTTTCAATAGAATAAAATGGGTCCATGAGCCCCAAAACCTCTTCTTCTCATTCCTCATCTCTCTTTCTCTCCCTCTCATGCTCTATTCCTTGAGCACGGACTACCAGCCAGATTTGAATTCAACACTACCTAAGAGTATTTCATTAAAATCCATACTTAATTAGTCGGTGTCCTATCAATTTTCATATCGGAACCCATGTGAAGTAGTTCTACTCACACTCATTTATCACTTAATAAACCTTGTAGCAAAGGGCATAGCCAACTAAGTTCCCAATGGGCTCATTTTTCAATTTCAAATTTAAAGTTACTACAAATTTGATCTAATTTAATAGTCAAAAACTATTTCTTCTATAAAATAGATAATACAAAAAAGCTTCAAATAAGATTTGAAGCATACGACCAGCATCACTTTGGATCATCAAGTAATAAATTAGCTGGACTTAATATTTGTCATTTTTAAATTAAATTTGACTTTAAAAAAATGGACTCAAATCTAATAATTGCACCACAAAGTCATCTGATTCGGGTCCGTTTGGGACAACTTATAAGTGCGGGCGGCGTTTTCAAAACGCCGCCGTACCGTTTGGTTCGCGCGTTTCGCCAGCTTATCTGAAACTGCGTTTGAGTTTTTACACTAAACGCAGGTCGCGGGTCGACCCCTGCGGCCGGCCCGCGGGCCGCGTTTCAGGCTGCCCCAAACGGATCCTCAACCATCTTGAAATCAAATTAAGTGGAATTGAAATTAAACTTCCTTTGAGATAAAAATATATGACTGCAATTTACATACATATCACTAATTCCCTCCCATGTATTTACATACCTAACACCTAAAATCCAAAATAGAGATATAAATGTAAAATATATAAACCTAGTTGTTAGATATTTAAATACATAAGAATTTGGTGGTATGTCATACATACATTATACTAGCATATATGTAATCCTCCCATTTACAATAACATATCTTCAAGGCTTGCTTAAACATTTTCAATTGCTTTGAGTTACATTCATAAACTGTGCACAATTAGAGCCAATTCACAATTAGCTAAGCATTAGCAGACCGTTATTATGAAGACTCCCTGTTTATTCGCTTTCCTACTTGCTGGTACGTTGCAGTCACATTGGTGGCGGGTGGCTGTCAGACGAGAGAACAATAATAAAGAGCTGATAATTACAACCCATCCCTACGCCTTGACAAACAAGCTTCAATTGGGCTGCATAAATCTCGATCAAATGTGTTCAGATTAATAAATAAATATATTTAATATCAATATACATATCAATTTAATCTAATTTCTTTTTTTTTTTAATTTCAATTAAAGTAGTTTATTCTTACTTATTTATATTATTTGATTACAAAAAAAATTATTAATTTATATTTTATTTTATTTTATTGGTGGAAACTAAATAGATACTAATTCAATTTATTCCATTGATTGTTAGTTAATAAATTTATATGAAATTTTAATTACTTATTCGAAATTTTAGCTTCTTTATTAACTCGTTGAAATGCTTGTTCGGTATATAAACTAATTAAGTTCAGACAAAAAATAATTATTATTAAATAGGTCGAGTCCATGAGAGAATATTTCGTTCGGATACCGCACGTCCGGACGGCCAACCACCAGCCACCGCGCCGCTATACATTTCATGGAAGGGCGACGTGGCTGTCGGTGGTTGACTGTCTGGACTTGCGGATATCCATACATAATATTTTTTCCAAGTCCACACGTGTGGGAAAGCTCTACTTGAGCTTAAGCCTAACAAAATCCAATCGAGGACACACTCGGCTCATTAAGACCCTTACATGTGAGGTAATTGTAGCATCACTCAAATTCAATTGTTTATCAAATTTCTCCGTTGAAGCTTCATTTGACTTATAATTTTTCTTTTTTTCTAAGTTAATAAAAATTTTCAGTTATTCAATATAAATAAAATATGTTTGACATGTTATTCGAAATTTATCAAATTAAACACAAATTCATAACAAATATTAAAATTTCAAAGCACCAACATTTTTATGGAAAATAATCTACAGCTGCCCCAATCAGACTGAAATTTGACACCGCATTGAAGCTACTGAAAAATAATCTGATGTTCAAAAGTTGCAGTGACTATTATAATTTTTTTGTTTAAAAAAAAGTCAGATCGCAGCTTGAAAGCTGACACCGTACCTAGTCAGGACCGGTAAAAAAAAAAAGCAGATTTCAGGGGCAATTTTTTGAAAAAACTATCAAAATGTAGTTTACCCAATTAGGCAAAACTACAGTGAGGTGCGGTGTCGCACCGCCGCCCCAAACGGACCCTAAGTTTTGACCCAAGCTCAAGCGGATCTAATTCAAGCCATTTAGAGGGCTAAATATTTTTTTAATATTAAGTGCTAATACTATTAAGTGTCCCAATAAGATAAATCCCAATATTGCTGATTTTGATGCCATTAAGGCAATATTATGTTTTAAAAATAATATATGATTAAGAGGAATCAACTTTTATTTAGAGTTATTCTATGTTAAGTGCAATGTGGGAAATAATTAAAATTTATATTGCTATCATCTCAAAATAAATGTGCTAATTTTTAAACTTATCCTCATAAAAATTGAATAGAAATTTTTATTCATTATATTAATGATGATTAATTTAAATAAGCACCAACATAAATTTCTTATGTCACATTAAAATATCTAACCCCTAAAGTCTACTTTTAAAATCATATACAACATAAATTTTTTATGTTGCATTAAAATATCATTATTTAAAAAAAAAATAATAGAATACATTTTTTTTACGCGAATATAAGATGGCATATACGTAAAAATTGAAGTTTAGGTGTTAAAATACATAACAATTGAGTGTCATTTATGTAAATCTTTCTTTTTTTCTGTTATAATTTATACTTTAGTTGAGGTCTAAGTTGAAAAGTAGGACATTTCAGAGTACTTCTTTTCTTTAATCAGCATCTTAGTCCACAAGAACAATTTCAATATTGGTACAATAGATTAAATACAAAAGAAAAATAACTCTCAAGCTACTAACTTGATTTGGACAATTGGCCTTAGTGAAAGGAATGATGGATAGAGACAATGTGACCATATTTTAGCACATTTTTGAAAGACTACATAACTAAATCCCATTGTTTGTTGCACAACATTGATGATTATTAGAGTATTTTTAGTGATATAAATTTAGTAGAACAGAGAATAACACAATTAGCCCTCGAAGATGTGCTTTATTAGGTCGTCTAAAATGATTTCTTGAAACCTTATTATGGTTATACGCATCATTTGTCATAGGTTATGACATGTTAATCCATGCATGAAGAGGGAAAATACTTAATTTTTTCTTGGGGAGAGATGAAGTTTGTGATTGTATTTTAGGAAGAGTTACATACATGGTACACAAATCCTATGTCTTTGCATGCCTCATACCTAAATTTGCATTTTTCACATTTATACCACTTTACTATTGCTCAAAAGTGCATATTTTATTTTTGAAAAATTAATAATAGTGATACTTTTGATGTTATGTGAAAGTTTTGAGTTTTATAAATGTAAAAAGCAAACTATAGGTGTTGCTTATATAAATGTATGATAATTGTTTGGTATGAATGTAAATGCCCATACATTTTTTCTATCTAAGCATGCATTCTTTCAAGAAGTATTCTCATCTTTCCCAAGGTGATTCTTTGCACATTTTGCCATTGAGCTCACACCTTTGTATGCTTCATTGTTTGTAAGAATACCACCATTCACAACTGATAGCAACGACATTTTTTCTATGAGTAAGATAATAAATACTCTTAGGGTCTATTTGGAACAACCTTCTGTCTGCTTTGTTTTTTAGAGTGTCATAGCAATTTTGTTTGGGGAATTGCTTTTAGAAGTTTCTGTGATAGAAAGCAGTTTTTTTTTTCATTTTGAAGTGTTAAAGTGTGGTGGATGTTAGAAAGTTATAGTTTGACTTTTTGAAAATAAAATAAATTTTTAATAACCATCGCAACTTTTTAAAATGCAATTTCTTCTGCAGCAACTTCATAATTGCTTCTTCAAACAACTGCAACTGCCCCAAACATACACTTAGTACTACAAAAATGCAATCTTTATAGTACTGTAAATTTTATTACTCTTTGGATTGGCAGAATCTAGCTCATCATCTAATCTTGTGGTAGTGATAAATGATTTGTTTTCATGACAATTTTTTGATAGCCTGATGTAAAAGAGCATGTCAAAAGAATTGCTTCGGTGGATTTGTGTTTTGATATGTTTCTTGCATGAAATTCTTAAATTCAAATGTGATGTAAAGATTATTTGATCTTCTAAGATTTGCTAATTTGAATGTACAATTATAAGAATATATTTATGCATACTCAAGCATTCACCAAGAAAAAGAGAGAGAGAGAGAGAGAGAGAGAGAGAGAGAGAGAGAGAGAGAGAGAGAGAGAGAGAGAGAGAGAGAGAGAGAGAGAGAGAGAGAGAGAGAGAGAGAGAGAGAGAGAGAGAGAGAGCTTATCTCCTTAGCATATAATGAAAATCTAGCATACACGTACACAGAAAAATTATGAGCAACTCATGGTTGTGTCTACAAGAGTCGCTCTTGGGTTGGCAATGGGAGTTTGTCTCGCTGATGATAACAGGTGTAGATATTGTTGGCAACAATAAATATCATCCTTGTTTGGCATCATAGATGCTGATGCTATTGATGACGATTAACATTGTCCTTAATGACAATGATGCTGGCTTATTAGTGACGTAGGTGTCGTCGATCGTCTGCTGATGATAAATGCGACACATTATTGGTAAGAGCCCTAGATTTCCTCCACCATAATTCTCTTCGGAGCTTTTCTAATTATGTGCAAGTAAAGACTATTTTTTAAAAGGTGACATTCAAGTTATTTTGACTATACATTAGGACATTTTATCAGCTTTTCTAATTAGGACAAGTTATTTTAGACATCGTGATATTTTAATGATATTAAAATTAAGAAATTTTAAACTTATTAGTTTCATCTTGCTGGACACATTCTTACCATAAGCACACAAATTGTTGACAATTTGGTCCCACCAATAGATCTTCTAAACTATACTTATGAGTGTTTAATTTAGCCCATTTGGGCGATTGAAAAACCGTATTGCGGAACAATATCATTTAAATGATTGTTTCAATTATAAATTTGTCGAAATCAATATTTGAATAGCCCTTGTGTCAATTTTAAATTTTATTTAAATATTATATATTTATATTTAGCATGCATATTGTCATAATAAATTATTGCATTGTTTCTTTCAAGCTTTAATGATGCTCCAGATCCAAGTTAAATCTCTTAGTCATGATCATGTAGTTATCAGCCTTCTAAAAGCTTTAATTTTGCCATAAAAAATACAAGCATAAAAATTAGAGCTTTTATAAATTATCACTATTTAGGATATGGGTTTTTTTAATATGTACATGTTGAATAAGATTGATAACATGTTAGGTAAGGATGTTAACATAAGAACTGTAAAATGTATTATTAAACTAACATAAAAAAATAGAGCTTCCATATAGTTGTCCACATGATCACAATGATTCTTTACATTCTAAGACAACAAAGAAGAATTAAGAGTTTGCTGAACTTAAATTTTCTATATGTTGGATATGTTAAACTGAAAGCTTGAATCTAAGTATTAAACATGATTTAGTGTAGATGAGTCTCTGATCTATCCTGAAAAGCTCTCATGAAATTTGTTTGATTAAGATTTAGTAATCATTTTTATTGATGAACCCACAAAGTTTATTTTTAATTTAGAATTTTACATTATTTATGATTAATTAATCTATTAAACATACTGAATCATATTGTAAAGCAGATCGCTACACTGGAATGCTTCCTCTCATGCGACATTAGCCCGCCGATTTCATCATATATTAACTTGGGTCTTCCTTGACTACAAGGTCGCTTCGAGGGGGTCACTTATGATAGAGTAATCAGAATAGGAGAAATTTTATTAGTAAACTTTCTTGACCTCAATGCAGCAAAATCTAAATAAAAAATAATAATAATAATAAACTTAATGCTTGCCCAAAATTAACATCTAATAATTATAGTTGACACAAAAAATGTATGAGATAAAAATGCCATCCTGGTTATTCATGTGTACGAGTAGATATTCGTCAAGTAGTAAAGTCTTCTAGTCAGCTTATATCATTGACCCAATCTCGATCTGTTACTGTCGCAGACAGGCGTGAAACCAAAAATCACTAAATGTTTGATTTTTTCTCAAGAATTTGACAAAAAAATATACCAGAAGGAAACAAAATTACTAAGAAAAATTTATTAAATTTTATTAATTCTATAGAGAAATCTCAAATTCTCTAGAACCCCACAAAAAATTTCTTGTAATTTAGATTGCGCCGCATATGCCACATCATAAACTTTATAATCCAATGCCAACATAATTTGAGCCACATTCTAAACTAAAAAATCACTAAGGTCAAGGAATGTATCAATATCATGAACTTTATACCTCCTAAAATTGTGTGTTTTGAATAGATAACAAATAATTTTGCATTGATGTTTGTGTACTGCAATCTATTTGGCAAGCAAGAATTTTAGGCAGTCTATGCCCTGAAAATGCACTGCAAGTGCTTTACAAATTAATGTTATATTACATTATTTTACTTCTTTGAAATATTTGTTTGCATCGGTTGAAACTTAATGTTGCTGTTAAAAATTCAAGTGAATGTGAGCTTTAAATTTTACAAATAAATCCCTAAATTTCTTTATATTTCCTATTTACAATAGGACTCTAAACTAGTTATATATATATATATATATATATATATTCTTAAATTC
>NW_018164444.1:19624284-19673754 GCF_001263595.1 Phalaenopsis equestris
ATATATATATTAAATTTTATGATTTCTATAGAAAAATCTCAAATTCTAGGATGGGCAATCACTTACCCTGGACATAACCTGATTCCGCCCATAACTTTGGACCCTAACAAAAATTTTCCCACGAATACGGAATTGATCCAAGGCCCAATATACATCGGGCCACAATCTAAAATGGAAAATCAGTTCCAGCCAAGGAATGAATCCATAAAATGAACTCTGTAACTCCTAAAACTGTGTGTATAGTGGAGATAACAAATAATATCATTGATGTTTGCAAATTGCAGCAATTTGGCAAGCAAGAATTTTTTTGGCAACCTATGCCCTGGAAATGCAAGAAGTAATTATTGACATCCAGAAAGCCTTCAAAGCAATGCAGGGAAGTCCAAAATGTTTCACCTTTTTGCATGTTTTCTCAACTCACGTCCTTCCTGTACTTACATGTTTGAAGGCTGAAGCGTCTCTCATTTATTTGGAGCGTTGGATATATTGCAATACTTCTCTCATCATTTGAGGTTGTGAATATTGTATATTATCATTTTTAAATATTATAAAAAACTTCCAACTGTTATATGCAAATCACGTGACTGTGAATGTAAGGAAAAAATTACATTTTGGCTGTTCCTGCGTTTGGATGCAGGAGACAGCTTTTGTGTGAAATAGGAACAAAACTTATAATTTGTTCATGGTCAAATTGATCGAACAAGGGCAGAAGCTAAAAAATTTGAAGGCAAACAAAAAATAATAATAATAATAATAATCTTCCAAGATATATTGATAATTCAATCATGGAAACGATTCTTTGAAAAGACTCCAAGCTCTTGGAAGAGCATGGAGGTTGTTCAAATGAGGTCGGAAAAGTTAGTTTCAGAGTTTATCAAGGAAAACAACAAAACACAAACAAGATGTGAATTCATGGACAGAATCCAGTGTATGTTACCATTGTTGTAAACATCCCTTGTTCAATGACGTCCAAATTTCCTATTGAAAAAAGAGCAATCATGAATATGATCAAATAAGTTATAATAAATAACATATATTGTGGGGAAGCTTGTAAGCTGTTATATACATGATATTAACCTCTTTTGATGCTCAAGATTAAAAAAAAAAATTTATCAAGATGGAAGATTTTGATTACTCACGCCAAAAGTTTGTTTTTTTGAAGTGATTTTAAGAGGGAAATTTATTCCCCAAAAGCTGTTTAAAGGTTATTTTTCTGCATCACACAGCCATCTTATGCCTTCGTAAAGATACAGTTGTGACTTATTCAAGTCTCAATTTAAATGCATTTGTTTGGCGAAAAATATGCAGAAAAAATAAAAGGTGCATGTTTTCAGATTAGAAGAGCCTGCTTTTGAAAAGAAAGAGACCAAAATGCAATATAGGATCTAGGACAGAACCCATTTTGCAGTTAATTGCTACATATAACTAATGCCAAATTATATTTCAATGATATCTTTAGTTTTGCTTTGCTTTATATTTTAACAATTCAATGCAGGTAGCTTCATTTAGATTAATTGGTCATTCTGCAATATTTTTGGACAAAGTAGAGAACATCAACATGTAGATTATGAGACTGATTTACAGACTGAATAAATGGTACATTTAAACGAGAAAAAAAAACTAAGACCAACGAGCATTATAGTAAGTAGTGAAATAATACAATTTTTCTTATTTTTCCGTTACAGAAACTAGTTAAAATATGAGAATATTATGGAAGAGCTTTATATGTACAAAATTTTCCTATCACACCTTCAAGTTTCAGTATAGGAGCCTGCTCCTTTTTCCTTGGTACAGTTTTAACTGCTTGCATGCAGGCAAGCATAATGGTAGAAAATTTTCATTGTGGTTGGCATTTGCTCTGATTTCATGTTCTCATTACTATGAATGATTGAAGAGAGTTTTGGTGTAATGTGCATAGAAAATTTTATGTTAACTCTGAGTGATAAATAGTAAGCTTAAATCTAGGCATCAATTAGCACAGCTCAAATGATTCGAGAAAAAAAAGAAAAAAAAAACTCTAATGATTCAGAATACTTCATCCTTTAACAAAGATAATATTGAACAGCATCTGAATTTATTAGATCATATAGCTGTTTGAATATGCTCAAACAAGACCATTATCTTCATAACATAACAGTGAACTGACATCATGTAGCCGGGTCTTCATTATTTGCAGATTTAAATAGCAAGTTTGGACAAAAAAAAATGATGAAATCATTGAAATTGTTGAATCGTGATTTCTCCATGAGTCACACCCAAAGAATATTGCGTGACATAGGAGAGAGAAAGAGTAAAGTGCACGGTAATGAACAGTAATATAAATTATTGATTCGCTCTTTCTCTTGAATTGATCCCCTTTGTTTATAGAGGTAATACAATATATGAAATTACATGTCAGCCCCTGCTTTAATGAGGCGCCACTGGATATTTTAGGAATTTCATATGTATAGGCCTTCAACTCGGTTACACTATAACTCGATCGGCTGAAATTGATCAGTCCGGATTTGGAAAAACTTGTTTCTCCGACTGTGTTGAATCGAGGTTGCAGGTCGGCCTTTAATGGTGTTCAGATCGAAGAGACTTGACTCGATCGACTTGACTTTGTCGATCAACTATTTTAGTCTGGTTGCCGACTATTAATCACCATACGAGGAACTCTTGTCGACAGAGCACAGTTGCGCTGTCAGGCAAAGGGTGAATCCTTGATGAGGCGAGCATTTGGGATGCTCCGTGTGATTATGTTATAGCTAATTCTAAGACCGTGGTGAGGAATCTTAGAGGTGCCCGTGAGAAGTCTTGAGATGCCAAGTTCTTTCCTTGAGTCGAATTGTGGCGAGAGATAGATCGATGCCTCTGCTTAGCTCGATTGTCCCTGGTCCTTAGTTCGGATGGTCTGCACTCGATCGGCCTCTAACCCTGGTTCAGGGGGGTTGTACCTAGCCAAGTAGGTCCTTTGGTATTTTGCTAATGGTCCTTTTGTCTTCCGAGTGCGGTCTTTTGATCTTCCACCTGTGCGCCCTCCTTAGTTAAAATGCTTTAACATTTTGTCCGTTGAATCTCCTCAAGATTCAGGCAAACACACTCAGGATACATTTTTTAATTGCCTGAATCTCTTACTTCTAGAAAGTGACAGTTGTGATAAAAATAAGATAATTAAATGCAAAAAAGATTCATTTCTTTCGTAATCAGAGTTTTCAATAAGGCGCAATTACATACATAGCACCTGAAAAATTGCTATTTACAGATCTAGCACCCTCCTTCGTCCATTTTTCAAATTTTGCTCAAATATCAAAATTCATGATAAAACCCCAACCCATATTTTTCATTTTTATCAAACTCTCAACGTTTTGATCGTGGAGTTCAAAAATATCATATGGGCACTAGATTTTATAATTAGCAAATGTTTTCGTGTATTATGTATACTCCGTTGATTTTCGACCCTTATAAATATGGTGTGATTAACGCTTTTGTTATCCACATTTGGTTTTGCAACTATATATCTGAGTGAGCCAGTTTTCAAAACATCTCCATGGCGAGCGCTCAGAAACCATCAGATGATGTCCTCGTTACGAAAATGATGAGGTTTTCAGACTATCTGCACCGCAAGCCCATCCTGAGGTGAAACAAGAAGTCAGAATGGGAAAAGAGGAATGAGGGAGAAAAGAGGCCCATGGGTGAGACAGAGGGCTTTCAGACTATCTGCATCGCAACCCCATCCTGAGGTGAAACAAGAAGTCGGAATGGGAAAAGAGGAATGAGGGAGAGAAGAGGCCCATGGGTGAGACGAGGCCCGAGGGCGAGAAGCAAAGTGAGGAAGAAGAAACTAACTTCCAAGAAATGGAAAGCAATCGAACCGACATATGAAGTGGGGTCATCCAACTCGCTTCAAGGTCTTTGGCGAGAGAATAATCGGGTAGAAGATGGAAGCAGGCTGGACGGGCCGACTACAGGTCCGTTGACCCAACCTCTTGATGCGGCACATGACTATCCAATCGATCCTCCTGCGAGGGAAGCTGCTAGAGCCCCTTTACCTGGGGAGCAAGAATTTGTTGGTACTTTATTGTGGGTTGAGAGGCAGAGGACCGCGGGCACCTCACCTCCGCCTAGTGATATCAACTTGTCACTTCAGTGGACTGATATGAATAAGCTCATATGTATGAGAAGACTTGATCACTATGGTTAGGGAAATTTTCATGCTTACTGACACTTGTTTTTTGATGCAGAAGAGGAGATATAGATTGTTGATATGCCTTTGGGGGATGATGGAAAGGGTTTGACCCTAGGACCGATTGAGAGAACTCTAGCATAGGCCTCCCAGAGCTAGGAGAACATGGTTAATCACCCGACCAACCCTCTTGATGCCCACGGGGAGGCGACTGACGGGCTTAAATGTCTCTTGGGTCGCTAGGTGGCGCAGGCCTCCCAAAGCGAGGAGAATGTGGTTAATTGCATGGCTAGCCGTCTTGTTGCCCGCAGGGAGGAAACCAACGGGCATAGAATGTCTCCAGGGTCTCTAGCCACCGCCTGAACAAGAAGGAAGATTCCTATGCTCGGATAGATGGGATGCAGAGGGAGGAAGAAACAAAAGAGCTGCTTGAGGAGCTGGCAGCTCTTCTATCAGCGGACGTTCGAGAAACTTGTTTGATGCTCTGAATCCTGGCCGAACCCGACCGTGTAGATAGGTTTGAATTTGGTGGTGAAGTGTTGCATAAGAAACTAATTCGGAGCTTGAATAAAATTCTGAGTTCATTGTTTTTCGAAATGAAACTTAATTTTTGTAATTATTTCTCTTGAACAATGTGTTGATATGCACTTTTTCAAAATTGAGATACATTTTGGCAAGGTTTCTATTACCTTGGTAATCGATATATAAGGGCCGAGGGTTGGATTTCGGTGCTACCCTTTCTGATTTATATTTTGATTATTTCTCTCGAACTTTTGCTTCTTCCTTTCATTCGAATGGCACCGAAGTATTCGCCCCGACTCTTAAAGTCGATTCCAGTGCCATACAAGTCACGGTCTTGTCACCCAAAAAGATGGCTCTACTGCATACCACCTGCATCTTTGATGATTATGTTCAGCTTCAGGCAATCAATAATTATGACCGAGCAACCAACATGTTTGGCAGAGATCTCATCTTTTATAGAGATCAACTCAAATGGGACTTGCAACTGCCTTTTACCATGAGTTGCGGTCAATCTTTAATCACTACAGAGTGATTCCAACCTAGATCAAGCTGAACTTGATAATTGTCATCATGACATACATCATTTACTATCGTCAAACTGGAGTCCCATGGTTGTTGAAGCTTTTCACCTACACTTTCTCATTTAGAGTTGACCCGGATGGTTACGTCCAGTTTGGTTTGGCCGAGAAGTTTCAGCTTGATCTCAAAAATAAGATCAAGGACTAGAAACTCCATTTCTTCCTTGATTCTCCCCCCAATGGTTGAGGAATCTATTTGGGTGTCAAGACTGTGACTTGTATGGCATTGGAATCGACTTGAAGAGTTGGGGCGAATACTTCGGTGCCATTCGAATGAAAGGTAGAACTGTCCATCCATCAGTACACCGAGGCGATGGTTGTGAATCGGGTCTTGCAAACAGATAGATTTAATATGATGACTGCAGCAATGTGGACAAAGTCGAACACCCAAGAGGCCAGGAGAGAGGCAGACAAGGCCATCCATGTCTCTTGGAAGAAGCCACAACGGAATGGTGCCCAGCCAGAAGTTGCGGCAGTGGCAAGCCAAGGGGTGCCAATCACCCATGCTTGCGAAAGGACCAAAGGTGCGAACTTCATATACTCTATTTTGAGAGCTCAGTTGTGATCCAACCAGTTTTAATGGGCGAGCCAACAGTATTTAGGAGAAAGGTTGAGACTTCTTTGATGGGTGTAGGTCCAGCTTAGAAGCAACGCCAAGAAGCCGAAAAAACCTCGAGCATTCTGGCGAGTGATGTTGAGGAGGATTCATCGGAGGAGAGGCCGGATACAGAGCCAACGACCCCTCGACCGACTACCGCAAGCTACTTGGCATTAGCGGAAAGAGAGGAAGCCAGCAGAGCTTCCTCGGTGGCTTAATCTAAGCCCGAGCTAGCGCCACTTCCAAAGATGAAAGTCGTCGTAGGAAGTGAAAGGCTCCGGCATGTGATTCTAGCACCTCACTTCTTTCCCCTCCTAAGGAAGAATGGGAGGAGTTTCCTCAATTGTTAGGTTCCCATGCAAAGAAGATGTTGAAGGTTTATACCACCAAGGATAATCGGTTCGCTCCCAACAACATGAGGCGAGATTGGTATTCAGATTCTCTGGCGACCTCTATGTCTCCACCATCAGGGACGTCCATCGGTCCCAGAATTTGAAGCGTACCTTTGCGATCATAGCTTCCTACCTTATGACAACCTGTTGACATATATCAACTGATTGCATTTAAGGATTCATATTTCCAATTTGCACAATTGATAGCGTCTGCTAAAAAGACTTTCAAAGCTTAGAAGAGGGCTAAAAACATGGAGAAGCGAGCAGCACAACAAAGATTGGGTGAAGGACGCTAAAAGGAGGGTATAGATAGCTGAGAAGCGGTTGGAGGACGTCGAGGCGGAATTGCACATCGTGTCTAAGTTGTTATTTTCCATCCAAAAAGAGAACAAGGCTCTGAAGGATAAAATTGTGGTGATGAGGACAAAAGAAGAGTTCCTGGATGGTCAAGCTAAGCGCATCTTTGCCTCAAAACCAACTAGCGACCGACTAAGTTGATGAACCCGAAGTGGTCCAATTTGGATGATTTTGTCGAGCTTCTTTCTGACGGGGCTACAGTAGCTAAAGAGGAGGATAGGGGGGAGTTAGACGAAGACAGCGTTGCGGATGGAGGCTTATCCAATGCTTGACTCGGATTCAACTCTTCTTGTACTTAGATTTTTTTTTCTTTTTTTTTTGTTTAGATTTTTTTTCTTTTTTTTTTTTTGTTTCTTTTGCTCTATTGTGAATTATAGAAAAAACTTTGCAAAGAAAAATTTTGTAATGCTTATTCTTGGAATAAAATGAAACTTTTTGACGACTTTTAACATTATCTTGTGCCTTTTTACCTTTTTGTTTTTTTTTTACGCGTGTTGAATGCTTGTGATGGTAGATCACTCGAGATCTTTAGGAAAGATTCTCTTCTGTATCTAATGTGATACCACTTGGCTTAGGACTTACACTTCCTATGTCTTTGTTGCCCGCTCGGGTCTTCGTCTTAGCAAAGACGAACCTCACATTTTGTTAGACATATTAAGCAAATCTTTTCGCAGCCTTCGTGAGGGTAACCATCGAAATTTGCTGCTATTTTGATTTTCTCGCCCCCCACAACAGATTTTATTGCTAATGGGTAGGAAACCATCTCAAAAGCTTGACCTGAGCCGAGCTAGGGGACGTATTTTTTGAATAATGTCAATAGGACGTTTTGCGTAGCAGTCGGTCATGTTTGGGTGTGTTTTACCGATGAAATGTATTTTATCGTTGTCAGTTTTTTGTTACTTTTTATCAATCGGACGTCTTGTGTCACATTCGATTTTATCGCTTCGGCTTAAGTTCCCTGAGCTTGGCTACATATTGATTCGCATGCACTCTTTGAGTTCCTCGAGTGTCATTTGGACCTAGGATTACACACAAAATTAGTTGAGTCGTGTCTTTAATATTTACTTGTGTAAATGTACAAAGATTGGAGCCAAAATGCCTTCAGTTTTTACTCAGTATGTTATAAGAAATTTTCTAAGGAAAATAATTATTTAGGTCGTCTTCGTTCCATGTCCACGGGACTTCCTTTCCCGTGTATGTCTTCAGCTTGTATGCTTCGAGGTAGACTCTTTAGTCGATGATGAAAGAACCAGCCCATGTCTGATCTAGCTTTCCAGCCACTTATCCTCGTGCATTTGGGTCATCTTTCTTTAGTGCAAGATTCCATGTAGAGAAGCTCTTCTCTCAGACATGTTTGTTGTAGTATTGAGTCGTTATTTGCTTCACCTCTTCCTGTCGAAGAGTTAAGTTGGCCCTCTTTTCTTCAGCAAGATTGAGCGCGAGCATCACACCTTCATCGTTTGCTTCTTGCCACTTGGTTAGGTTCTCTTCATCAAACAATGAGGATGTCGTGACCCTCTGGTTGTGGTGATTATATTCAACCGACAGCATAGCTTCCATCCTATGTAATAACATGACTGAGTCTGTCCGATCACTATAGATGGTATTGTTCAGACTGCCCATAGACTGATAGAAAGATTTCAGCCCAATTGCCCTTTGCTCCTTCACCTTTTTTCCTCTATTCTTTCAAAATAATTTTGTTGGTAGCCTCGGCCTGCCCATTCATCCGAAGATGATGTGTTGATTCAAACTTCAGGCTAATCCCTTTGCTTCGACAAAAGTCCCTTAATCCTTGGTGCCTATAGTGACAGATAAATTTGTTCAAATAAAGTTTAAAAAAATTTTCGTGGTAATCCGAGCGAGCGCCTTAGCTTTGATCCACTTGGAGAAATAATCTACAACAACAAGAAGAAACTTGAGCTGACCTCGCATTTCTAATCCCCAAACAACGAAAAGCCAAGGACTGGCAATCGTCTGAAGCATGTGAGCTGACTCGTGTTGTAGTGTTGCATACTTCTACCATTCTTCCCATTGTCTAGAGAACACTTCAACATCTTTCTATAGTGTCGGCCAGAAGTAGTCTTGTTGTTGTACACTGTGCACCAAAACTTTTCCTCCTGAGTGGGTTCTGCACTCCCCATATTATATATCTCAGAAGACAACTTACGTCTCCTCTTCTCTAATGCACCTGACTGACCTTTGGAAAAGTTTTACATCGATCGGGAGATACTGTGCAATCTTAATTTTGAACTTTATCGAGTCGACGTCTTCTGATACCATCCCGATTTCGAGGTATTGCTATGTAGCGACCCATTCAACTTTTTGGTTCTCCAATCTCCACTTCCATTGTTTTTTATTCTTCAATGGTCGGCCAAACCAGTATTTAAGGTTTCCCCTCTCAAAAGCAGATACACTTGGATAGAAAGTCAGTTGTTGGTTCTCCTCTTGGGAGATGTGCTCAATTTTAAAATATTCAAAGTTCTCGATCTCAGTTGTTGTTTGGTTCAAATATCTAATCATCATGTCATCTCTGACTTGATTCACCAACACTTGTTAGTCAAATTTCACTAAGAAAAACTGAGCGCTTATCTCATAAGAAAGTCGTTGCTCGACAATTAAGGCTTCATATTTGGTCTGATTGTTGGTTACTTCAATCGAGTGGTAAACATGCTCCTCGATCAAAATGGTCATAGTGAAACTGAGTCCTGCCCCTGGTTGGCTTGAAGCTTAGTCAACATACAACATCCAGATCTGACTTTCGGTTGATGTTCCTTCGCTTGATTTGCTTGGTTCAGAGAAGTCTGCCAAGAAATAGACTATGACCCGCGTTTAGATTGCGGTCTGAGATTCATAGAAGATATCAAACGTGTTGAGCTACACCACCCACTTGAGAAGCTAACCAAAGTGTAATAGTCAAGTAATGATGGATTTGAATATTTGAGTAAGTGATTGATGATAATACATATAGGATGCGTTCAAAAGTACAACACAATCTGCGAGTGAATACAAAAAGAACAAAAATTAATTTTTACAAGATGGGGTACCTGAGTTCGCCACCTCGGAGGACTAGACTGTCGTAGTAAACTAAGAAGTATTTCTCGAGCCCCTCTCTAACTAGAACCGAGTTGATGGCCTCAAGTCCGGCTTGGGGCTCTAGAGGGGTGGTGGAGATGCATTTAAATTTATTATGTGTTGTTCGATCATTTTACTTTTAACAAGCGTACATCATTTACATACATTTTAATATATTTTTTTAAATATTACATCCATTATCCAATGGTAATTAGCACCAGCATTTTTAACTTTTTGCATCATAACAAAACACTCCCTCGCTCATTATGAAAATAGTATTTTCTGTGTCGGCTGAATGCATTTTTATCTTGTGGCATCCGGAGAAGGAATCCAAGATGCTCATTACTGAATGGTTGATGGCTAAGTCCACCAGTGCATCGATTTTCGGCAATAGGTAGCTATTCTTCGGACACGCAGAGTTCAGGTTTTTGAAGTTGACGCATGTCTTCCACTTGTCGTTAACTTTTTACAAAATCACCAAGTTTGATACCCAAGCCAGATAATGCACCTCTCGAACGTATCTTGCCTCTAACAGCTGTTGCACCTCCTCATGGATCGATTTGGCCAAGGTAAGAGCCAAAGACCTCATCTTATGTTTCATTAGTAAGGCGTCAAATATTACATTCAATCAATGGCAAGAAACGTTGATTGGTGTCCCAGGCGTTTCTGTAGCTGGCCTAGTGAAAATACCTTGCTCATCCAAAGGGACCTGAATCAACAAATTTTTCAATCCGCGCCAAAATTTTCACTTATCAAAAAAGACTTACCCTGTTCGCCTTCGATCACGGGAATTTCAAGAGTGGTCTTGCTGGTCTGAAGGCCCCTTTCAGTTAGGTTCTAAAGGTGGAGTTGCTTCTCTTCCACACTTCCAACCACCACAAGGTAGCAGGTCTGAGACTGCTTCAGGTTACCCTGAACGACGTTGAAGTGACAATTTTGAAATTGTTGAGCAGTGGTTGACCGAAAATTGTGTTATAGGTTGGTGGTGAATCAACTACCAAGTATAACAAGATGTCCTCCATGTTAGTGAATTGTGTTTCCTCTTCTCCCCAGGTGAACGACAGGGCTATTGTTCCCAAAGCTTTTTCTCTTGCCAAAGAAACCTAAAAGCAGTCTAACAACTATTGTTAGTTGGTCATTCTTCAGGCCTATCTTGACGTACACTGACCTGAATAGAATCTTCAAGCCTATCAGGATACTATCAATTTGGTAGTTGTCTATCAAGGCGATAATGACTATGACATCATTATAAGGATTTCGTTTGAGGGGAAATCTGTGTCAATGAAGGTAATAGGGGTTTGTAAGCTTAATTTTTGGGCGAAAGCGGCCACGCACATCTCTTCCGACCTAAGCTTCTTGAGGCTGGCCTAGTGAGAAGATTCTCTAGCTCCTCCAAATATGGTTGCGACTATACCAACAATTTGAAAGACATGCTCATGGACCGACTCATTCGAGATCTCCTCTACTGGAGCATTCCCTTGTTGTCAAACTCATTTAACTTGTTGGCTCAAATTAGCTCCTCGATCATACTTTAGGTGTCGACAATCCTCCGTATCATTATCATAATCCTGATGGTATGCACAATACTTCCTTGGGTACTGGAGATAGGCTCTAGCCTTCATCGGGGGTGCTTTCTTGAAGCAATTCTTCTTTTGAATAACCTCAACTATCTCGACCATGAATACACTCAACAAGATAGTCTCAATCACTTCATAGTGCAACAAAGATTGCACATTATACCAGGTCAAATGTTTGCCAAGGTAACTGGCCTAACTACCATGTTTGTAGGGTTTGTCGGCTCGTCCGGGGTCCCTGGTTGGTCGATTGTCTTCATAGCACAAGGAGTGAAAAGACATGAACAATCCCTTGCTCTCCTCTCATCCCTGAGGTCCTCTTCCGCAAACAAAGGGTGGAACTCTGGAAAAAGCAAGGTTGGTATTGTACTCTTCAGCCGATATGTAATTATTGGCCAACTCTAGCAACTCCGCCAGGGTCTTCGATCGTTGCAAACCAGAAGAGCACATCGAAACAGACCTTCCTTCAGCTCTTGGGTAAGGGCGGTGCGTGCTATTGTGGTTTTCAGATTTCGCACTTCCAACATCTCCTTAAGAAATCGAGTAATGAACGAGCAAAGACTCATGCTGCCCGTCATATCTACAAGAGGGCTTGTGAACTCTTTTGGGGGTTCTGGACATTGACAAATTGTGCCACAAACATCTTTTTGAAATTAGTGAATGAGGTGATCACCCTTGATAGCAATTCATCGAACCATTTGAGCGTCTACTCTCATCCTGGTGAAGAACAGGAGGCACTTTAATGCATTTGTGATCTTCAATAAGCAGGCAGTCGACTTGAAAGAGGCTATGTGACCGGTTAAATCAGTCTGATCCTTATTAGATTACAGAGTATAAATTTAAAATATCTTTGAGAGTTCAACTTGAGAAATCTGTTGAGAAAATGCATTCTCTGACTAGCAACGCGCCTCGGTACACTCAAACTGTTGTCTATCTATTAGTATTAACCTAGCACTATCGAAGTACTGAGAATCTCATCCCCTTTCCACAAGCAAGAGTGCCCTTCTGCCGTTAGGTGTCGACCTTCTTACTCAGGGGTTCTGCTTCGTTCCTCGAGCCAATGCCTCCCTAAAGACATCCATAATTTGGTCTTTCGGCTCCTAAATTTGCTTATGCATAAACTCTCTAGTGCACTTCATATTGCAAGTGTCTCTATCAGGATTTCTTCTGTGTTACTCTTTTTTTTGTTTGTAACATGATCTATGCTCACCACACATTTTTAGATTTTGAATCCTGATTTGTCCATAAATCACGCTCAGTGAATAGAAAATAAGGCAGAAAAGAGAGTGATAGACAGAGAGGGACATGCATAATAATGAACAACAATATGAATGATTTGATTAGTCATTTCTCACGAAATGATCCCCTCTTTATAAATGCCCTTGTTTTAATGAGATATTACCGGATATATTTGATATTTCACATGCATAAGCCATCGACTCTGTTTCTTATGACTCAATCGGTTGAAATTGGTAGCTCCTAGTTCAACGAGATCTGTTTGTTTGATTATGCTGTGCCAAATCGAGATTTTTAGTCGACCTTTGATGGATGGCATTCTGATCAGTCAGATTTAACTCGATCAGCTTAAAATATTTTACTCTAGTTGCCGGCTATTGATCCTCATATGAGAAACTTGTCCGCAGAGCAAGACTAAATTATCGGTCAGAGGGTGAATCACTGTAATCTAATATATTGCTCACTCTTTCACAATATGAGATCTTGATTATGTTACGACCAGTTCTAGGGACTTGTTGAGGAATCTCAAGTGCGTCCGTGAGATAATTTTTAATGTCAAACTTTTTCCTTAAGCCAAGATGTGGCAAGATATAGGTCAAAATCTCTGCTCAGCTCGATTGTCCTTAGTCCTTGAGTTCGGATGGCCTGCACTGTCGACCTCTAATCCCGATTAAGTGGAGTTGTCAATCAAGTAGGTATTTTGGAATTTTCCTAGTGAACTTTTGATCTTCAATCTATAGGCCCTTTGATCTTACGCAATCCATAGCCATACTCTTTATCCTTTTATCTATTGGATCTCCCCGAGATTCATGAAGCCGAATTTCTAACGTACAGAAATATTTTACATGAACTCAATATTTAAAATTCATTTTAATTACTAGAGTTCAACAAGCTAGACAAAAATCAATCAATTTTGTTCATTCACAGAAAAAAGCAATGATATAAAGTTTTATCAATATATTCATGACACAAAAAATAGAAAGAATCCGGAAGAAATAAAAAAAATGACTTCATCAGGAAGGGCGACTAGTATGGTTTGCGGTAGAATTATCTGTCGGGAAATGAACTTACGAGAAGGTTGAAGCCGATAGAATGTAGAGAGAATGCATTCAGGAAAAATTAATTACAAATACATACCAGGAAGCGAAAAAGAAAAATTCTTTGGCTTCGCATAGAATCCCCAAAAAGACGCATCCAACTCTCCGTGCCGAATCCATAGAATGCTGCTTGTAGAGGAATGGAGATTTTAACATACGGAGTTCAGATCGATTTTGGGAAGGCTCTTCCTCTCCTACGAATAAAATGATAAGTATTAGGAATTAGAAAGAGAGGGAAAAAAAAAAGATAGATGAAGTTCAAAGGTTATAAATTCATAATTAAGATCAAATTGAAACTTTATTTTATTTGGAAAACTTTTTAAGCCGATTGAAATTATTGAGCAAGTAAAAATAATGGGGAAATATAATGTAGTTATGAAGAGTTAAGAATTTAAGTGATTATACTAACACTCTCATTGGCGCAGCTGCAGCTTTTCAGTTGTAGATGCATTGCCCCAGAAAGCTGCTGCAAAAAATTTGGCTGTTTGTTGGGTGCAACTGTGTGAAAACAGTTTTGGGGCAGCTGTTTCTGACAAAATGACCATTTTACCCCTAAATTTAACTTCAAAACAAATTCAGATGTCTAATCTCAAAAGTAGAGGAAATGACAATCAAATATTCTTAGTATAAAATAGAATAGTACATCACTCGAATTATGCACTAAAACATAGTATCAAATATAAAATTTTAAAAAGAAAAATTAAGACAGAGCACAACTTCCATAAATTACAAATTACCATATACTTTTAATGCGCCAAATAGTTGTTTAAAGTTATAGAAAAGTTATGATTAGAGGCAACGATTAATCCCAGCTGCAGGAAGGCTAATTAATCGACACTTCAAATTTCAGGAAAACACCAACGATTCCATTCCCACCACTGATGCAAGGAATGCAAATAAGAATTGCAGTTGATGACAAGGAGAAGTAGACCCCATAGCATCATTTAAATAATAATTTTCTTTAAAGCTTGGCATTGTGTTCAATCTACAAGCAAAAACATCAACCATGCCCACCACTGGTGCAAGGAATGCAAAGATTACTTGCAAGTACATGGGCCATCGAAGCTCTTACAAAATTAAATTCAAGCAGAACCACCTCCCATTGAAAACTCTTTTACAAAAATGGGGAAAGCCATTGAAAAAAATGCCACAAACCCATAAACTTATGATTTTTCTTTGAAGAGTGAAGCGTCAAATATGAATTAACACGGAATATCAGATTAATGCCTCCATTATCAAGCAGCATTTCAATACACAGCATTCAAATCAAGCAAAATAAAGGATTTCAATACAAATCAGCATTTCACAAATCACCGAGCAAGTTAGAAAATTTTGAAAAATAGAGGAGAAGAGCATGTTCTAATCCAAGGGCTACACTTTTCTCTAATAAAAAATGATGGAGATCAACAGTAGAAGCTTGGGAACGATGAAAAAAAAATATAAAGAAAGAAATAGAGAAGAAGCAAGAACCTTGAAAGTTATCTAGACCAGGTTTCACAGGAGCAATTCCACTATCTTCAATCCAACCTTTGAAACACGGTCAATCCTCCCTCTCCTAGAAGGCTTTCTGGTCTGAAGTTTCTTGTGGCACATTTAAGTTCATTAAAAGTGAACTTCCTTAGCTGCAAAGCTAAATTAAGGTTCTCACCAACTCTAGAAGTTGATCTTGAGAGCGAGGGAGGGAGCGACAGGGAGGGAGCGAGCGAGGGAGCAAGAAGAGGTAGGGGGGAGAGAATACCGGAGTTGAGCGGGACAGAGTCGACAGTGAGGGAGGGCGCAAGCCGGAGTCGAGCGAAGGAGCACAAGCCGAACGAACGAGGGGGGGTAATGCTAAGAAGCCGAACGAGAAAGTTGTGCCGCGGGATAGATCCCGCAGCCTGCTTTTTACCCAAATCAAGTGAGACGCCCCGCCACACGACAAAAGTTCGCGGCCTCAAGCAGCGACCCTCCCATGCCATGGTCCCAAACCGACCCTAAAATTGACGATGTGAAAAGTTAGGAAGAAGGGCTGTGATTCACAGGAATAAGAGATTTCGTAATGGTAGTATTCGTGGAGTAACGGAAAGAGAATTTTCAAGGAAAACAAGGAATGTTCAAAATTAAATGTTTTTAACAAATCACAATTCCCTCGTCTTGATTCCCTCTGGTTACAGCTGCAACATAATCGAAGCCCAAAACAATTAAAAGGGCAGCAAAGACCCCGCGACTGTTAAAGCGTAACAGCTGCAACATAATCCAACAAAGCAGCTCTCTTCTACAGAACATAGCTAGGAAATTCACAAACCATATAAACATCCAAAGAATTTCAAGTTAAAGCAAAGTTGACAGACATAGCATTACGAACACAAAACATTACATGTAGATTAATTAAACAGAACATGGATAAATAGTAAGGATACTGCATAAAGCGTTCACGGTCACGACACAGACGACATATAAATTCAACAGACGCGGACTAAAATAAACACAAGCGAAACTAAGATAGTTCAAGCAAATCAAACTAGGGCTTCCATGACTTAGACGGCAACCACCCACGAACAGGGCTCAGCAAACGATGACTACGAAAGCAGCAATCACAACCCCCCACGAAGGCGGAGAACGAGGTGGAGTGTGGACTCCTTCTGGATATTAGAGTCTGCAAGGGTGCGACCATCCTCAAGCTGCTTATCGACAAAGATAAGCCTCTGCTGGTCCTGTGGAATCCCTTCCTTGTCTTAGATCTTTACCTTCATGTTGTCAATTGTGTCCGAGCTCTCCACCTCCAAGGTAATAGTTTTTTCAGTAAGAGTTTTCACAAATATCTGCATCCCACCACGAAGGCGGAGGACTAGGTGAAGAGTGGACTCCTTCTGGATGTTGTAGTCCGCCAGAGTGCGCCCATCCTCAAGTTGCTTTCCGGCAAAGATAAGCCTCTGCTGGTCCGGAGGGATGCCCTCCTTGTCTTGGATCTTGGCTTTCACGTTATCGATGGTGTCCGAGCTCTCAACCTCCAAGGTAATGGTCTTCCCAGTAAGAGTCTTCACGAAGATCTGCATCCCTCCCCTCAGACGTAGAACAAGGTGGAGTGTGGACTCCTTCTGGATGTTGTAGTCTGCAAGGGTACGACCATCCTCCAGCTGCTTGCCGGCGAAGATCAACCTTTGCTGATCGGGAGGGATGCCCTCTTTATCCTGAATTTTGGCCTTCACGTCGTCGATGGTGTCTGAGCTTTCAACCTCTAGGGTGATAGTCTTACCGGTGAGAGTCTTCACGAAGATCTGCATCCCACCCCTCAGGCGGAGGACAAGATGGAGAGTGGACTCCTTCTGTATGTTGTAATCAGCAAGGGTGCGACCATCCTCCAGCTGCTTGCCAGCAAAGATCAGTCTCTGTTGATCTGGAGGAATGCCTTCCTTATCCTGGATCTTTGCATTCACGTTGTCGATGGTGTCAGAACTTTCCACCTCAAGGGTGATAGTCTTGCCGGTAAGAGACTTAACAAAGATTTTCATCCCTCCCCACAGACGACGTTGTCGATGGTGTCAGAGCTTTCCACCTCGAGGGTGATAGTCTTGCCGGTAAGAGTCTTAACAAAGATTTGCATCCCTCCCCGCAGACGAGACGGAGAATAAGATTCAGGGTTGACTCCTTCTGAATGTTGTAGTCGGCAAGGGTGCGACCATCCTCAAGCTGCTTGCCAGCAAAAATCAACCTTTGCTGATCCGGTGGGATACCCTCCTTGTCCTGGATTTTGGCCTTAACGTTGTCGATGGTATCAGAGCTTTCCACCTCGAGGGTGATCGTCTTGCCAGTAAGAGTCTTCACGAAGATCTGCATCTTGAGAGGAACAAGAGTCTCAGAGCTAGAACAAAACTATATCAAAGGGAGTAGCTCTTGCCAGTAAGAGTCTTCACGAAGATCTGCATCTGTAACAATAGGATCAAACCTCTGTGAGTTCAACAGAACAAGATTTAATAGATCTAAGAGAAAGTACCAACGAATCCAACGCGAATCCAACGCAACCAAGTAAAATAAAAAAAAAAACTCAGAAATTAGATGCAAAGTCTGATCAGAGAGCAAAATTATTGAAATAAAAACCTCAATAAATAAGATTTTATAATAACACCGAAATTCAATAGAGCATGAAGATCTGGGTATAAAAATCAAAAGTAACCGAGGTCTTTTAAGATATAACAGATAAAATAACATCCTAAGCAGACACAAACAAAAACAAAAAGTTGATCTACTTGTGCCAGATCATTATGTACCACCCCTTCAGTTATCTCGATCTAGATCAAACCGTACATAAATATAGATCAAAGCTCAATAATATAAAGTTTCTACTTCAACAAAACTTAACAGATTCACCTTTAAATCGTATGGTCGAAACCGAATAATTAAAACCAGAAAACAACTAACAAAATTGATGAAAACCAAAAGGAAAAAAAATCCAGATAAAGAAAAAGGAGGAGGTACAGACCTTGAGAGGAACAAGAGCCTGAGAGCTAGAACAATATTATATCAAAGTGAGCAGCGGACAAGATACCCCTCCCCCTTTTGGGTACTATTTATAGTATTATTGGCCGACCTTCAACCCTAACATTACTCATGCGGTCAGATTACCGTCAAAAGAGTAAGGCCGCTTTAGAAGCGGCATGTCGCCTTGGATTGTTTGGTGACCGGTCATACCGGCAAAATAATTGCGGCGGTATTACGAAACGTCGGTGACCCGATTGTGGGATGAATTTCGGGGAAGGCCAAGCTCGCATGACGCCGTCAAATACGACTGCTAGAATTCTCTAGACTCGTGATCCAAATAATCCAGCGGCGTTTGCGTACATACCACGAAGTGCAATGTATTTACATATTTAAACTTTATTTTTAATTTATATCACATAAATCCTTAATTGATAATATCATATGAAAAAATTATTATTTTAACCTTCAGAAAAATGACATATACATTTACATACATACAATAAATTAAAATTTATGTATTAAATCTATAAAATGAAATAAATAAATAGAAATTAAGTGATGTATATTTAAATATTTTAAATATTTAATATTAATTTAAAAAAAAATCTACGATTTAAATATTATATAAAAATATCAAAAAAAATATTTAATATCATAAAAAAAAACTTCATTTGAATCTAGGAATATTTATGTATGTAACACAATTCTTACTTATTTACATGTTTAATATCTAAACTTCCATATTTACACATGACTTACACTCATGACAATAAAATAAGGAGAGAAGATACATACATTTTTATCGCTTAAGAAGATTATACTACATAAGCACTTAAAAAGTTTAAAATGGATAATGCTTGTCCTTTTGGAATACCAACAAAATATGAGGCCAATTTATCCAAAAATGATAAAAAAAAAGGTGGATCTAACTCCTTATAAAAGCTTCGTTGGAGAACTCTAACCTACTTGATTTTTATATGGACAAATATTACTTATGCAGTTGGAGTAATCAGTCGTTACAAATAAGCTAAGAGAATGCTTCGATGAATTAAAGTACATTAAACTATGGATTGCTTTACTCTTTTTATAAAAAAAAATATATAAAAGTATAGGATATATATGATAGCAACTAGGGTGGAGATTTCGATGATAGAAAGAGTACCACTGAATTTATGTTTTTTATTTAAGATACTGCCTTCACCTAGGTATCAAAGAAAAATCATATTGTTTCACTCAACTAGTGAAGCTAAATATGTTACAGCTACTTCATGGGTTTGTCATGCATTTTAGCTAAGGAATTTATTAAAAGAATTATAATTTCCACAAGAAGTGCTCATTGAGATACATATTGACAATAAATTATCATTTGTATTGATAAAAAAAATCTCATTTTTCATAATATAAGCATGCACACTGACACCCATTATCATTATAAAAGAGAATATGTTGCATGAAAAGAAGTTGAGTTGAAGTACGTGATGTCTCAAAGTCAAGTGATAGATATCTTTACTAAGCCGCTAAAGTAGGAAATGTTTGTGAAGTTCCACAATATTCATGGAGTTATAAATCAAGTTTAATGGGGGGAGTTAGAAATAAACTTATTTCATGTAAGAAATAACTTGTTTTGAATAATTAAACTTATTTTAAAGTTGATTTGATGAAAAGTCAGTATTAGATGAGATATGTGATGCATATGTGTAGAAGATGTGATAGGTGAAAAATGAATGGTTGAGATTTATTTAATTATTGAATAATGTGTGGTGTCGATGACATCTAAACTTATATAAATACTATGTAATTTTATTGGTTATGAATCAAATATGTAGAAAGATTTTTTGAGCTTCTAAATAGTGTTTGTGTGAGTTTGAGGGTTATATTTTTTTTTTGTGATTTTGAGTTTATAAAAATTTTAGTTTTCTCGAACATTTTTCTCTTTTCTTTCAAACCAAATCTCTCTAAGTTCTATTATACTTCTTCATATTTATTTGAAAGTGTTTAGTGCAAGTTCTTTATTGATGTGATGCTAGAAATTTCGCGACATTGGAGTAGTGGATTATCGTCTTAGCATGGTTCAACACTCACTCAGAAAATAGAAAACAACTAATAATGACATTAGGAGTTATTACGTAGAAAACTCAAAAAGGGATAAATCATGGAGACTAACCCAACTGAAGAGTTTCTCTATAAAAAATGATTACAGTTGCAATCATTTGTCCTATGGTGGCAAATGGTTACTATATTTTTCAAATTACAATGTCAACTAGAGACGACCGATAACGATTGTCGGCGTTCGGTCGCTGGTGGTCGACGGTGGTTAGCGTTGATCGAAGACGGTTAGCGATGGTCGATAGAGATTGGCAGTGGTCGACGGTGGCAGACGGCGGTGGTCGACTGCGGCAAGAGTGGTGCTTGGAATTAAGTCTCTTCTCAAAACTTCAAGTTCTTTCTAAAGCTTCAAGCTCTCATTCTTCCTCATGAGAGTGGTGAGGCTCTATTTATCATATTCTGGATGCAATTTATGCAGGAATATGAACCACTTTGATCGAACGGTCCAAAGAGCTTCCATCGAGCAAATGACATTTGAGAGACATTTGAGTGCCTTAATAATGTAAAAATTGAGCGAGCTTGGGCTTCTTGGAGTCATCCTGTCGAGACGTTCTATTTGATTATAAACTAGTTCAATTCTACATCTGTTTGAGCTTACAATTGTGTCTAGAAAGCTTTCAAAAATGATTTAATAGCTTGATTGAGGATCAATTTAGTTGAGATTGGATCAATGTTGATATCATTGCGTCTGTCTCGTTGAGAAAGTCAGTTTGACAATAAGTTCGCTGAAATCAGAGCAATGGATAACTTTTAATCAAAGTTTGAACATTTATTGCTCAAAAGGTTCATTTGAGATCTATGTCATACATCGAGATTTATGTCGGATGATGGAGATTTATTCGTGGTGTGTCATCTATAAATAAACTCCATGAAAGAATTCTCGAAGGCGAAGCTTTTCATCCCTCCCTTTTGCACATTATTTATTTTAAGTAACCAAGTCTAGTTAGTCTTTCTCCAAACAAAAAAATTTTGATTTAGCATCATTTTATATGCGATGAGTGTAAGAATATTGAAGACCAAGACCAATTTATGGATTACCTGTTAGAAGTGGAGCCTTGTCCGACCCCCGCTTCCTCTCACTCGATCATGAAACATCACGATCTCCCGCTTCGATCGCGATTGTTCCTGCCTAGCGTGGATTTGCGAACCGTAGGCACCAACCACTCCCACCTTCCTTCGTTGCGAAGCGAAGCATCCCTTCGTTCCTTCTTGTTGATAAAAGGTATCGCGAGGTGGCTCTCCTTTAGTTTTCAGAAGTAACATTGTTCTTCGGTTTTCCTCGGGATAGAGGAATGCTTTCTCAGAATAGAAGGAAGGAAAGTGCAAGAGGTAGTTCTCTGCAGTGAAGGAAGAAGAAAGAAGAAGAATATTGTTCTTCCTTGGCTTCTTCTTGGTGACTTGTAGCAGAAGAAAAATTGAGTTTATTTTTTTGTAAGTTTATCTTCTTTGGTATGTCTCGGTGTAAAGCTTCTTCCGTGTATCTCGGTGTAGAGAGAGAAGAAAAGAGAGAGAATAAGAGAGAGCAACGAAGTGAGAGATTCTTCTTGTAATTTGAGGTGATCGACTGGTGTAAATTCCTCAAGTAATAAAATATTCTACAACTCCGTGGATGTAGGCAATTTGCTGAACTACGTAAATATGTGTGTTCCACTGTGGTGTTACTGTTTTTGATATCTCAACAACAACTGATATCAGAGCGGTGTTTCGGATCTGAGGAGGAATGATGGCTGCAGGTGAAGTGAAGGTTTCAGGGATCGAGAAGTTTGATGGCACATATTTTGATTATTGGAGAATGCAGATAGAGGATTATCTCTATGGAAAGAAACTTCATCTTCCGTTATTGGGGAAAAGACCTGAAAGAATTGATGAGGCTGAATGAAATTTGTTGGATCAACAAATTCTGAGGGTTATTCGATTGACTCTGTCGAGGTCCGTTGCACACAACGTAGTTAAGGAAAGGACGATTGCAGATCTTATGACAGCCTTATCAGGTATGTATGAAAAGTCATAGGCAAATAACAAGGTGTACTTGATGAAGAAGTTATTCAACTTGAATATGGTGGAAGGTGTTTTTTTTGCTTAACACCTGAATGATTTCAATACTATTACAAATTAAATGTCATTTGTTGAAATTGATTTTGATGATGAGATACGTGCGTTGATATTGTTGGAATCGTTGCCAAATAGTTGGGAAGTCGTGTGGATTTCAGTTGGCAGTTATGCATTTAAATCCAAACTGAAATGTTATTCGTGATTTGATTTTGGCTGAGGAAGTGCGTAGAAAAGATTCTGGCGAGATCTCAAGTACAAGTTCGACACTGAATGTTGATTTCAGAGGGAGATGACAAGACAATAACTCAAATAGAGGGAGATAAAAAATCAAAGTCTGGTCAACAGACAATCTGTTGGAATTGTGGCGAGGCTGGCCACATAAGAAGGAAATGCAGGAATCTCAAGAAGATGGAGAATGATAGCGCAAATGTGGCATATGAAGAAATACATGATGCACTGTTGCTGACAGTTAATAGTTATGTTGATGATAAAAGTGAAGAGGATATTGGGTCCGAGGCACCCATTCCTATTGTTCCACGGACAGATGATGAAGAACCAAAGAACTATGAGGAAATCTTACAAGATGAAAGTTTGAGCAAGTGAGAGTTGACAGAACTTCCATCAGGGAAGAAGGCATTGCACAACAAGTTGGTTTATATGGTGAAGACTGAGCATGATGTTAATAAGAGATACAAGACTATATTTGTTGAAAAAGGCTTTCAGCAGAGACATGATGTTGCCCATGCAGTGGGAGTTGTAAGAAGATACAAGAGTGGCCCAGGAAATTGCTTGGAGGTGCAAAGCTATGTGGAGCATGCTAATATGTTGATTGAGGGTGTTACTATTGAGAAATTGAAGTTGTGCATAGCTTCAGTTGGTCTTCTGGAGTGAAAACAGAGGCTTTGTATTGTAGAGGTAAAGGATTCATGGTGGAGTAAATTAGTTTGAGGAAGGAGATGTTGTAGTATGTGTACCGGTCTCCAAGTGGGAGATTTGTTAGAAGTGGAGCCCGGTCTGACCCCCGCTTCCACTCACCCGATCGTGAAACATTGCGATCTCTCGCTTCGATTGCAAAATAGTCGGGACCGTTCCCGTCTGGCGTCGATTCGCGAACCGTAGGCGCTAACCGCTTCTGTGTTCCTCTATTGCGAAGCGAAGCATTCCTTCGTTCCTTCCTGTTCATGATAAAAGGTATTGCAAGGTGGCTCTCATTTAGTTTTTAGAAGTCACTTTGTTCTTCTTCGGTTTTCCTCGGGATAGAGGAAGACTTCCTCAGGATAGAAAGAAAGAAAGTGCAAGAGGTAGTTTCTTGCAGTGAAGAAATAAGAAAGAAGAAAGAAGAAGAAGATTGTTCTTACTTGACTTTTTCTTGGTGACTTGTGACAAAAGAGAAATTGTGTTTATTTCTCTTGTAAGTTTATCTTTTTCTGTGTATCTCGGTGTAAAGTTTCTTCGGTGTATCTCGGTGTAGAGAGAGAAGAAAAGAGAGAGATGAAGAGAGAACAACGAAGTGAGAGCGAGGATTCCTCTTGTAAATCAAGGTGATCGATTGATGTAAATTCCTCAACTAGTAAAATCCTCTGCAACTCCATGAACGTAGGCAATTTGTCGAATCACGTAAATCTCTATGTTCCGCTGTGGTGTTAACTATTTTCTAATATGTCAACAACATTACCCTGATGATCATAGATATTCTCCACACAAACAGTAAGCTTATTATTACATTAAATTTTATAATTATACAAAATGGAGGTTCATCTAAAAAAAAAAATGATTTAGACTGCCTCGGAGCACTTTTTCTAAACTTCTCTTCCTAACTTTGCCTTGCCCTGAGGGCTGCTAATATGGCTCCAGCTCAAACTAGTTAATTTTATTTCCCTAAAAAGAGTGCTGCATAAACTGCTCTTCATATTTTTTTCTTAAATACTCGTGAAACATACTTCAAACAAAAAAGTGTAAATCGTTTCAAATTTAAAAGTACAATCGACAAATTACAATTGCTGTGATCAAACCTGCACTCTACTTCCATTATCATTCCATCATTTTCCTAATGCGTTTTTCATACAAACATTGCATAGGTTGGAAAATGAAATCTCATGTGCATATATCCTCCACTCATTTTCTTCGAAAGATCCTCTGACCAGGTGCCAGACAATGCAAGGGATCAAACCTTCCGATCCTGGAAGCTCTGCCATTTCCAACCAAAGTGAGCTTTCCATTGCTTCTCATTCTGAAGATATGGCATGTATTGTTTTGCACCCATCCCTCCCCTATCGCCATTTCCTCCAAAGTCTGCAGGAAGAAGATGGCGAACTTTGGGTTCAGACGTGGCGATATTGATGATCTTCTGGTTCTGAATAAGCATGGCATCAAGGCAGGGAGTGCCGCGAGTACAGGTTGGTGGTGCTGACTGAAGAACACTAACAACATATACGATATCATCCTCAGTATCAACCTGTGGCAGCACAGCTGACATCTTGCGATTCCATCTGCATGGTGCAATTATTATTTTTTTTTCATGAAATTTTTGTAATCAGATGAAACTAATGACGAATTGCTTTTCAGAAAATATTTAAGCAGAGCAAGTTTACAATTTGAAATTTTGTAAGGGTTCAAAGTTGAATTTTGTTTCATTCTCTGGCATGATAGTTGAGTTTTAGATAACTTATGTGTCTGGGAGAAGGATGAGGCTTCAACTTGTGTTCAGCATGGATGAATATGTTATTGGATAAAGTCTGGATTGTTTGCTATTTGATCTGTAAACTTAGCTTTGGCCCATCAGTTAAGGATCGCATGGTTGATGGATGTGAAAAACAAAAGCTTTTCTTTTGATTTCATGTCATGGTTTCAGTCTGAACTGATGCGTTGAAGATATCATTGAATAGAAATATTGCTTTGTTAGACTAAAAAAATATAAATATAATGTAATTATGGTAAATATTTTATATTTTTTTGGTCAGATGTCTTCTTTTAAATTTTCTTTTTATATTTAGGTAACCAAACTGGACTATTTTTCCCTTATACTTTTATCATGAGGGGCACATTTTATTTGATTTCATTTTTGGCTTATTATAATTGAACTACCAGATTGATTTTATCCCCTGACAACTTTTGTTACTCCAACAACAACAACAACAACGAAATCTTTATCCCAGTAAGTGGGGTTGACAAACTATGTCTTAGGCATCACACCAGGCTTTGATTGAAAACTTGAAAACACTCCGAAATCTTGGAAAAAAAAAAAAAACACCCCTACACATTACACGACCTAGACCTGAAGGATACAACGTTAGCCATCCCCGACAAACCGACAAAATACTTGCAGATCAAGTGCACATCTCGCCCTAACAGAAACACACACGCATTCAACAGGCATCGATCATATCGCGATCCGACATATTGAAGTAGGGTCTGTACCACAACCGATGTGGAGCAGAAAAAAGCCGTTCATTTTTTTCTAAAATTATTTTTACACATTTAAAATTAGAAAAATATACCGTCATTATTTATTGAAAATGTTTTCATAAGTTTTAGTAAGCTAGAAATTAATATTTATGTTTAACTATATTTTATTAAATAACACTTTCAATTTTCGTTAAATTTTCTTAAACAAAATTTTGAATTTCAAGCAATGAAATAAATTTATTATTGGCGTGCGAATTGCAAAGGACGGCAATTAGCAAAATCGTCGCACGCCCAACTTGTATTTTACTGCTCATTTGTTTAGTTAAATATCATTAAATTTCAAGTTTGGTGGTTTATTAAATATGATTTTGTTTACATGTAATAACATTTACAATGTTAAATGATAATTTTAATGTTATCTTCTCTCAGATTAATACAAGAGGCTTTTACATACATAACACACAAATCTTATATATTTGCATATCTTGCCAACGCCTGAATACTCATATTTACATGCATATCCCTCAAATAATTAACATCATATATATATATATATATATAACATATCACTATCACTATTTTTCATGCATAAATTTATGACACCAATGCTATAAGTATAATTATCATGGGTTTTAAATGTGTAAATACATACTAGTTGTGTGGTATGCATGTAAATTTCCCAATATTTGAAAGACTTAATTATGTATTTACATATCTAACACTTAAAGTTCAATTTAAATGTATTAACATATTAAAGCCTTTCAAACATGTAAAATTTACACCTAAACATCAATTTAAATACTCAATATTGCATAGTACGTATTTTTAAATGTATTTACATATATCTAAATATGCTTTACACATGAAGCCTTTCAAAAACATATAAAATTTACATACGAACCACTTAATTCTTATGTATTTACACATCTAACACTTAAACTTTAATTTTTTACATATATAAGCTACCCTACCTACACATGAAACGGCGTATTTCACTTTTTAAAAGTTAAGCAGTGATGTTTTTGATGTTATATGAAAGATTTCGCTGTCATAAAGGTAAAAAACTAATGTTAAGGTGTTAGATATGTAAATACATAGGAATTAGGTGGTATGCATGTAAATGCTTGAGATTGAACTTACTTGTGCCGAAACATTGGATAAATAATGATAGGGCCTGAATTGTATGTATCTGCAATGGCTTTCAGCAACAAGTTCTTAAACCTCCTTATCTGAGTTCTTGGAACGAAGACGTTAAGCCATGGATGAGGCACCTCCCACAGCCCCTCCTTCCTTAGCTCCAGCTCCGACTTCCTTACCCGGTTGAGGAATTCAAAGTAGGAAGTATTTGTAATCTCGGCCGTTGATTCCCTATACCTCAATTTTCGGAAGATCTCCTTCAGTCTCTGTTATATTTATGTTAATAAAGGAATAATGAGGGTGATTAATATTTAATATTTCAAGAAAAAAGGCTGTGATTCTATTTAAATTAATATGAAGAATATTTATTTGTATTTAGTCATGATTGATTTGATGCTTTTCCCAAACATTGGCAAGGTGGTGTGCATGACCTTGTCTGTAAACCACTCTTTAGTGTAGTGTACAATTGACAAGGTGGTATGATGATGATGGCTGCAGTGGCTAAAGATATGAAGGCTTTCTCAAGTGAGTGCACTATAAACTAAGGTGAAAAAATTCATTACCAAAGAGAAAAAGAAAGAAAAATAAAAGGAAAAAAAGAAGAAGAAATAAAATGAATGAAGAAACAGAAGTAGATTAATGAGAAAATTTAATTAAAAATGTGTGAACTCATTTTCTATTTTATCAATGTTTATGTGAGGTCAACATCTAGGTTCATATTGGCATTTGGAATATTTATTATGATATTGCTTTAGTTTTTATAGCTTGATATAAAAATTTATATTTTTAACAAATTTAAGTTCAAATTTAAGTTCAAATTTAAGCTTTTTGAGAAAGTTACCAAAACACAGTTTACCCACATGGACAAAACTGCGGTGTGGTGTAGCACCGCCACCGCATTGCTACCGCACCAGACCCTACATCCCTGTGAGTGTGTGGGAAAATTATTACAAGCATAAATTTTCGCATGTACTTCTACGACATTGATGAGCCAAAAAAAAATACTATTACTTAAGTTACGTAAAAATATTATTACCTAAAAAAAATAAATAACACAAGTTATTTCTTTTTTATAATTTTCTAAGAAAAAGAATAAAAATCCCAAAGAGGTCATAGATTTTAATATTATTACCTAGATTAAGTAATTGAATTGTTATTATCATTGAGAAGCTAAATATGATTATAAATAGTGTGTAGCATTATTTAAAAGGTTCCAATGTTGCTATCTAGAGTATTAGCATCTGACTAATTGTTTTCCAATAAGATTCAAGCTGAAATTTTAATTAGCAAAAGAGTTCTTATTTGCATTGACTTAAGAACATATGAAAATTAATTAACTCAGGCTATATATATCAGACATGCAATATTTTATTGAAGACCATGTTTATGAATACATATTTGAGAGGGTTATTAATCGGTATTTAGTTTCATCGTACTTAAATAATGAATATCATAAATAAGGAAATAAATATTGTACAATAAAAATATCCTCGACCAAATCTTCTATGGGATTTAATGGCTTGGAGCGGAGCTCGAGTTGTCAGAAATACCTCACGAGAAAAAATAAATCTGCATGGAGGACGACAAAAGGATAGTACTAGATAGGCCAAAGACCAATCGAGCGGTCGTCCAAGAGCCAATCAACTCATTGGTACATTGACTCGAAGGTTGCTCAAGCAGAGGTTGGTCGACAAGAAGACGACCCACCAGATATCCATCAATTAAATGACATGAAGCGAATTGATTAGAAGTAGATCGATTAAAGGGGGTTGGGGGTAGAATTATCATTTCACAATAATTTGAGTCTTTTATAAATAAAGAATCATCAAATGTAATCGAGGTGTTAACATCCTATACAAAAACACCCCACCCCCCTTACTATATGTTTCTCTCCCCTTTTAAGGCTTCATGAATTTAGAGGTATAAATGAGTTGAGCCAAGCTTAAACCAACCTAGGCTCAAGCTTGAGTTTGAGCTTGATTAATTTTATCGAGTTCGAGCTTAAGCTAGATAGAGATAGAGCTTAAGTCTATGAGTTTGAGTAGGCTCACAAGCCGACTTGTTAATTATTAAAGAGAGAAATAAAATTAAGTTAATATAATATTATAATAAAATGACTAATAGAATGAACCATTACAAGCGAAATAATAAGAAATTACTTAAAATTAATACACAACATTATTTCTTAAATACTTTTATTACTTTAAAAATAAAGTTTACAAATTAATATATTTTGAGTACATTTTATCAATATTTTCTTAAACAAACCAACTCACGTGCTAATGAGTCAAGTCAGAGCTAGCTTGAACTTAGCTTGTTAACTCATCAAGCTCATGAACTCAGTTCATGAGCCTAGCACAAGCCAGCTTGCGCATCGGCCAAACTCATTCACAGCTCTAGCTTCATTTCTTGGATGCAATTCATGGACAAATCTTGTTCCACCAAACATATTTTCGAATTATTTGATTGAAAGGGTGGGACATGCATGAACAATTAGGTCATATGCACTTATAAAGTAGAAGAGAATCCAAGTAAAAGTACGTACAATTAATAGAATACTAACGTTCCTTCAAAGCTAATATATATGCAGTGTATAAAAAAAGGAGCAGTTTAAAAAAAAAAAAAAAAAAAATAACAGCAATAAAAAAATCTGCAGTAAAGTCGTCGTAATTGATACCTTTTGCGCGACGTCTTCGTCGTCGTAATATACGGCAAATTCGATGGAATAGGAGACATCATCGTTTAATTTATGCTGCGAGGTATTTCTTTTCTGCAAATCAATGAATCCTTCAAGGTAGTCTACCTCCCCCCAATGAATCAGAAACTCTTGATCTTTCCTGAACCCTTCGAAGTCTTTGTAGGATTTTACGACCCATTTCACCTTTGAATAAAATAATATATAGAAGCAATCAGTTGCTGAAAAAATGTGATATTTTCTTAAGTTATTTAGCATGAATGATAAGTCTATATATGAACCATTTTGGGTGCGGGCTGTAACATGATTCTTGCTCTTGTTATGATTCCAAGCTGTCCAAATCCTCCCAATACGCCATAGAAAAGTTCTGAATCTTTCTCTTCAGAGCATGTTACGAACTCTCCTTTGCCTGTGTGAATAAAATATTTTCAGCTTTCGATATTCCATGCATGCATCTAGAGAATTTTTTATTGGATTTAGGATCTGGGACAGATTCAACTGTTTGAAGAAGTAACTACGAAGTTGCTAAAGAAGAAGCTGATGTTCAAAATGTTGAAGTGGATGGTGCAATTTTTTTTTTGTTTTTAAAGTCATATCATACCTTTCTAGCAACCAACGCAGCTAGTCAGGTCTCGTGGGAAAAAACGGCTTTCTATTACAGTTTTTTTGAGAATCTAGATAAAACACAATTTTATTAAACATTAAAAACTGCGATATGATTCTGAATTGTATTCGCACAGCCGCCCCAAACAAACTCTTACTCTTTTTATGTAATAAAATTAAGTTATTATTTAATTTTTCAATATGACAAACATTATTCTCTTTGCAAAACAAATTATTTATGCCTTGCATGCAGCTAGTAATGATTTGTTATCTATCCTAATTAGCACAAAGCTAATTTGATCATGATGCCTCTCAAAGAAAGTATTATAGTTATTTGATCATGATGTCTCGATGAAAGAATCTATTGTCATAAATCTGCTTTATATATATATATATATATATATATATATATTCCATATACTTATATATATATATATATTCCTTAAATTCTGTCCAAAAATAAAATTTGAGCAAATTTCCTTAAATACAGTTAGCTGGCTAACAAAGTATCTCATAGAGAATTCAAAAATAGAATAAGAAAACTTTTATGAAGAAATATCAAGTTCCTTTACCTGTGATCACATCCAACTCCAAAACATTTGAAATCTGAGGTCCATACTTGAATGACTGGCCACTGATACCACCAACAGAAAGAGTCCCTCCAATGGTGAGATACAAATAATCAGTCCATGATCTTGGACTCACTCCATACTTCAATGTCTCCTTCAACACCTCGATCCACAGAACGCCACCGCTAACGTCGACGAACTCTTTCTCAACCCTAATCATGGTGGGGAGGAGAGTCATGTTGATAATGATGCCACCTAAGGCTTGTGATTGGCCGTAGGTGGAATGAGCAGCTCCTCTTGGTGCTATTTGTAGGTTCATATTGTTTTTGGAGAAGATGGATGCAATGAGTAGGGAGATTTCTTGGGGTGATTTTGGGTTGAAGATTGCACTAGGGTTTTCTTCTATTATCCTTCCAAAGTCTAGGATTGAGTTGTTAGATTGAAAAGGGATGAGAGTTGCAGAGGAAAAAATTGAGAACAGATAGAGGAGAGTAGGTAAAAAGAGAAGAATGGAATGCATGGTTGAGGATGAATTTGATTAATAAGAGAGTGGAGTTGGGTGAGAGATGATAGGGGTCTTTCTTCTCTTTTTATATTTTTCTTTCATGGAGACAAAAAGAGAGACAAATTTTATGAAATCAAGTTTGTCCACGAATTTCCATTGGAGGAGGAGCTTTCTCTCTTAAATATTATGATTTTACTATAACCATCTATATATATATATAGATGTACCAGACCAGAGGGGACTAATAACTCACAAGCAGATGCTCAACCAACTGATCTGAGCACACGAGAGAGAGAGAGAGAGAGAGAGAGAGATAATGAAATATCCTCAAATATGATTTTATTTGATTTTATGCATATTATGGAAGTCAATGGAAGGAAAACGGGGGAATTGAGAATTAACTTGAAAGGATTTCAAATAAGATGTTGATTAGATATAGCAAATCAGATTTCTGAAGCAAAAGATAAGTTCTTATTGCGCATTACTATCTTCCAGAAATGTTTGTGAAATCAGAATTTTATGACGTGATTTCAATTAAGTTTTATAATATTTTTTCCAATTCTGAAACAAGGGCATATAAACGAATTAATGTGTCAAGTTGTTGAATATTAACATATTAAGGCCAAAATAGTTATTTTTAATTCCACGCTCAAGTATTTGTCAGCGAGCTTCCCTACTTTGTACGCAATAGTGCATATAATACGCTTACTTTTCTTGATATAATTAGTTTTGGATTGACTTCATCAAATTTGTGCTCCTTTGATTGATTTCCCTTGCTCTCCGTACACGTATCATAAGTAAATTATGATATTATAATTTCAACGAAGTTGTTGGAAATGTCAAATCAAAATTCTCACCTAAAAAGTGAATACACCCATTTTTATTGCATCCCATCACCATAAAAGAAAGTCCATATTGATGAGGAGTGGGGCCTGGAAGGGCACCCGCAGCTCCAAGGAAGTTGGGCAAGCATAAGAAATATTTCAGATGTGGTGCACGAGAGTCTGAATGGTGTGCCCGCACATGGAGAGAAAGTGTGCAGCGCGATCACACCAAGGCCTGTGGCGCCCCCGTGCCTTCCTTCTGTCGGGCACCTTTGCACCGACTGCAGATGACGCGGCATTCCCCTGCCAAAGATTGGTGCGGGCGTGACGGGGGCAATTACTCTCCCATTTCTGTTTAAAACCTCCATTCTAGCGACAAAGAAGAGAACTCTCGCGCGTGTGGTTTGATGTAGATGTAATATGTCATAATTTTTCCTTATGTTAATTCATATTTTCTTACATATTTATGATAATACTACACGCGATGAAGATATTTAATATGTTGTGCAGGTTATAAATGATTAAGCTGGTTTACGAAGAAAAAAGGTAAATTGGAGAGCCCAAATATCAAAAGAAGAGATTTTGGTTTGGCTCACCTATGCACGAAGCTCAAGCATTCGCGCCCTAGTCTAAAGAAGGTGGTGGCATACCCACGCCACTCCTAAGGCATGCTTGATCTTGGGCTAGCACACTCATGCCCATATACCAGTGCACCTGCGCCCCGCTTTCGCCAAAGATCAGTGCACCCACGCTGGCAGGCACAAGCTTTGGTGCGCCCTGCAATCAAAATTCATTTTTAGAAGTTCCTCTTAACTATTTGGATGCCCTAGCCATAAAAGCCGCTGTTGGAATGAGTATAACAACTTTTCGACTGTTGGAGGGTGTTCTTCCTCACTTTTAAGGAATCTTATGAGTGCTCTAGGTTTTTTCACGAGGGTTTTCCTGGGAGAAACTTGGGCAATTTCTTTGAGAGATTTGGTAGGGTTTTTTATGTGTCTAAGAGAGATTTAGTTTGTGTGGGAGAAAAAGTGTGGAGAGAGTATCATTGTACGGCGAGGATGGATGATCTTGCGTAGAGTATCTGCTTGGTTCTAAATTTTACGTTCCCACACTTATTTTTATTTAATAGTTTCAATTAAAATTTTCTATTTTTTCATATGATGTCATTTTGATAGATTTCTTTCATGCTCCTATGATGTAAGGGTGGAATGTTTCTCGTTTGTATTCTGTATGTGTTTTTCCCATAAAAATTAAGTACTCTATACTCTTTTGATGTATGCACATTATTGTGTTAACCTTCAACACTTTTCTCGTTTGTATTCTGTATGTGTTTTTCCCATTATTGTGTTAACATTATTGTGTTAACCTTCAACACTTTTCTACGCAACACTTTTTACTTCTGATCTGATCAATTAGAATGTAAAAACACTTGTGATGCAGGAATTCTAAGTGTCGCCTAGTGAAATGAGTAGTTTAACACACAATAGTCTAGTGGAATTGACATATTGTCATTAAAAATTACAATCTAGGTAGGGGATCTTAAGAGCCCTAGGAAACGCCGCACGTTTAATTCTCACTTAACAGTAATATGATTTTCAACTGTTCTTATGACCTAGACATAGGCTAAGAAAAAAAAATATCCCTAATTAGAAACTATCTTGTATGTGAATTCATAAAAAAAAATGTAGGGCGAGAAACTACCACACCTAAGTAATAGAGGCATGAGTCTTACTTCCTCGGAAGGATACATTACAACAACAATTATTGAAATCAATGGCCTTTCATTCAATCGAAATTTTGAGTAATTGTTCGTGGGTTATTGACGACATATTCAACTTACGGATATCAGATGGCTTAATCTATAGGTTTTCAATAAACAATTTTTCTAACGACAATCATTTATATATGACAGTTTAAACCATCAGTTCATACCAACTTATAAACCGACAAACTCAAGTTGTCAGAAAATTCACACGTTAATTCTCACGTGATATTAACTGATGACTATTCGACAATGACTGATGGTTTTGGCCATCAGTTATTACTTTATTTAAAAATGACAATAAATGCATATCAGAAAGCCTTCGAAAGCGGTCTTTAAACACAAACCAACTCCAAAATTTCTCATTTCATTCTCCCCACGTGCTCATTCTCTAGAAACTCACTATTGCCCCTTTGATAGTATTTTGTCTAGAGTGAACGGTTTCTCAAGTTTTTACAGTCTAATCAAAGATAATCTCGATTCCAATCTTCCACTATTTTTTTAATTAATTTAAAATGTTAGTGTTTTGCATTTTGAGTTTGTGTTTGGTGAAAATTCAAATTTTTAATTTAATTTTCTATGTTTTATATGAATTATTTGATTGGGACATGCTCTATTAGATTGTTTCACATCTAAAACCTAATTTTTAGAGTTAAATTTGTATACTTAGCACAAAAAATTTTTTTTTTGATGCCATTTACTAGTATAGCACCTGAAACATTGCTTTTTTACAAATCTCTCATTTAAAAAAAATTCAAACATTTTTGAGTATGGGCTCCTCTCCTTCAGCTGTTAAAATCTCTCATATAAAAAGTTGTTACATATAGTTAGAGCTAGGATGCATAAATAACAAACTAGTTTTGCTCGTGAATTACCTGGGTTACACGGAGTCTGTCGTCAAACCACGACAACTTCAACTGTCTTTTATTGGTGTGCTCTTATACGTCGGTAGCTGAGGGCTCTCATTCCAATATCACAGTCTATCAACGAAATAAAATAACTAGAATATATGTTTAATATATAATAAAATTTAAATCAGAAATGGAATCTTAATAACCTCCGATTGTATTATGCATCTGGGAGCGCCTCACCAATGTGTTTGAAGGGTCCTATGCCTCCACAGTCCGAGTGTCGGTTCTACTTTGCATGCTTCCTCTTCTTTTGGTACTCCGAGAAATCCCATATCATGAGCAACGACGCAAAAATAACCTCTCTGAACCATAAGGGACGCTGCCACAATTTCTGAATATTGTCGAACATGCCCCGTTGGCGATTGCTGCCATTACACTCGAAGTTGACCCGAATGTGTGCTTCTTATTCAGAATGTCAGGAGAATTGCTTCTGTAAAATTACAGGGATTGTGTTAAATTGATAAATATATCAATACAACTTAAGATATTTGTGAACGATATATATTGCAAACTCTTGAAACCAAAGAATAATTGGAGGATGTAGTCAAAATTTCTTCTTCAGACGTATCATTAGAGTCACACTCATCACTTAGAGTAATTTCTTCGTGTTCGCTACTAGTTTCCTCTATATTGAGCTCTTCATAGATATGATCAAGTTAAAAATATAAATCTGACATTTTAGTTTCTTGACGAGCGGGTACAATTTTATTTTGAATATCAATTGTGGCTCTAGGTTTACTCGATATGACAACCATTCAATTAACTTTATCTCTTTCTTTGTGGAGATATCAAAAATAATAAACATGACTCGCCCATCAAGCTAGAATGAAAAATTCAAATTTAGCATACCTTATGTTTACTTTCATTTCTACCAGATTATATCATCAGTTTACCCTATTCCATGATTAGGAACAAGATTGAACCAAACACAGTTGAATAGGAAATCACTTCTTCAAGAATCTCATAATAGTCTATCATGCTGTCCAATTAACATTTGCTTTAGCATAAACACCCCAAATTACAAGTCTTTTTTTTCTTTCAGACCGGAATCTCGTATAAAACATGTACCCATTCACATAGTAAATTTGCTAGATTTCCAGAACTCATTGAGGAAATTTTTTCTTGATCTCTTTGATGGTGTCATTATCTTTAATTGAATTTAACGAATCCACGAATAAATTATTCACACATTTAAATTTTCTTATATTAGCTCAACCTGACATTTTTCACTCGAAAGAGTGAATAATTATAATAAAAATATCTTACTCACTAAAGGGTTGAACTTCGTCGCAATTAGGAGAACATAAAGCGTTGCTGCTCGAAGTTCCTAATCATCAAGATATGGTGAAATGTACCTCCCTGATGCTTTACCTAACTGCTGAAAAACAGAAAGCGTTGATGAAGACACCAAACCCAATGATTCTTTCATTGATTTTTCTTCCCTGAAATAGTAGGAACAGAATATTGTAGTCTCCTATAGTAAATATGCTTCACAATTCATATCTTATGGTGTGGCCTTATTCTTTATAATTTTCTACAGTTTATTCAAAAATCTATAAAACCTAATGTTATTTAGCACAATCTGACAATATTCTTTATAAATGATCGATTAATTACGCAGACCCAAAGTAATTATCTATTAAACGACACTTTCAGCGGTATTTTACTGGTCCTCTAATTAGTTTCTCGTGGGATAAATGTATAGCAGATACTCCATCGAGTAAAAAAAAACTAGGTGAAAATATTCTCTCGAGCTTGTAAAGTGTGACAAGAACGTTTTCTTCTAACTAGTGCACACCGTGAAGTGAGTTGCGCATAGTTCTCTGAAGAACACACTGATTTTTATCAATTGATTAACAACTTCACTCGACAAACAACTAATTATGGTTTGCATCAAATTTTACTGAAAAATATACCAGTCATGACTTTTCATTCCAAATATTTTTTTCCGCACCCACATGAGCACAAGAACTCAAATTTGAAGTATGCCAACTTAGAGCTCCTTTACCTCCAGCATTTTTGTTTGGAATTAATGAAGGGTATAAGAGCGCAGGCACTCGTTCGATCCCTAATTTATATGTTAATGGGTTCGCGCGCTCTTCCTTGGTGCCGAGATTTTGCAAATAACTCAACAAAAGTCTTTAGAGGTTAGAAAAAGCAGCTCATGCTCTCCGTTGGGAGAGATTGGAACCACTTCAAGACTGACGACCTCATGGTAGTAAAGACAGTCAACATTTGAAGGCGTTCAAAACTATCACCAGGCACATTGTTGATTTGAACTAGATGATGTTATCATTGGGTTCTGACCGCCCCCGGTAAGCATCCAATGCTGAAACTTTGAATTTCTCCTGGGGTTCCACTTCAGAGATCTGAAGGAAAAAATGGTATTTTTGTTGACGTGGCACTTCGGTGTGCCCAAGTCTTTGCTTCTCCACTTGTACAGATCCTACGATGTCTTGGTATTGTGATTCATTGGTTCTTTGGTGTCGTTGCTCAGTCTTCAGCCATCATGCGCAGGGGTTGCCTCCTACGGCGGGTGCTGCTCTTGGGGGACTTGACTTCCTGTTATGGCTGCGACAGCTCTTAGGACCTCTACGATATGAACCGACACCTGATTCATGATCTAAGTCTTCATCTCTTGCATCCCTCACTGCAAATGTTCCTCTATGTCATCTCGTGGGAGTTCTACAATTGGCAGCTTTTCTTTAGCCCCCTTTCCTCTCTCTATGATTACTATGGTCTTCTTCTTGTCGACGACATGACTCCACACTTACCACACCTTTTGGGATGTTAAATCCAAAATTATCCAGAAGATACACCTAAGGAATAGGGCGCTAGGAAGAGAGAAAGGGAGAGAGAGAGAGATAGACAGAGAAACACACTGTGTGTGAGAGAGAGAGAGAGAGAGAGAGAGAGAGCAAAGAGAACAAAAGCACATTATAGAATAGTAAAATCATTTAACCTTTATTTGTGAAATGAACCCCTATTTATAGGGATGAGGAATGCATAATTACATATTGTACTCTTAATATACAATGATACGAAAAAGACATTTCAGTCAATTCATGAATATTAGGCCGAGAGCCCTGAAAATTCTCGACCGTATAGGGCTAGGGAGATTTGCAACCGACCTAGATAGGGGCGTATAAACTCCCGGGCGAATAAAGTTGGGTAGGTTCCCCGCTGGACAGAGTTGGGTAGGCTCTCGACCGGATGGGGTCGGGACCCAAAAAGTTTCCAGCCAGTCGTGTGCCTGTTCATTTTCTGGCCTCGCTTCATTTTTAGTCGGGCAGCTCTTTGTTAGGGCCCATGTAAACTGTCGATTTGGCTATTTGTTAAGAATTCACTCCTATGCAAATTGGGCGGAGAGTTCCTGCTAGCTATATCGGGGGTCGAACGATTCGCTCTGCTCATTCAACCAGAGCAGATGAAGGTGCTCGATTTACCCATGTGGGTCTTATGCTGACATGTTGATTTCTAAGAAGGTGACCGAGCTTATCTGGGGAATGCTTTCCTCCCAGTCTTATGAAAGCCGGCCTACGAGGCATGGGGTAGTGGATTACCTATTGTTGTGAGAGATTTATATATATACTAGTTAATGTGGTATATATGTAAATCAAACAGGAAAACGATCGACGAAGTGAAAAATAGAACGAGAAAAATCACACCAAAAAAGAACAACACAGCGAAACACATAGATTTACGTGATTCGGCAAATTGCCTACGTCACCAGAGTTGCAGAAGATTTTACTACTTGAGGAATTTACATCAGTTGATCACCTCGATTTACAAGAGGAATCTCTCACTCTCACTTCGCTGCTCTCTCTTATTCTCTCTTTGTTCTTCTCTCTCTACACCGAAGAAACTCTACATCGAGATACACCGAAGAAGACAAACTTACAAGACAAATAAACCCAATTTCTCTTCTGCCACAAGCCACCAAGAAGAAGCCTAGGGAGAACAATCTTCTTCTTCTTCTTTCTTCTTCCTTCTGCCGCAAGGAACTGCTCCTCCTTGCACTTTTCTTCCTCTGCCCCGAGGAAACCTTCCTCTATCCCGAGGAAACCGAAGAAGAACTCAAAGCGTGGCTACAAAACCTAAGGAGAGTCATTCGAAGTTTTTTATCACCAACAGAAGGAAGCGATGAGATGCTTCACTTCACAAAAGATGAAGACGGAAGTGGTTATTTGTGAAGAGATGTGACTCTCCAAAGCAAAGTAACAGTCCAAGCATAGTGAACCGGACTCTACCGTTTCTAACAATACCCTGGGCAGGTTTTCACGATGCCACATTTCTTTCTTCGCTAGCTGTGGGATAGGCTCAAGATTCATGTCGACACATTCTTGATATAGACATATGTATATATGTATGTATGTATGTATGTTCACATAAATCAAGTTAGCCAAAGTGTAATATCATTGATCCCATCTCATTTCGATCATATTAATTCGAGCTCTATTGCTGATCCAATTTCTGTCCAATCCAGTTACTAAAATTTAAAACAATCGCTTTCAAATATTAAATCATTTGTTCCTCGCCAAACCCAGCTACTTATTTGAGAATCCTAGTTTCGTGCGACTGATACGAAATTTCATCGCAAAAGTCCGCCTTGGAAAGCTACCCAACACGCAAGGACCAGTTGTTGAGATACGGGATTGGAATTGCTGTTTAGTTTGAACTTTGAGCTTCTTCCGTCCTCACCATCTCACGTCTTCCTCTACATTGAACGTAGAATTAACTTCACCTCATATTTGTTTTAATATTGCATTAACATTCATGCTGATACATATTGGTTGCATCTACTGTATAAGACACCTCAGGTTGAGGGTTCGAATCTCCTCTGGCATAGTTAGCCTTAAGGAGGTGGCACTCAAATTGTTAGGCACATAAATGGTAGATGAAGACTCGTATATATCAAGTCTTCGTTAACTTTCCAATGTAATCTTTGCTTAATCTTTATTATTATTATTATTATTTTGAAGGCTTAGATTCTCATTGTATCTAATTTTTCCAATTACGTGTTCCCATAAAAGAGAGAGTACGAATTTGTTTGAATAAAAATGTATTTTAAGAACAAGAGAAAATATAGGTGAAGAAATCCTGATTCAAGTGCATTAATTATTATGGATTTTTTAGGGAAACATTTATCTTGAGATAAAGAGAATATATGATTGACGAATTTTTAATTACTAAATTTTATTTGTTTTAAATTAATTTCAAATGTCTTATTCTTACCATAAATATTAGATTCTCATTGATGAATGATGATGAAAAATTGGGGCATGTAGATGTTTAACATATAATTTTTTTAATTACAGACATAATACTCAAATCTTTAATGTCATATCGAAAATATCACTATTTTAATTTCTAAGAAGTGAAATATGTCTTCTGATGTATAGGTAATGGCACTAAATATATACTTATAAACCTCAAAATTTAGGTGCTAGATATATATAAATATATAAGAATTACGTGTTTTGTATTTAAATTTCCCTTCAAAAATTTGTAAATAATTGCCTTTTTGAATTTGCTACTTTTCAAATTATTGATTTCAAGAATTTATTATAATTATTATACTTTTTAATTGTTGTTCTTCTTAGTGTAAATATTCATTTGAAAGTGTAAGAACATTTAAAAAATGGTATTTTTTCTAAAAAAATCTATTATTTATTGTGTAGCAATCTCCATAAAGCGTTGCAGTTGTAGAAAAAAGTTGTTCAAACTTCAAATGAAGAAAGAAAATTCAATAATATAATTTCTTGATATGTCGTCAATAAATTTTTATCATTTATAGATTTTGAGGTGTGAAACAAATTTTTATCATTTATAGACTTGGAGTTGAGGTTCAATGTTCCACACAGAAGTTCCGGAGAATGTTACCCGCTTCTGCAACCACTGACCATCAGCAACCACCACTCGTTGACAACCCCGACCATATCCAAGATGACCGACAACATGGCTGCCCACTTCGAACTAAAACATTTAGGCTTGATTGGATTTTTCGTGGGCATTGCGGTTTAAAAATCAGCCAACTCTTACATTCTTAGCCAACAGAAGTACATTTTTCAACTTCTAGATACAATTGGAATGCAGGACTGAACTCCAATCAACACTCCCATACAAGTGAGATCGTCGCCTACCTCCACACCGAGTACTCTTTTTCACAATCCAACTCTCTACCAACAATTGACAGGTTCACCTCGGTATCTTACGGTCACTCAAACAGACATGTTATATATTGTAAATTGATTATGTTAATACATGCCAATTATAACCCATTACAAACAACTAACTCATCTTCTTAGATGCTCGAAAGGCACCAGACATTTCGGCTTGCACATCCAACTCAAAAATCTTTTTCTTCGCTCCTATGCGGATGCAGATTGGGCAGGTGATCAAGTGGAATGAAAACCCACCGTCAGAGCATGCTCATTCCTCGGTGAAGCTCTCATTTCATGGATTGTCAAGAAACAATCAGCAGTTGCAAGTTCATCCACGAAAGCGGAATGCCTAGTGTTGGCAACTGCAACTACCGATGTCATAAGGCTTCGTTATTTCATTTAAGAATTTGGGATCAATTTTCCACTCCATTGCGCCAATATTTCTGCAATGTCACTAGCTAACAACCATGTCTTTCACGCCCGGATGAAACACATAAAAGTTGATTACCATTTTATCTAGGATCATATCAACGCCAAGCATATTAAGATTGAGTACATCCTCACCAGGGTCAACCAGCCGACATTCTTACAAACACCTTACCAAAACAAAAAATCCCATGAGCTACGTACCAAGCTTAATGTTCTACCGAAAAACCTGAGCTTGTAGGTGGTATTAGCAACACTCCTCCCCCTCCATGATATTCATTACCTCCGTGGTTTCTCATCCTACATGCATAAATCATAACAAAAAAATGATGTATTTTTATTTATCTAAATTAATAAAAAAAAGTGAAAAGGTTATGACTAAATAGAATAATGATGGTAGTTTTTCTAAAGAAATAAAACGTCATAAAACGGTGATAAAAATCAAACATTGTTTATTAATATAAGTTTTTGAAAAATGCTTAATCAGCACCAGTGGTCTAGTGGTAGAATAGTACCCTGCCACGGTACAGACCCGGGTTCGATTCCCGGCTGGTGCACTCAAACAAATAATGGATTTGATTTTTTTTTTTTATTTCGCCATAATTTATTTCAATCTCACTTCATGTCTCTTCTGTATTTGAAAAATAGATTTACAAAAATGTCCTATGATTTGAATTAATCTCAATTTTACACATCATTCTTAAAACATCTTGACTAATCTATTCAATTTAAATAATTTTCTTAAATCTAAACTAATTACATAAATATGATTTATCACTAGAATTTTGTCTTGTTATATATAAAACTACAATTATGTCTTAATCAGTCATCTATCCGGTAATGAATGTATTCCTTTTTAAACTATTAATAGTTTGCCATTAATCCTTTTTTTTAAAGCTATTATCAATGACAAGCAAGTAGTTTCTATATATTTTTTTTTTTCAAAAGAATGGTCGGAGGCTTTGATACGAGCCCCCAACCACCCTCATGTTAACCAATCAATCCCTCACCGCAAGAAAGATGCACTCAGGCCGTCAGGTGGGATCGAACCCATGACAAACATTACAGTCTTGAAAAAGCTTATTATCAAATCGCAAGCAAGTTGTTAATGAGCCTATTAACGAGCTTTAAATTTTATTATTTATGATCATAAACAAATGAATGTCATACCAATTAATTTAATCAACCAATCATTAGTTGATTGAATGGCCATAATTAAACTTTAACTCTACCCATTATTAATTTAACCAGTCAATTTTTTGATAGCTCATCTCAAAATCAATAAAATCAAGCATAAATCAAGATGCACTTTTTAATTTGAAACATTTATAAGTAAATTTTAGATCATTACATTTCAACAAGAAGGATGCAAAAACTTCAAAAGGTTATGTGCATGACGACTCCCATATCATTCGATATGAGCCACGGATGATTCCAAAAATCTTATCAGATCTCATTTTGGAGTGTAAAATTCAACAACTTCGCTGCCAATCAATTCCTTTTGTCAGATTACTTCGAAAGAACCGATCAGGGCAAAAAGCAAATTGGAAGATAAAAAAATAGATGATCACGAAGTACCCACGGCTATTCTAAAACTATTGTACGAATTTGGAAACCAAATCCTATTCAGGGGTAACATGTATATGCATTTTTTTCCCCTTCCTCCGGCTATCACATGATCTTGTATGTGTTGCCTTCTCGATTCAGAATATTTTGTTCATTTTTCTCCTTCCCGCACTCTATCTTCCAGTCTCATAACAAACTAAATTATGGATGGCCTGATCTCTTTCCTTTTCTTGTGATTCATTAATGTTGCCTTCCTGATTCGTTCTGTTGCATCGTCTCTCTGTTCTATCAAAGTATAGCATGGGCCAGGTCATAGAATGACTACATCATGAACTCCCTACTCTCATAACAAACTACATAATTATGTTTAATATATCTAATTGCATAATTTGTAACAATTAAGAATTCTACATTTAGCAAGATTGTTATTTGAACCAATGAATACATAGAATTATCGTTACTACTTCCTCGAGACAAGTATTTGCTTTTTATCAGGTGATATTGTACACTTTTCTTGTTAGTGGTGTTAATCATTTTTATTTGTAATAGATTTCTAATTATTTTATAAGATTGTCAGTCATGCCTTTGTTACTTCAGTTTTCTTAATTTATGCTTGTGATGGATTTCAATTATTGCTCATAATGAAATAATTAAATATATTATTCTATAACTGCAAAATTTCTTGCATATTTAATTAAATACTAGAATTATAATATTTTTTACAGTACTTTACCTTTATAAAAATACATGTAAATTCATGTTATATCATAAGTCTGTGCGAAGTAATATATTTCTTATGTATTATTCCTGTATAAAAATATGATATACTTTTGTGTAATGGTGTGCGGGTCGACGGAACCCTTTTGGATATTAGCAAATAGTATCGACATGCCCGCAAAATAATGACTTCGCAGGAAATCATCAGATTTCTTCGGCTAGTATGAACATTTTCAGCTTCATGGTACTTGTTAGAACCGATTATAGAAATATAAATTAAATTAAAATTGATTAAACTGCATGTTTCAATACTCATACCTTATTTTTCTTACAGTTTATACTTTAATAAATAATTATTATTTATTAAATTTGGTTATGAAACTCTATTTGCAGGACATGTTCCATTCAACTGCTAATAGAACTATCTCCAACTGAGAAAAATTTTCAGTTTTATTAGCAGTTGAATGGAACATGTCCTGCAATAATATCAGTGAATTTTCTCAATGGCAACTTGCCACGTGACAAGTGAACTCCACTGTAATATTTAAAAAGGTGGGGTCATAAACTATTATTTATCAAAGAAAACTTTTCTTTTGCAGTCCCTTCCCTTCCTTCCGCGACTCTTGAACTCTCAAGTCACAAACAAACACATAGTCTTCTAAATCCAAATCAACGTATTTGCTACTCAAATCCAAACCATCAAATCAAACTCAAAAACCTTAATCGATAAGAGTAATCAGGCAAATTCCTTTCCAATTGAGTAAAACCAAAATCACTTTTACCATGGAAATGAAACGCGACACCACAAAGTTATTCAAGTTATTCATGACTTCACCAAACTAAACAGACGCATCAAATCACACATTACTGCAATGCAGCGCCGCAAAATAAAAAAAAAACTCATCTGAAGAAATAAAATGAAGAGTCGAGCCCAAGCACAGACGCATGGTTTCTGCCCAGATTACCTCCGCGGAGACATTCCAACTTCATCACCTCAGAATGATCGGTAAAAATATTCACCTGGAAAGGGCATTTAAAAAGAAAATTAACAGATTACTACATAAGACAAGGGAAATTTACATGCAAACCCCACAATTCTTATGCATTTACACATCAAACACTTAAAAGTTTGATATTTACATTTATGACACATTGGTGTCAATGAAAAGTTGCATCTCACTTAAAAAAAAAGAAAAGGAAGCAATGATATATTTTGATGTAATATTGAATGGGGTGTTCGGCTGGTAGAATTAATGTTAGTAGGATTTAGTAAATCCATAAATCTTAAATTCATAAGATCTACCTTGTATTTAGTAAATCCGGATTTAAGCCAAATCGAGGGCAGAATTAGGGACATAAATCTGAAAATTCAGAAATCCATGGAACTCGTTCGTGTATTTTAGCATTTGGATGGATTTAATAAATCTATTGGTGGTATTTGGTAGCATACTATTAATAGTATTTAGTGAAGGATTTAGTTTAAATCCAGCCGAACACTAAAAAGCTCAACATTAAATCCAACGCTCTATTAAATCAAGTTTTCTAGCATTCTTTATATTTTTGCTTGCGTTCTTAATCTTTCTTGACATAAATCCGGATTTATTAACTCTAATTGTGAGACAAATTTATTCCGTCGTTGCTCACAATTTCCGCCAACATAGTAAATATGAATTTATCGGATTTGATAAATACTACTTGACGCAAATCTAAGTTGCAGTCAAACACCACCATTAAAAGGAACTACCAAACACCACCTAAAGATTGAGTGCTTTGCATGTAAGCACAAGATTTTAAGCGTTAGATATGTAAGTAGTAGATAAAAATTGTGTGGTTTGTATGTGAATGCCCTTAAAGACAAACATAAGTGCAGAATAGAATTGATGGTGAGTAAAATTATAGCAACAGAAGGCAGAAAGACCAAAACAAATCACCTTTGGCCCATATCGTTTTACAAACCACTCGGATGTCTTTGCGTTGGATGCTTCGAACATCGTCTTCTCCAGGCCCAGACGTGCGACAATTTTTGCAATCATGTCTGTGCGTAAATCTTCAGCATATTTGCAAACATCATCAGCATCGATCATGATCATATCAGCCCCAGCTTCTAAACATCTCTCAGCCCTTCTGATCAGTAAATCCACGTCTTCTACAATTTCTGGAAGAGAGGCAAGTATTAGAGCACTGATTTGTAGTATTTTGAAATCAAAAAGCTTCGTTGCAGGAAATCTTGCCCAAATGTTTTCACAGCCAGACTTCTGCTTAATGCCACGAAGAGGATAAATGTGATAGTCATGTCGACTTATGGAGAAAAATGTTTGGTGTGGATGAGAAAGGTGCGGATTAGTGATAAACGTACGGTACATGTACACCATATTTGCTCCTACTTGTCAAATCATAAGGCTCTGCTAGGTTTGAAGGAATTGAAAGAATGTGAGGGTAAATCAAGGAAATTGAAATGGTTAAGTTGAATAGAAATTATTTTTAAAATACTTGTTTGGTTGAGCAGATATTCTTTACTTATTTGGTCAAATGATTAATGAAGGGTCTGCTTGGGATCATTTTTGCTTTTTATTTTTATTTTAATTCCAGTTTTATTTTTAAAAACATATTTATTTAATGTATTTTTCATATATTTTTATTTCTTATTTTAAAAAATAAACTGACTTTTATTTTAAAACATGTAAAATAACTTTTTGATATTTTTAATATTTTTAATAACAGCTAATATATATATATATATATACATGGACATACACTGGTTCTATTTTCCATTAAAGTTTGGTAGAAACTTATCGGCAGAAAAGAACATTTGTTCATATTTCCTAAACAAATCCAAGTACCTATTTATTGCATTAGAACAAACACTCAATATGAAACTATAATGTAAAATGTACTTGCCATTCCTTCAATTCCTTCAAAACAAACAGACCCTAATAATAATGACATGCTAGAACACGCACAAATAATTCAGTTTAATATGCAATTAATTGTCGTCTAAATTTTGTAAATTATAACATTCAAAACTATTCGTTATACTTAATTGGTTAAAGTTAAATAGTCAAAATGAAGAAGTGCCTAGCGTATCACGTCATTAGAGAATTTAATAAAAACGTAAAAGCAAAATTTAATAAACTACTATTAGGAATGGACAAATTTTATCACAATTATTCTTTCCAATCCACTGATACAAGCTTCAATTTATTACCAATATTAAACTACTCATATCATCAAATAAGAGACTTCTATAGCTTTTGTCAACCATCCGGGCCCTCCCTATTAAGTTTCACTCCCAGATTTTCTATTAAAAAAAAACAACCACTCATTTAACTATATGGTTGATAAACTAAGACGGACATAAAATTCTCCAAATCATGACTTAACAAAATTTCTTCTGACATGCAATACAGGCACATATAAAATATAATAAATATTTTTATTATTTAAAGATACTACAATATATTAAATTCTATTTATTTATATGTTAACATAGGTTATCAGCAGTGTACTGTTACTATGATCTGTAACAGTCACAAAATTGAAGGTTACGTTACACGTTTCCCCTTTTCACTACTAGTTTAAATATGGTACAGCCAATAAACATGCACTAGGGAAAGGAAAATCGAGAATAGTGATAATTTAAAATATAGTAGGTTTTTATAACCTTATAATGCTATAAATTGATAACAACATTTACTATAAAATACTCAAGCATGGACATAATAGCTATAAGGCACATGTCAACATGTAAATAACTATACCGATAGATTGAAGCGGACTATTTTACCGTAATTTCTTTGGACTGGAGCAACATAAGCTCCAAAGGCCCTATTCCCAGCAGTCGGAATATCAGATCCTTCAAACTTCACTGAAAACTGTGGCTTGGCTTTAAGGCCACCATTCTTTATGAGGCGAACGAACCTCAAGAGAGACTCTTCTGGGATCTTAAGCGAAGCAGCATTAAGTTCAATTGTGTCAAATCCCAAGTTCTTACATTCCTGAAAATATTCAATTACGCAAAAGTGATTTCCTTATCAAACTGAAAAGGTGTAATAGATTTCCCAATGTTGTGAAATATAGATCAAAGAAACCTCCACATATTGTTTGAATGATGCAGGCCCTTTCCTTAGCAGATGTTCTGCCCAATCACCTGTACTAACGTAAACACCATGCCTATGTGCCAGGTCTGTAATTTCTTTGACATAAGTTTTGGGCAGTAAACTGTGTGAGCCACCAGAAAATTTCAAACCGTCAACAAATTCTCCAATGGATTCTAGTATATCCTGCGAGATAGAAAAACATGGATTTGATTTGTCATCCATGCCATAAAAAGCATAAAATTTTCAATATTACCTCTGACATGACATCTTTAAATTACAAATAAAAATACTTCCAACACGACACCAGAATGTCCTTAAATGAAAGAAAACCAAATCAGTAAATGTTGTCAGAAGCTCTGACAAAGCTCCAAACTCCTTGAAATTGAATAAACCCACAAGATTTCATCGAGAATTGAATTTTAGAGACTACAAGCCTATAGAGTTGCTCAGAAAAAAAATATAGTGGTAACTGTTGCAAATTTATTGTTTTTTATTATCATTTTAGTGTTATGATTCACGATGGCAACGACCATGCTTGCCATATTGAGAAGTACCATATCTCCCTCAGGTAACAATTTTTTATCAATCTAAAAGGCCTTTTCCTTCACTTTGATTCATTTTATTCCTACCCTATGTCATCAATAAAACTTTGATCTTTTTTTTTTTTGTTCTTTTTTTATTTGCCTTCACAAAAGAGGGCATGCGTAAAGTTTTGATTAAGTTGTCTCAACTGTGGTATGAAGGTTGTGGTTTCAAAGTATGGAAACATTATGAAAACAGCGCTCTTTGCAATGACCAGGCATTAAACATAAAATGAACTCGTTTAGTCCAAGCACCAACAAATCACAACATATGTGGCCAATAAGTAGAAAAATAATAATAATAATAATAAAACCTATATAATCACGCTTGCATTCATTATATTGTCATCGTAATGGAACACATGTCTATTACTCCCACTTCACACACACACACACACACACACATACACTGTTAGAAAATAATGTATGAATCTCGTGTTTTTCATTGTATAAAGAAAGCTGATATTTATACAAGAAGTTTAATGTTTAGAATAGGAAAGAGGAGTAAAATAAGAGCAAAATTATGCCTAAAATTATGTCTATGCAATCAAGACTATTTACACCGTATCATGGCAATTAGTGCTATTGATTTCTTTCCTATAATTACAATATTTTATGCATATGGTTGATTTTGTATTTAATTACTTCCGGATATCATGCATGGGATTGATCCTGCAATCCTTAACACCCTCAAGTTCGTAATGTATGTTAATAATTCATAACTTGCTGAGTAGTATCAAGAATTGAGAAGAGTTAAGTGGTTTTGTGAAAACATCAACTTGCTGCTCTAAAGTGGACACATATCATGCATGGGATTGATCCTGCAATCCTTAACACCCTCAAGTTCCAACCATCCCTAACTTCTTAAGAGTGAAAGACACCTTTCTCCCTTCGACTATCTTAGAACCTTAGAAATGGGCCCCGCCTTATTTTAAAAAAAAATTCAACCCGTTTCTGTACTCTTTTGTGGTTTCGCGTGTGTGATATCGACTTCTAACACTTAAAAGGATGAAACCAACATGAGGAACCCAAAAGGGATTCCTATAGGACCTTTTGAGCCTTAGGGTGACCTTCTGCACAATTCGCACTCTCACACGCATAAACTTCGCAATTCACGCGTCCGATCGCCACGAGTCGCATCGCTTGCACTGTTATTCATCGAGGGCTCGAGTAAACCTTTTGAGACGATCGATCGCGGGTCGAAATTTTGTGAAATTTGAATTTCGACACGTTTTTGACCCAATTGTCGACAACGTCGTCCGAGCGACCCCGGATGACAAAATGGACTGTACCGGCGGGTC
>NW_018164444.1:19675972-19678072 GCF_001263595.1 Phalaenopsis equestris
TTTTTTTTTAGAAGGATTCACATACGTACCACATAATTCTCATGGATTTACATATCCAGTACCCAAGTCTTAGAACCAACTTCTATGTGAATCATATGTACTTGTATGCCTAATACCTAAGCTTTGTTTTACATACACGCCACTCAATTGCTATGTGTTTGCATATCTATCACATTGGTTTCATTTTTTTACGTGCATATCATACAATGCTTATATTTTCTGCATGTGTTGAACCTAAGCTTTATAGTTACACCACTCTGCTCTTAATTCTAAGTAAGAGGTACTTCTATTTCTTAATGTGAAATGTATCTTTTCATGCTTAGGATTTATATGCTAATTTGGAAATAATTTGGGCACCATTTTGGGGCAATTTCGACACTGTTTTGGGTACTTTTGCTTGCTGATTTAAAGAGGCTTACATAATGTTTTGAGGCGAATTTAAAGTCTGATTTTAACGCATTATTTTGGAGACGCTTTAGGTGCCAATTTAAACTTATTTTTGCGCACTGCTTTGGAGTCACTATAAGTGCTGATTTAGATTGTTGTTTTGGAGTCACTTTATGTGTCGATTCGGGCCGACTTTGTGCATTGTCTTGGAACAAACTTAAGTATTCTTTCTGAGAGTTTATTTAATAACAGTTATTGAAAGATTTCACACGTTTTTTTAGGTTGATTCACTTGCTATTTCCTTTTTTGATTTGTTAGATTTGAAAGCGGATCAATCTTTTCTTTTCGTTTGTTTTGTTATTTTTTAAATGGTTAAGTCATAAAAACGGGGATTGATGATTTAACTTATTGGAAGATATAGAAAACCTTAAACCACTTTAAGCATAAGTTAAAGTGTAAGTTTCCTAGAACTTTAAGTGCACACCCTAGGTGAAAGTCTATCCACCTAGTCCTCAGTTTAGGATTCCTACACTTTAGAAGCAAAACCTAGGGGAGATTCCATCCACCTAATTCCCAGCATAGGCTTCCTAGATTTTAGGAGCGCACCCTAGGTGAAGAGTCCAGCCACCTAATTCTCAGCACAGGCTTCCTAGATTTTAGGATTGCACCATAGGTGAAAGTCCAACCACCTAATTCTCAGCATAAGCTTCCTAAACTTTAGGAGCACACCTTAAATGAGAGCCCATCTACATAATCTCTGCAGTGTAACCTCTCAAGATTTTTTTTGGAGATCTCCTTAACAGTTTTCATTGAATCATATTAGTTGAATTTATGCTTTAGTTGAAAGATGCAAGTATTTGGGGGATTGGTATCTCATGGAATTTATGTCTTTTTTTTATTTTTGTATTAATATTGTTGGAGGAGGAAGAGCTAGTCTCATGACGCGTGCTCTTAAATTTAAAGACAATAGTTTTGCTTCGGAGTTCTATTGACAAGCACCGCATATGTTGATCCTATGATTCGTACTTTGAAGACCAGAAAGTCATCAAATTTTTTTTTTTATTTATTTTTTTATTTTTTTTATTTTTATGAAGTTGTGATTAAACTTTGTCATCTTATCTGTTAAGTTTATTACTGGATGACTGATTTGAATGCTGATTTCGGGAGCTTTACCTACTGTTTTGGAGGCACTAAACCCATCATTTACGGGGTTGTTTTAATCACTATTTTAAGACATTTTGGTGGGTTGACTTTGAAGTAATCTACGCACTATTTTGACAAGACTTATGTAGCCTTTAAGTGTTGATTTACATGCGGTTTAGAATTTGTTTTACGGACTTCTTTTTGCCCAATGTTTTGGGTTTCAATTGATTATTATGATTTTAGGTCAATCCACTCGTTGTTTTCTCCCTTGATTTTACTAGTTTTGGAAGTGGGTTTGCCTCATCTTTCTTTTGTTTTACTTCTTTTCAAATGGTTAAGTCATAAAAAACGAGGATTGATGATTTAACTAATTGGAAGATATAGAAAACCTTAAACCACTTTAAGCATAAGTTAAAGTGTAAGTTTCCTAGAACTTTAAGTGCACACCCTAGGTGAGAGTCTATCAACCTAGTCCTCGGTTTAGGCTTCCTACACTTTAGAAGCACACCCTAGGTGAGAGCCCATCCACCTAGTCCTCTGTGTAAACCTCTTAGACTTTAGGTGTACACC
>NW_018164444.1:19681942-19684497 GCF_001263595.1 Phalaenopsis equestris
GTTCCTACCCCTACCCGTGAGACCCATTGGAATTCCTTGAGTTTAACTTACCCCATCTTGTTGAGTTTGAATCATTTGAATGATTATAGAGGGATTAAACTTGTTACTTTGAGAGATTGGTGATATTTCATACTCTCTTATGTATATCAAAGCTTGTAGGGAATGAATCAAGTTTGCCATCCAAAAAAAAATTATTATAATTATTTTAGTTATCCTTTCAGTTTGTCAGGGAAGCATAGTCGCCTTTGGTAGTCTTTTTGTTGGCTTTAGTCGTGAGCCCCTTTGTGTTTTGGATGGCCTTGGCTTTTGCAGCTGTTATTTGCTACCTTAAACCGTGAGCTTTATTAGTTCTTTTTGGGCCCCTTTGATGCCTTAATTGTAAGCCTTATCTGTTGTCTTTTAAGTTGTCTTTGGTTATGAGCCTTGTTGGCTGTTTCCTCTTCTTTGCTGACCCTGACCGTGAGCCATTTTGTCTATGTTCCTAGCTTTGGGCCGAGGGCCTTGTTGGCTGTTTTCTCTTAGATTTTTATGCTTGTTCGATATGTAAAGTTATGGATTAAGTTGGAAGTCAGAAGATTTTGATATCAACTTTGGGATCTGGGGAGGATTTGCAAGCTTTATTTGGGAAAGTATTTGGTTGATTCGATTAATCCTGCGTTCTTGGGGTTTGGAGAATCAGCGCAAATGAATATTTTATGTTTGTTAGGAAAGACCTTACCTTGGACCCTACTTTTCCAGGTCTTTTTCGATACGAGTTTTGAGAATTGATCCAGTCTCCTTTTCGTTGTTTTAGATGGATCAGTGTCTCCTCTCTCTCTCACCCCATTTTTGTTCTTTTCTTTCCGTGCTTCTTGGTTCGGTTTTCGATGTTTATATCTGATGCATAAGTGTCCACGTATAGCCTTCTGTTATACGTGAAACCATCAAGCAAGGTCGCAAGTAGTCGTTTTGGGGCGTACGGTGTTGATGATAAAGACACACCGAAGATAGAGCAGAAAGATGTCATATCCTATAACATCAAAATCCAGGCATTTGATGAACAATAAGATATGATATCCTTCACCGACATAAGTCTAGCGGGAGTTGGCTCGAACCTCCTCAGTCGGTCGGCGATCCTATGTCTGACAGTGTAATCGTCTTGTAGACAATAAAAATTGTTAAAATTTATTTCAAACTATAAAATACATTCTTCTTTATAAAATCTTTATAAAACAAGTTTTTCAAGATTTATGTGTATGTCAAAAATATAAATTTTAAAATATGTTTTTAAAATACGTTGTTCACCTGACGAATACCTGTTTAGGCTGGGAAATAGCCCCCTAAGTGAGGTTCAAGACACACTTCTAGAGGAGTGGTAGACGAGTGGCGGGTTCTATACATTCGGGTGATCGAGTAGCCTTCGTGGACCCTCGAGAATAAATATATCTAAGCCTAGTCCCATACGAGTGCTTGCGGTCCCTCTCATTCGAATTTTGTTTCTTTGTTTTATTGAAGTTTTGGGACATGACACTCGTGTTACTTTTCCTTTCTTTTGGAATTTTCTTACTTTTCCTTTCTTTTGGAATTTCCCCGGGAGTTTTGAGGATTTTCTTTTACTTGAGTCTTTTTCGTTGATTTTCTCGAGTTTCTCCGCTTTTCCTCGGGTTTCCTGGACGACGTTTCTTTCGGACTTTGCGTTTTGAAATACATTTAGGTTTGCTATACTTAAAGAACAGAGGATCTCACGGGCGTACAAGTTTGCTTTACATTTTACAGCACTTAATTTTCCTGTTTCTACCTGCTACCGTACTGTAAAGTATGCTACACTTGTCCTGTTTCTACTTGCTACTGTTCTTCCTGTATAGCATATTTTCTTGTTTCTATCTGTCGTTGTTCATGTATAGCATTTTACACTTGTCATGTTTCTACCTGCTACTGTCTTTCATGTATAGCGTGTTGTACTGCTCCTGTTTTTGCCTATTACTGTTCCACTTGCATGCTACTGTTCGTTCCTGCTTTGCACACTTTATATTATATAACTTCAAGCATATTTCCTTTTTGTATAGGATGTTTAGAGGGCTACAACCATAGGGCCGTTTGATTTAACACTATAACTGGACACCCTAGAAAAATTAAACTCGTCACGTCGGTTGGAGCTAGCACGGTGGGCAGCACGGCCATCTTCAACAGCATAACGCGTCTTCCCCAGCAAAACCATCCCTTTTTCCTAGAAATTAAACAACGATTCATAGGATTTCGAGGTTGTTCGCCTAGCGTGACACAAATCCTCCACCTTTTCTTTAGGCATTCGTATAGCTCTGCCGTACGATTTAAACCCTAAACTCGTTCTAGATTCCGAGGTTGTCGTCCGATACGACATAAACCTCATATCTTCTAGGCAATTTCTGTGACCCTGTCACGCAAATATAAACCCTAATTAAATAAAATTGGCAGGATGAAACACTTTAATAATTTCTTCTTAAAATTGGAGTCAAATCATATGATAGATTGGGAAGTCACTGAGGTTCTCCTCAGGATCTATGGCCTCCCCTAGTTTCTCTTCATTTGGATTCCTT
>NW_018164444.1:19684869-19692165 GCF_001263595.1 Phalaenopsis equestris
CTCACTCATATATATATATATATATATATATATATACACACGTAAATTAGAACGTCCTTCCGAAGCGGGCGATAGGATTTCAATTCCGGCTGCCGACAACTTCTTACGGGCGACCCCCCAAACAACCTTTCTCTTCTTTTTTGTGCCGACAGTGAGCCAACTTTATCATTCTTTCTTGAACATTTTTCTGTATTGGATGACAATCAATCTCTATGTGTTTTGTTCGCTCATGATATATCGAGTTCGAGGTGATATAAAGTGTTATTTGGTTATTACAAAATAAATTGACAAGATGTGAATGCATGATCCCAAAATCCTACAAAATTGTTCTTAGTCAAATAATCTCGTAGCAGGTAGCGACCATAGACTGATATTCAGCTTCTGCATTAGAATGTAATATTGTGGTTTGTTTCTTGGTTTTCTAAGAAACTAATTAACTCTCAAGGTACAATACCCAGCAACTGATCTTCGAGTATCACGACACCTAACCCAATCTGCATCACAAAAAGAATATAATTGAATTGAGCTCTCAGCTAAGAGGAAAATTCCTAGTCTTGCTGTCTGTTTTACATAACGTAGGACACAATGGGTTGCTTCTACGTGTAACACTCGTGGTTTGTCCATAAATTGACTCAGAATATGAACTGCATATGTCAAGTCAGAACGTGCGATAGAAAAGTAGATTAATCTCTCAACTAGTCTTCGGTATGATGATGAATTATTAATATATTCTGTTTCTGATTTGCTAAGAGATAAGTTTTGTTTCATATGGAAAGTGACTGGTTTTGCACAAGGTACCCAACATCCTTGAGTATTTCAATAACATACTTTCGTTGTGAAAGCACAATACCCTTCTGGGATTGCGCAACCTCAATGCCAAAGAAATATTTCAATTGTCCAAAGTCCTTTAATTTGAATTGGTTCCTCAAGAATATTTTGACATTTTCTATTTCTTGCAAATCATTCCCTGCAATGATGACATCATCTACATATATAATAAGAGTGATGAATTTACCATTCTGGGATTGAACGGACAAGGAACAGTCTGCCTTTGATTGCATAAAATTGGCTCGCTTTAGAGCAGTAGAAAGCTTAATGAACCATTTTCGTGAAGCTTGTTTGAGACCATATAATGATTTGTGGAGTTTACGAACTCGAGTCTCACCCTTTCGTCCGAGGCCAGGAGGTAGCGACATATATACGCCTTAGTCGAGGTCCACATGAAAGAAAGCATTATTGACATCTAGTTGGTGCAGATGTCATTGCTTAGTTGAAGCTAACGCAAGAAGTAGACGAGTAGTTACGAGCTTTGCTACAGGGGCAAAAGTTTCCTGGTAATCTAACCCTTCAATTTGATTATATCATTTTGCCACTAATCTAGACTTGTAGCATTCAAAAGTCCCATCTGCATGAAGTTTGATTTTATATACCCATTTGCATCCAATTGGTCATTTTCCAGGCGGTAATGGTACAAAGGACCATGTGTCATTGACGTTGAGTGCGTCAAGCTCTTCTCAGATAGCAACATGCCATTTTGGATCAGAAGCAGCTTCTACAAAGGTGCTTGGCTCCTTTTCAATTGAAAGAGCGGTGCTAAAAGCACGATATTTAGGTGATAATCTAGCATATGATAAGCGTTGGTTAATGGAATGAAGGTACTTGTAGCTTTGGCTGACAAGGAGTTCGATGTTGGGGGTGTCGTAAAGGAAGAGGAATACCAACATGATACTCACATAAATAGTTGTTCTCATTGGTCGTGGTGATGATATTTGTTGGTCTAGAGTTGTGTGTTATTCTGAGGATAAATTTAGAATGAGTGAAGGTGAAGGAGTCACTTGAGGGGGAATTTCGTTGTTTTGAGAAGATGAGATATCTTCTTGAGAAAATTCATGGAATGAAGGCATGTCAGTGTGAGTGGTAATGTGCGGAATTGAAACTTTATCTATAGCCAAAGAAGGGGATGGAATAGTGTTTTCATAGAAAAGAACATCTCGTGATACAAAAACTTTCCCAGTTGAAAAGTCAGACTCTATAGCCCTTTTGAGGGTATGGATATCCTAAGAAAAAACATTGAATGGCCTCGGGATCAAACTTGGTTGGTCGTTGACGGTGTGTTGAAGCAAAATAAAAACACTCAAACACGCTCAAATGATCATATGTGGGTTGTGTTTGGAAGAGCATTTTGAAAAGCCTTTCCTTGGAGAAAGGGTGTTGGTGTTCGATTAATTAGATAGGTGATAATTAGGATTGCATTTCCTCAAAATTTTTTGGGTAAATTAGCTTGAAATAATAAAGACTATGTTGAGTAGGTGACGATGTTTTCTTTCGGCTACGTCATTTTGTTGTGGAGTTGAGACACAATTAGATTGGTGAATGATGTCTTTGTTGAGATAAAAATTTCTCAATATAAATTCAGAACCATTATCACTTTGAATGATTTTGACCTTTAGACTAAATTGTGTTTCAACAAAGTTTATGAACTTGATGTATAAATGTGTATCTGGTTTATGGTTCATCAAATAAGTCTATGTACACCGAATATAATCATCAACAATTGTGAGAAAATACCGTGCTTCTATGATTGAAGGAACTTAGTATCCTCCCCAAATGTCAACGTGAATTAATTTAAAAGATGTTTTTGAGTGAATGGAACTAGTTTGGAAAGATGAACGAGTTTGCTTAGCCAATTGGCAAATTAAACAATAAAAAAATATTACAATTTTTTTTTCTATAATTGGGAAAGGAAACAAGATAGAAACTTTATTAGATGGATGACCTAGACGTTTATGCCAGAGATTTGGGGATGATGAAATAACAACAATGCATTTGTTCTTTTGTGAAGTATCAAGTTAGTAGAGTCCTCTTTTAGTTCTCGTCCCAATCATTTTCTTGGATTGTTGGTCATGTAGTACACAAGTGTCGTTATTAAAAATGACAAGGCATTGTGAATCAAACACAAATTTGCTAATGGAAATCAAATTTAATTTGAAGGAAGAGACAAAATATTTTGTAATTAAGTCAACAAAAGGATGTTGTCTATGTATGTGACAGTTTCAATAGTCCCGTTAGGCAAGTGAAATTTTCGATTGAGGACACTATATTTTGTAGTCAGTAGTTTGGTTGAATATAGCATGTGATCCACGACTTCTGCGTCAAAAATTCAACACATTTCTTTGTTAAAAATAAAGGCACAAAAAATTTCACCTGAGATATCACTCATGATTGATGTAATACCAACATAATTTTCCATCAAATTAGATTTGATCTTTGCAAGTAGTGACATGAGACTTTGATATTGTTCGACTGTAAGAGTGAATGGTGCAGAACTCGTCGATGTATTTGCATCCGCATGGTTGGATTTGGAAGCAAAATTTTTCTAATTATCGAATTTGATAGAATCAGACTTTGCTGAATTTTAAGTTTTGTCTGTCATGTGTTTCAGCCTAGAGAGAAGATATATGGTGGTTTGGGCGTGGGGGAGGTCGCCGACGAGCGACAACTTCAAAATTTTACAAGAGAAGAAGAGGAGATTGTAAGGCTCAAAATAGTGTTATCTCTGATACTGTGCCAGAGAATAATATATGAATCTCTTATATTTGTTCTGATACTGATATTGTCGACGAACCCATTTATTTTGATACTGTGCCAGAGAATAATCTATGAATTTATTATATTTTTCATTGTACAATAAAACTGATATTTTATCCTCAAAGGAGGTTGAATCCTATCATGAAAGATGTTAAAAAAAAATTTTAAAGTGGTTGGATGCAGGAATTATTTATTCTATTTCTGATAGTGCTTTGATCCCTCAAATTCAATGTGTTCTTAAGAAAGGGGAGTAACTATAGTTGTGAATGGACGGAATAAATTAATTCCAACATAACAAATCACTGAGCGGCAAATCTATAATGATTATAGAAATTAGCCACTATATATATATATATAAATATATATATAATGCATAGATATCACTACAAATAAAAATTTACTTTGCCCATAAAGTTACATTCTTTCAAGGACGCGCCTCTTGAAACATGTCTCCATGGCATAGAATTCTCCATGATGAAGACCCATTTGTTATGATCCACACTAGTTTAGAGAATAGTCTTGCATTAAATATTAAATAAGAGGTGTAATCTTAATATACAAGCAACAATCCTTACTTCATAACCTAAACAACTAGATTAATAAATGTTCATCTACTAGCATATTAAGCACGCCTTGGTCCCTCATGCTCTACCTCCAAAAAAGTGAAATTAGAGCACTTGATTGATTATAATCGAAGTGTTTCATAAATTGTTTGTTCTCGTAGGGCTTGGTTGCTTCTATCATGGTCAATCTAGATTCAAAAATTGCTTCACACGATTTGAAGTAAGTGAAAAAATTGTGTAAGAACAATGGTCAAAATATGAAAGTCTCTCATGTGTGGAAAAGATTGTTAAGTTCAACATGATCATAGAGAATGATCTTGCACCAAATATGAAACAAGTAGAAAATTTTGAATATACAAGACTTGAACCACTCTTATGAGAAGCCAGAGCTTATAACCTTATAGCAGGCTTGTAATTTTTTCCATTATTAAGCTTCGAGTCATCATCTACGGGTGTGTTTGGAGCAGCTTTTGTGTTTCAGTATAAACAGTTTATCCTGAGACGCGCCCCGCGGGTCGACCCGCGGTCTGTGTTTAGTGTAAAAATGAAATCGTGTTTTCGGATAAGCGGGTAAAACACGCGATCCAAATGGTACCGCAACGTATTCAAAAACGCCCTTGCATTTATAAGCTGCCCCAAAAACACCCTACGTCTTGTGATCCTCCTCTGACATTCTTAAAATTGCATCTACTTCCTACTCTGAAAAAGTGTGAGGGGCCTCACTTCTTGATTAAATTGTTCACACAGGATTGAAGTGATTTGTGCAAAGGAAGAAATTATTTCATCGTTTCTATGTTGGATATGCTTGTGAGCAATTTACGGGTAATTTTATTATTAAGATTTGTTAAATATTTGTGCGCTTGAATAGTTTGTGTGAATGGATAAAATACTTTGGATTCAATTTATCGCCAGGGTTCTCTCTCTCTCTCTCTCTCCCTCTCTCTTGCTCGCTAGGTTGCGAGCAACCATCCAACAATAGCCTAGTCTCTTATGAAGTAATGGCAAGATAATTCCAAATCTTAGTTTAACTATCTATTTTCATACTCATTATCAATTGCATATATTGGTTTTATGTCATCATGATATGTATGCTCACTTCTCAAGTAGGAGAAACTCAACCCCTTATATTATGGTTTTCAAAAGAATAATTTAGTGCAACAAGAAAGTCGCCTTAATAATGGTAAGCCAAAGAAGTTATGTATAGGTAAACAAACTGAGCTTGAGCAAGCCCAATTTTTGGTCGTATTTGATTCCTTCAATTAAATTTGTTCCAAATAGGCTCACGTTAGAAATATCTTCTAAATAGCATGTTCATGTTTGGCTCGGTTCAAATTGTTTTGCACGTTTTCAACTCATATTTGGCTCGAAATTAGCTCAAACAACTTACAAAATAATAAAATTCAATATTTTTAATGCAACATAAAAAATCAATACAAGTTATAATAAACATTATTTCTTTATTTATTTATTTATTTAGTTCGAGCCAAAATAAACGGACTATGATCGAACAAAGGTTTATTCACATTTGGCTCATTCAGAAATTGAATACAAAAAAATTGTGCACTCATCCCGCACTATTAGCAAACAAATTGTACATGAGCTACGTAGTGAGCTGAAAACGGGTTATTCGCGAACAATGAGTAATTTTTACAATCCTACAAGATATTGTGGATGCACAAGTGACTTTTTGAGACTATGGTAAAAAGCTAACCAATTTAGCTCAACTTTTCCCCTTAATATGGGGCCCATACCCGCTACACAAAATAACTTTCTAATGGCTATACTTTTCTAATAGCCTTCCAAATAGGTACTTAGTCATTATAAGTAGCCCAAATGAGAAAGACTGGATTTTGATATGAGATTAACAACCGACAATAAAATTCACATCAAATAGAATAAAAAACAGTTTAGCTCCGTATCCCTAATAAGCATCTTAACTCCTCCCTTAACTTCTATAAACATGAAAGTGGTTGCTCTCATAAAGAGCACTTGGAAGTTAAACTCCCAACAGGTTGGTGTAACCCTATAGTATTGCCATAAAGATCATTGTGGCAGCACAGCTTCTTATAAATAAAAGGTGGATGCTCTCATGTATGACACTCGAAGCTAAGGTCCAATTTGGGCAGTGCAATACCATATTTCTACCATTATTTCCTTTAATAGTAGTGATTTTTGTTTCTTCTCATCCTTTATTATCTAGATATCACGATCAAAATCTAGCAAAAGTATAAGTAATGCCCTCCGATAGAATCAAAGTTGGTAGTACCACTTATAAGCACCCTTTTTGGTGCAATTGTTATTTTTTTTTTCATCCTAGAATTATGTTGTCCGAGATTGTGGAAATTCTATTGCTTGGTGACAATTTCTAACATGAGTCAAAATGTGATCTAGGTACAAATCCAGGAATGCTTATTTGTCTGTAAGCACCAATCTCTTTTTTTTTTTCCACTGATTGAAACATTATCATGCAATATGAAAGATTCCACATGGGTTAATGTGCGTTGGTCACAACTCAGTCTGTTGAAGCTAACTAATTATAGCTCTGTTCTTTTTTTCATGGATTTTATTTCAATTAGGTGTTTTTTTTGCATTAAATCCTGTTACATCCTATTAAAGATGTCAAGCAGATTCTCTGAATTTGTCAGAATTTACTTACTAAGCCGGATTTACAGGATTTACTAAATCCTATTTAAAATAAATCTTTCCTGCAGCCAAATAGCCCCTAGCTAGATTTATTAAATACTGCCAAACAGTTTCTGGGATTTAGCAATTTCAGAATTTACGAAATCCTGTAAAATGCAGATTTTCAGGATTTAGGAAATCCTAATAATTTAAATCCCAAAAGTTGTCAAACAGCCCCCCTGAGCATTGATCATGGAATAAATAAATAAATAAATAAAGCTATCAGCAAATCTTATTGAAAATTTTAGGGCGCAAGAAACTTCTCTCTTCATTGCCAATTATCCATATTACACCACCTACCGTCCATGAGTGGCTTGAAATCTGGCAGAGATTACTAAGAACAGCATAAATCGATCACTAGCGTTGAAGCTAAAGCAGAATCCCAAACAAATCAAGAAAATATTACACATCTACTGGACTAGAAGAGAATAAATAGATTTTGGAAAAGCCAACCTGAAGAGCG